>NC_044324.1:49497597-49803658 GCF_007399415.2 Gopherus evgoodei
ACTGGAGGGGTCTGTCCCTCGGTTCCAGCTCCCAGGTTTACACAGCTCAGTGGTTCTAGCTGCGGCTGCCAATGACAACACACTCCCCGTGCAGTGTTTTGTCAGGACTCTGTACGAGGGGCGATCGCCCTTTTGCTCAGTGTAACGCAGAACTTGGCTGCAGCACCAGGGCGGAGTGTGGCCTGACCCCGCTCCTGCCCTGCAGGATTAAGCTCCAGGGACAGCTGAGCGCCAAAGCGGGTGATATCATGCGCTCCACTCCTTCCGCCAGGGAGGGAGCGAGGGTTTACGTCAGCCGTAAGGGTGGGACTCGGGCAGCAGCAAGTTCTCGCGTATGCGGGTGTCTCCCTTGGCTGCGGTGAGGAGGTGGGCTCAAGGCTGTTCCGCTTCCATTGCAGCTGCCTCCGCAAAGGTGGAAGAAGCAGCCCTGAGTTCGCTGTCGGCTGATCGCTGTGTGTTGAGCGCATGACAGGAAAGCACAGGGGCCGCGGAGAGAAAACGCCCAGCCAGCCCTGCGGCCTCCGTGCCACTGAAGCGGGGCAGCCAGTGAGTAGCCAGCAATGGTGCCGGGTGGAGAAGGGCTTTATTAACTACAGCCCTGGCATTCGGAATGGAAAGGGCGGGCTAGGAGAACCCGCATAGGCTTGTTTCGTTGTTGTTTTCCCCCCTCCTGAGCTGATTCTTTTGCAAATATTCTCTGTGTTGTACTGTTTCCTCTTTTGAGGAGGAGGAAATGGGGGTTAGACAGCCTTAGTAGCTGCTGGTTTTGGTGAATGCTTAGAAAGCCTCTGTCTTGGAGAAGTATAATGTCATTGCATGAAGTCAGGGGAGTTCTGAATGTAGCTGTGCTGGGGTGGGATGAGTGTGTTCTGTTTTGTCCTTTTTTGTGGGGAGTTTATACAGGAAATGTTTCTGGGGCTTTCTCTTCACAGCAGTGTAACTATGCTTATGTTAATAGACCTGATTCTTCCCTTCCTTGCATGTTGCATAGTTGTATACATCTGTGCAGAGGAGTGTAATATTGTATCAAATCAGGATCCTTAACTCTCACTCGTCCGAGAGGCAAGGCTGTGGGTTTGTTCTGGTGTAAATGATAATATAAATAAGCAACATTCCTTTGCTCTGTAGCTATGAGGATATTGCCCCCTCCTTTCTGTGATTTATTATATTGGGGAGCAGGGAGGGAAAGCATTTTTATAGAATCTTTGTATTTATGTTACGATGCATATGGCTTCCTCTTTTGCCTCCCCCAAATTGTGTTAAATTAGATATTCTTTTGGCAGTTCTTCCCATGGCCATATTTGACAGGATGGGCTGCGTCCAGTGGTGATGCTGACTCCACTCTGATGCGTCAGCAAAATGAACTTGTGATTATGGATATTTTTAAACAACAAAAAAGTTCAGCATCTTTAAACCACATCATGTGGAGGAAGTTTAATTAAACTTTATACCCCCAACTTTGAAAATTCTGGACTATATGGTTAATGATATTACTGTGATGTTGGGGGAGACAATAGAGGTATTGTTTCTCGATGTCCTACCCTCTTAGTTAGCTTCAGGAAAAAAATGACCTTTTGGAAAGTGGTCTAATTCTGTTCAGAAGTTGCAGTTCTATTCATGAGATGATCCTGAAAGTCTCATTTACAAGTATAAAGTGTTGTCAAATTATGCCTTGTTTCTTGGTGTCTGATATTCCAAATTGCAAACAAAACAACATGCACATCTCTGATCCTACATACATAATTAAAACAACTCATAGAAGAAAGAACTATGAAGCAGGGCTTCCCTTTTTAAAATTTTTAAACTTTGAAAAGCTGTATTTATTTTTCACAACATAGGACTTAATACAGAAAAAAGATTTTTAAAAGTTCTCATTATAACAGACAAAAAGTACATTCTTGTGTGTATCAAAGGTCTGTTAATACAGAACATATAGTAAAGAATTATTCCTCTTATTTTCTTTTTTGTAGACAAAATAATTGTGTGTACACAGTATAATATCTATATCTACTATCTGTTCACTGAGGCCATGTTATTCTACAGAGAATTCAAGGCTTCTTTATACTTAGAGGCATTGTAAAGTGCTCTTAGTGTATATGGGAATCAGGGTATGGCTACACCTGTAGCTGTACAGCGCTGGGAGTTACAGCTGTCTTTGTACCGCTGTGTAGGGAAAGCTCTGCAGTGTGGTCACACTGACAGCTACCAGCGCTGCAGTGTGGCCGCAATTGCAGCATTTGCCGTGCTGTTGGGAGTGGCTGAACAGGCATTCTGGGATACCTCCGAATACATCTGGAGGCCAATAACAGCGCTTTTGGTGACCACACTGGCGGAGCAGCACTGCATCACCAGCGCTGTAATCGTTATATCCCAGGCAGAGCAGGAGTACAGCCAGCGCTGCAGCCAGGGAGATGCAGTGCTGTATGTTCCTTGCAAGTGTGGACGGTGAGTAAGTTGCAGCGCTGTAAACCCACCACCAGCGCTGCAACTCTCCAGTGTAGCCAAGCCCTCAGACCCATAGGGCTCCACAGGTGAAACATGAACGTTCAGTAATGCTTAAACGTGCTGCTAAAGAATTATAAGTCTGTAGTTTTGGGAGGCTTTTTGTTTTGTTTTTTTCCTTTTGCCCTGGCCCCCTTCTTATGTCCGTAGTAGTTGTTGCTTTTCACACTTGAAATGTGAACCTTGTTAGAAGTAATAAACATTGGTCATATAACAATTGCCAAGTATTCTGTAAGGAATTGGCAGATACACTTAAAATAATTTGACAGTTTGTTGACAATATTGACAGGAATGTTAGCAAAACATCTCAACCATGTCTTCCTGAGGAATGATTTAAAAAGGCAATGGAAGACTTGAAGGTTAAAAAAAAAAAAGTGTGTATTCTGTGTATGTAGAAGTATGGAAAGGAAGAAAGACCAATAAGGACAAACTCTTTACTGTAGTGAAATTAGTGAGCTTTCATAAATGACTTCTTCAAAAATGGCTGTACCCGTGTTTTATTTATTTATATTATATACACATGCGCGTGCACGCACACACAGAGCCATTCTTTACAAGTCTTCTTTCTTCTTTTTTTAATTTCAGATGGGTACCTGCTGTATGTAATGGCATGGGCTCAGCAGCCTTAAGTAGACCAACGTGTGAGTAAGAAGCTTCAGACTCCCTCCTGATATTTTGAAGTATAGAAGGAAGAAATGAATCTTGCCAATGATGGTGCAATGTCCAGAGCCGTATTTGACTGGAACTATGTTCTGTGGGAAGTTCGTTGACATTACTAGCAGCTGGTTTTTTTCATCTACCTGGGAGTATTTCTTCTAGCTCACTGGCTTTCCTCATGGATCAGTGCCACTTATCGTGCTTTGTCAGCAAAGGAGAAGGTCTTTTGGAATATGACTATCACGCGTGGCGTGTTTGGAGTTCAGAGTTTCATAGCTGGGTTGTGGGCCATGCTCATAGATCCAGTTTTTCAAGCTGACAAAGTGTATTCACAGCAAAAGTGGAGCTGGTTTAATTGCTTAATAGCCTCTGGCTTCTTTTTGCTTGAAAATGTAGGTGTTCATCTGTCTAATATTATTTTCAAAACGTTTGATGTATACTTGGTAGTTCATCATTTACTTGCCCTTGGTGGCTTTGTTGGGCTGATAACAAACATAAAATCTGGACACTATCTACCCCTGATGGGACTGCTACTTGAGATGAGCACTCCTTCAACCTGCTGCTCCTGGGTTCTTTTAAAGGTCAGAACTTGTTAATGATCTTGTTTTAATTACTGGTGATAGAAGTTTCCTTTAAAATGTTGCCCCTTCACTCCCCTCCCCACAAATATATATATTTGAAAACAAATAAATAATGGCCTCCAAATTTGGGGATATGTTCTGGGATCAGGGTAGATTTTTTTTTCATCCTAATTGGAAATGAATTGACCAAGGGAATCCTTAATTATAACACCCTAAAATAGTTAACTAGTATAAAACAAACAAAAAAATTATTTATTTTACCAATTTCATAATAAACAAAATGAATGAGATTTTTAAAAAATAGTTTTCTAACTCACTTGTTGGAATCCAGTGCATAGGACCAAAGATTAGATGATTAAATTCTAATTTTAGAAGATTTTTTTATTAAGACTAAATAGTAACGTGAGAGAGGCTCATTAGGTCCAACAACTGTAATATAGGCCATAACATTGTTGCTGGAGAATAAAGGTGTGTGCTCACACATATGAGCATTTATGTATGTTATATATCCTCTGTGGATGTGGGGAAGGGAGAATAGACTTGAAGAGATCTGCCATGCTTGTAGGGAGAGAAGAAAACAGCCCTGCTTCCAAGCCTTAAACAGTTCCAAAGGGTATGTCTTAGTGGTTTAAACTACAGTTCTAAAATATCTGGATTCTTTAAAACTACAGCTCACTTCAGCCCTTCTGAGGTGCTTTTGATAAGAACTTAAATGGGAGGTACTTTTATGCATGTAGATGCTAGGCCAGGCAGAGAGAGTCATGGTTTGTCTCAGTGGTCTTAGCCAAAATTCCCAGACCCTACTAACCCCCACTGCACTATTGTGACATGTGCTTTGGATAGTTTCTGAAATGGTTTATGGACGAAGATAATGTGCATGTGATACTGTACGTCCATCAATGATCCCTCTAATTTTTTTATATCCATGTAAGGAATGAATTTTGTTATGTGCACCAATATGGAGGTGATGTGTGGTGGGGGTGGGGCTGAGGGTTTTGGAGTGTGGTGTGGGTGTTGCAGGCTCTTGGGTGGGCCGGGATGAGGGGTTTGGAGTGCAGGAGGGGGCTCCTGGCTGGGGCAGAGCATTGGGGTGCAGGGGGTGAGGGCTCCAGCTGGGGGTGCGGGCTCTGGGATGGGACTGGGGATGAGGAGTTTGGGGTGCAGGCTGCCCCAGGGCTGGCGCCAGAGGACTCCCTTTAGCCCTCTCCCCACCTGCTGCAGCCCTGGGACTGGAGCTAGAGGACTCCCCCCAAATCCCCTCCCCGCCAGCAACAGCTCAGGGGCTGAGGCCCCTCTCCTTGCCAGCAGCAGTTCCGGGGGCCGAGGCCCGCAGCAGCCCTGTATGTGCCAACTTGCTCCACTCCCCAACCATCACCTACCTCTCTCCTCTTCAGGCCCCGTGGCTGTGCGCCTGGATGACTCTTTATAGTCTGCCACGCAGCATCGGGGGAAACTTAGATGGCCATAGTTTCTGAAATGGTTTATAATTCTTGTGGACAAATGATTGCACATTTATATAGCACCTCTTAGAACTCCAGAGGAAAATGATTGAGAGTATGTATATGTATGGCTGTTTACATCTAACACAACAGGAAAGCTAAATATGTCTCTTATTTATAGAAAACACTAACTGCTTTATCTTGAAGCAACATTCTCATTTCTCTTCATTGTTTTTTTTTTTTTCAGATTGGCTGGTCTAATACCCTTTTTTGGAAGGCAAACCAGTGGGTAATGATCCACCTGTTTCACTGTCGCATGGTCATTACTTATCACATGTGGTGGGTGTGCATTTCCAATTGGAATGATGTGGTGGAAAATATGGGACTTCCATATTTTACTGTCTTTTTCATGGGATTATGTGCACTTACAATAATACTTAACCCATACTGGACATACAAGAAGACTCAGCAGCTCCTCACTCCAGTTGACTGGAACTTTTCAAATACAGCAATGAAAAATGGATCTTTTGGAAAATTAAATGGTGAAACAGGCCAAAAGAAGAGGCTGTAGTGCTGCAACAGATATTATGGTGAACTATGGCTAGAAAAACATGGGGCAGGTTTACTGCTGAGTGCATGAAAATAGAATTACTTACAAGACGTTTATAAACATATTGATCAGTTGGTAGATGGCTATCAGTATTCTATACTCATTTATCAAAAGTGTTTAAAATTGTTGCTTCCTATATATATATATATCGTGATAGACCCAGGCCAGTTGGGAAGAGCAGAGTAGTAGAAGGGAGATATACTGGTCACTGGATAAGCAGTTTTCTGTTCCCTGAGTGACCAGAGCAGGGGCTGCTCCAGGCTAATGAGAACACCTGACTCCAATTAACCTGCTAAGAGTCAGTTGAGGTGTTAAGCACCTGACTTAATTAAGGCCCCTCTGATGCTATAAAGGGCTCACTACAGTCAGGCCAGAGGAGAGGAAGTGCATGTGAGCAACTGGGAGCAAGAGGCGTACAAGAATCTGAGAGTGAGTAGGCATACTTGCTGGAGGACTGAGAAGTACAGCATTATCAGACATTAGGAGGAAGGTCTGGTGATGAGGGACAAAGAAGGTGTTGGGAGGAGGCCATGGGGAAGTAGCCCAGGGAGTTGTAGATGTTGTGTGACTGTTCCAGAAGGCACTATAGACAGCTGTAGTCCACAGGGCCCTGGTCTGGAACCTGGGGTAGAGGGTGGGCCCGGGTTTCCCCCCAAAGCCTCCCAGCTCCTGGTCCAATGGAGGAAGATCTCTGAGGCTAGCAAAATCAGCCAGTAAGCGCAGGACCCCCCAAAGGCAGAGGAAGAACTTTATTACTATATATATATATAATATAAATAACACAGTCAAAATCTTTGACTCAGGATTATGCCAGCATTTTTCTCATGTTGGACAGTGCTCTGTCATTTAGCAACTTAAAGCAAGCTTCCATCGTTCATTTTAGAATCTCCAAGTGCTTTACAAATAGCTAATTAAGCCTCACAGCTCCTCCTTGAGGGAGATTACCATTAATCCCATTCAATATATGTGCTAGATATTGATAGTGACTTGTCCAAAGTTAAATTGCAAATCAGTGGAAAAACTAGGACTAGAATGCAGAACACCTGGCTCCTAGACCCATGCTTTTACCACTAGCCCATAAAATACTATAACGAATTCTCCATCACTGAAGTCTTTAAATCAAAACTAGGTTTATCCTTCTGAAAGATACAGGAGAATGATGTAGGTCAAACAGAAGGTGTGGGCTTGGTGCAGAGCAGAAATTACTGGGTGAGGTTCCATGGCCTGTGTTATGCAGGAGTTCAGTCTAGATGATCATATTGGTCCCCAGGCCTTAAAAATGTATGAAAATGCAAAGTATCATAAGAGTCCATAATGAGCTGTTTGTTAGCACAATTTCTAGTGTATGAGGGTCCATTGCACAAAATCACCCCGGCTTTCGGCACTGATTGGTAACCTGGTTGGTTGGCCAGCTGCTTAGAGGGAAGTTGAGCTGTCTTTTCACTTGTGCAGATGGTTCCTCCAAATCAAGAATGTGGTTGTTGCCTGTTCCGGAACCTCTTCTATGACCACACAGGGAGCTTTAATCTTCAGGGACGCTCCTCTGTATGGCAACACTCCTACAACATAATTTAGAAATCTTCTTTGGTTTTTTTATTTAGAATCTTTATTTTCTTTACAATAAAATGGCTCTTTGAGGATAATACTTCACTAGCGTCTATCTAGCGAAACCCTAAATCTTTCCCTGACATAAAGAAAATATTGTTGGTTTAAATCTAACTAATCTTGGAGAACTGGTTAAAGTAATTGTACCAGTTACAGGCTTGATTGGACCAGTACTGGTTGAGGTTGTAGACAAGTGACTAATAGACTCTTCTGTGCAGGAATGGCACCTAATGGCAGGAGTGATGCATTAGTTTTAACATACAAGACGGCAAAAACAAAAATGTGTGTGGGGCAAATCTCACAATCTGACAAGAACTCTGCTTCATGGTAAATTTATTTCCCAAAGTAACTAGCTTCTGTAAGGCACATGGAAGTATGTTAGGTCAAGGCTCATTTTCCTAATAGTTTTGTTATGTGGACATGTGGGTACCATACACTGTTTTACTAATTAAAAAGGAAAAGCATAAATCAGTACATCGTATGTAGTGTAAATGAAGCATTTCAGTGACACATACCAGGTGGAATGGGGAAAAACTGAATGCTCGGAATGCTGTTGGGCCCAAGCAGAAATGTATTTGGGAACACATCAAAGATCTGTTCCTGAAATATAGACCCTTTTTCTTCTAGATCATAGGTTCAAATCCAGCTCCAGTTGATGGCAATAGAGTGATTATCTGAAGGCTGTCTAATGAACTATGTGAAATATATTTTGTGGTCTCAGTCCAGTTCCCCGTGAACAATACTCCAACAATCCCCCCCGTCCCCACACACACACACCTTTTTGGCAGTCTCATGAGAAAGGCCATGAAAATCAGTTACCCTGTTATCCATAGGGGTGGCCCCTCCAGATCAGAGTAAAGTCTTGATGCTTGGGCAGCATGACACACATTGATCCTGTCCTGCAGATAAAGAACTGGATTCCCCAGGGTAGTCAATCAAGCACTTTTCAGGAGCAGAAAAGTCACACTCAAAATGTTTGCAAAAAGAGATGAGGATGAATCAGTTCCTCATAAACAGAAAAGAAAATCTGTGACCCAGATACGTAAAGAAGCTAAACCTCACTGCAAGAGGTTCCAGTGTTGGGTGCTCAGCATGTCCAGTCACTTGGGAGCAAGATGCCACCTGGAGAAGGCATGGAGATGAGAAATCAAATAGGTTGGGAATGTCTTGAAACCAAGAGGCTGGAGAATTTGTAGAGGCTAAGAACAGGAAGTGAGGCTAAGAACAGTAGCCTCAGAAGTGAGTGAAACAGGAAATTGGGATATACTTGTAATTTTTGGAGTAGTTTGCATGGCCTTGGTTTTAGCACTTGGAGGGGCTGGGATTAGCTATAGTGCTGTAGATTCAAAAGCATATTGGAAGGGTGTTCCCCAGTGGTTTAGGCAGCTGGTAGGTATCTCGAGGAACTGTATAGGTTTTTTTTTATTATTATTTAACAATTGGGGAGAAAGTAGATTTTGTAAAACTGAGTTTATAAAACCTGTTATGAACAGAATAGCTTTTATTACACTGATATATAAAATTTTAATTAACAGCATTTCATTTTAGGAAAAGGTCTGGAAAAGAAATTTTAACTTAATCCAGGAGCCAGTGTAAGCAGGACAGAAACCTTGTAATATTTTATACTTCTTCAGGCATCTTGCCCCTCAGTGGTATTTTATGAATAATTTTGTTAACCTATCAGTGTTTGCTAGTGCAAAAGAGCCAGAGAATGAAGTTGATATGTATCTAAACTGAATTTTTGTTTGGGTGGAGGAAGTGTTCTTCAGTCTTGTGAAAAATGTAGCTAGGGCATTATTTTTATTAATGTGACTTTCACCTTGATAGTGTACCTTGAGCACCAGGATATCTTGGGTGTAGTATACTTTAGTTTGCTTTATTTGAAGAGGAGTGGTGGAGAAGAAAGGTGGCTCAGAACTTGTTAAAGGAAAGGAATCCCTCTAAAATTATAATCTCAGCAAGTACCCTACATCTAGAAAATTACTTATCTATACTAGTTATGTGTGTTCCTCATCTGAGCTGCCACTTGTAGGCAGTTTGGTCAGGTTTATTGCTGTTAAGCAGATACATATAGATACATCTCTCATTCTTCTGGACCTAGACCAGTAGCATCTGTTTGCTTTATGTTTCTTTAGTTCTGAAGGATGAGAGATTAATCATGCCTAAATGCTGCTAAGACTTTATTATTGCTTTATTATTGTAGTCCCAGACTATCTGTAGTTCATTTGTAGGTTTTGCTAATGTAGAACTTAGCGTACTCCTTTAGGAGCACCTTATCACGCTCGCATATGGAAAAGCTCCCATTGTCTTCAGCAAGAGTTGGATGAAGCCCTTAGTATGTTGCTGCCATCACTTACAATATTTTTGGTTAACCCCGAATGCTGGCAGGTTAATGTACTCCCTTCCCCAGTTCAATGTTCCAGACTTTATCTTTATCATGAACAAGGTTAATCATTGTAGCGCTTCTTAGAGCAAGGTGTTTGAGGTAATACCTTTTATTGGACCAATATCAGCTATTACCTCAACCACCTTGTGTCTCTAATATCCTGGGGCTAACACAGCTAGAACAGTAGTGCTTTTTGTCAGCCTTCTTGCCAATTCTCCATATCTTTTCAAACAGATCCAAAACGTTCCAGCCACATATCTTGTTCTGATTTCCACACTCCTGGGCTGTGCACTTTGCATTGGCTTGGGTGTTGTGTTTTCTTTGTTTCTTAAATCAGTGTTTTGTTTTTAACTACAAACCTAGCGCAGTCATGCACTAAGCACATAGACTCCCTTGCCGTATAGATTCCAGCCCAAACTCTCAAGCCCTCCTCTAGATTGCCAACAGTATCCAAGTCTTGCAAATTTTTCTTCTTGTACAGTGATTGAGGATTTATATACTGTGCCCTCTCTTTCTAGAACGCTCTACTCTACTCTTCCCCTCAGGGAGACTCCCACTTGACATGGATTTAGAAGTCAGTTTAAACTGTCTTTTAAAATACTGGATGGAGTTGGGTTCATTGTACAATATAACATTTTTTAGATGGCACGCTGTCTTTGGCATCTTTGCATCATTAAAAGTATTTTGTGGAATAATTATAGTTTGTGTGACTCTTCCATTCACTGTTTTACTGATGAAATGTCTGCTTTTTGAATATTCAACTTTATCCGCTGGTGACCTGCAGTGATTAAATAAGCTTTGCAATGTATATACTAAATGTACCATTTTGTGTATTTATAATGTTTGTTATATTTGATAAGGATAACATCATGTTCAGCAATTGTGAATAACTAAAAGATAAAGGTCTTCATATTAACAATGTTTATAAAGAAACAGGTAAAAACTGCCTATTTCATTATTACAGATCATTAATATCAATGCAGGGTCACAGTGTTTTTATAAAGGGGATAAAAAAGGCACCACTTTAACATTATTCTTTGAGTCTATGTATTGTGTGCCCCAGCTGTGTGGCCTGTGTCTGAGTTAGACCCTGATCCTGAGTACTGTACATGTATAAGTATTTTCAGGTTTAGCTTAACCAAAGAGGAAGAGGTCCAATGAAATTAAAATTACAATTCAACATTTAAAAGATGTACTATCCCAACCTTTTGAAAAATAGCATTAACTTTGTTTTTAAAGTGTTGCTTCAATGAATTGCCTTGATGCTAATCCCTCCCACCCCCCCCCCCCCAAAAAACCCTCCAGCCAAATAAAAATGTCTGTAAAATCCATTTAGAAAGATAGACTTATCATTTGTAAACCGGAAAGAAGTGTTAGATTGCAGGATATAGTGTAAAGCCCCCATCACTTACAGGGAGGTTTTAGAAAGAAAAAAGTTAAAAAGAGAAGCCATAGCTTTGTAACTGCATGATGGACAGGGGTAAAAGCTGTAGCATCTGACACCATTACATCAAGAAACGTATCCCCCACACCCTATCTCCTTCCTCTTTTTGTGAGGGTTTATTTTAACTAAAACTGCCAACTTCTCCATATGCTTCTGTGAAACATACTGTTTTTAATCACATACAAGTTTTAAAAAATAACCTATCCTAAACTTTTAAAAGTTTAACATGAAAAAACAGGGCACGGCGATAAGAAAACCCACACTGATTTTTAGGAGAACTTTGACAATGACTGATGCATCTTTTTAGTGAAACAGTTTTGTATCCCGTCTTTGTTGTTGTGCTTGAGCATGAGCAAGCATTCATCATATGGAAACTCACTCCATCTTCATGAGGCATTATTTCTCCATTGTCTTGCCAAATTTCTAATAACTTTTTCTTGGGGTATGAGAAACAGTAAGTAAATAGCATTAGCAAAAGCACTGGGAGGATTTCATACTTGGTGATACTTGTATAGCAGTACCTGCAAAGCCATAATCCCATTTTTTGTATTTATTTATCACATTGAAAGGCCCCTAATGAATTAATTTTCCTGCTCACACTCTACATTTTACTTTTACACAAGCCGTAACCCTAAATGCTGTACAGCATTAAATAATACAAGATGGTAGATGAAAGACCTGAGAAATTGTAAAGATTAGAGGTGTCATGGTCACTAAAGTCTTAGTGCAGAGGGACTGGAGGGAAATTAAAGGACACAAGTGAAATGGAAGTGTATGATTTAAGAGACTTGAAGAAGAAAATAGTTGTGTGGTTCAGGAGTACTTTGTGCTGTTTCAGATCCCCACAGTACCTACCACATGCCGCTGTTGTCAGAGGCACAGACAGAATACCAGTTTTGATGAACTGTAACCTACCAAGAAATATACAATATAAAAATATGAAAGTTAAGCATGTAAAAGTTGTCACCTTACCTCCTTTCCTTTTGATGCCTGTGTCCCCAGCCTGTTATATAAATATGCATCGTACCAAAGTGAGAGTGACTCTATAGCCCAGTGGTTAGGGCTATATATGGGAGACCCAGGTTCAAATCTTGCTACTGCAATGCATATTTAATTATTTATACACAATGGAACATTTCCAATGGAATAGATGGAGAGAGACTGATTCCCAGTGTATAGTGCACTTTTCTCAGAGGAGGGAGACCAAGTTCAAAATCTTTCTCCACCTCAGGTAGGGGGCGTATTGATCCCAGCTCTCTCTCATCCTGGGTGAGTGCTCTAACCACCGGCCTAAATATTATTACAGGCACCATCACCACTACCACCTCCTCCTCCAGCTGTTTTGTGTGGGGTAGCTTACCCGGAGCACACCTACTCAGTTGGGTCCCACAGGTGAGGTAGCCGGGGGAATGCTTAGTTTGAGGATCCCGCTGGGGTTTAGGCATGAACTAGGCACCCAGCTGCCTAAAGTGAGATGACTGTGCATATGTTCACTAGCAGAAACATAGGCAGCTGGGGACTTAAGCAGTGGAAGCATGGGCATCTACAAGGTTAAGTGGCAGTTGAACGAGGATTCTGAGGATCTCAGTGGTGCCTAATGTGGCAGTTAGACTCCTAAGTCCTTTTATGGATCTAGCCCTAAATGTTATAATGACAGGAATCCGTTAGGAAGCAAACCAATATTTTTGTCACTATTTGACCTTCCACAGGACTAGTGGCAGAACAAATAAAACTAGCAGGAGCCAGTGCACTTTTGTTATGATTTCAGATGTACTTGGTTATCATTCTCAAAGCTGGTGGGCTGAAGAGATGATACAATGTGCTCTTACTCAGCAGACATTTAGATGATTACTGATATTGCTGAATATTAGTTCATAGATAAGTTATTGACTTTCAGCAATGTATTGAGACACATACCTGAGTATTCTACAGATTTGTATATTGGCTTGATTTTTTTAATAATGTAAGCTCTCTGATTCCTAAGTATTTTATGCCTTAAAAAAGACATTTTATTATTATAACATTCCTGATTATAGAAGGTTTGGCATTGCCATCTATATGTTGTTTGTTGTACGTATGGGGGCAGGTCCTCAGCTCCATGGGCTCCAAATCATAGCTCCGTGGACTTTAATGGAGTTATGTCAATTAGCATCAGTTGAAGATCTGCCCAAATGACTCCAGGATGTTTGCATGTTGACTTTTTGGCATTTAAGATCTAGAGGCCCCAACAGGAGAAAACAGAGGCTAAGCCTAATTCTGAAGCTTCTGCATTACTCCATACCCAGCAATCTGACAGGAAATCTGACAGGAAACTTAACTTCAGAGTATTCCAGGAACAGGTGTGAACATTTCCTTTATTGAACCAGAGGAATGATTCTGAGTGCCAAAACTTAGCTAGGATCTTTATAGGACTCACAGCAAAGTCTATTTCCCTAACATGCAATCTAGAATAAAGAGGAAACCACCGTACACGGTGATGGGTGTTTTAAAAAGAACCATCAGCTGTGTTTAAAACTGTGGATGTGATGTACATTGCTGAAAAATATTTTTTCTGTTACTTAGTCCTCTTTGGAATAACTGCAAGGTAATAAAGAACCACACAAGTAAACTTCTTTGTAAACCATAAGTGAGAGCCAGCCGCTGTATGTTCTCCCATTTAGAAAACTTCTAAAATTAAGGTCTCTCAGAATAATTTTAGTGCATGGCTTTGCACCAGAGCTGCTTGTTTTCCCCTCCCTTTTCCTTCTGATTCATCTCCTCCATTGGCTTCTGCACTCCACAAGGGAACAGCATGGGTTATCTGTTTGCAATGGAAAAACAGCTTAGTTGCATATGAAAAACAGATATTGTGAAATATGTTTGCTTTTTTTTATGAGTCATTGTCCATGTAGGTTAAATACATGCACATCATAGCGGAATAATCTTTTCTGGTAAGAAGAGCTCAGAATTACATGTTGGCTATCTGTGAAACCACTCTTTTAATAAGCCGCTGCCTGCTAACTACTCAAACATCTTCCTAAGGAACATCACATCCAAGTGCAAGGTGCATTTTTTTGATGGTGCCTTCTTTAACATAAATAAAATCAACATTATAATTATAATATAAAAACCCCAGAAAGCTTAAAATCCTTCCAAAACAAGTGTCCTTCACTGTAAGTGCTTCTTCTTCCAGGGAGAGGATAAGGGAACAAACAACACACAACAGATGTTAGTCACGTTGCTTAATGAACTATTAGAAAGCAAGACAAGGTGGGTGAGGTAGTATCTTTTACTGGACCAAGTACTGTTGGTGAGAGAGAAAAAAGTCCTCAAGCTACATAGAAGGTGCCCAGATACTGCAGTGATTTGCACAATAGAAGAAATAGAGTAGAATTCCTCTTAATTTTAACAATGCTTTGAGAAGAGTTGAAATGTTTGACATTCAAGAATAATATTAGAATATCCATGAATTTAGGGGCTGGACAATGTAGATTTGTCTAAAGTGGGTGTTGTGTATTTCACAGGATAGCTCTGTGTGTAACTATTCTAACAATAGCATTTTGTAGAACAGTAATCAATTCTCAATAAAGCACATTCCTGCACATACATTTTGTTCCTTTTAACTGCTACTGGTAGTTTTTCCTCATCTGTTTTTGTGCCATCATGGCCTATTGGATTGTTGAATGTGAGTGCTGTATAGATTGTTCTCCAACCAGCAAGCTTCTAAACAGTTACTCAAACTAAACTACACAATGAGAAATACAATTTTATGGTGAGAAATTGCAAAGTCCATATTAGTAGTATGAAGGGTCTCTATTTTACATTAGCACACACAGTTCTTAACCATGCTTAGTACTCTACAGTGCTGGGTGCTGTACAAACACAAATATAGAGAAAGCCCTGACTTGGAGGATTTACAGTCTAAAAGAAACAAACTGATGAATGGTTGGGGATGAGGATGGAACATAAACAAATGAATATTGTGATGGCTGGCAGTGTAGGTAGCTACAACTGCAGTGACACCCACAAGAGGTGATCAGAGAGCTCAGTAAACATCACAAGTCTCACTAGAGGAGGGGAAGAAGAGGTAGTTGGGTGCAAAGCCACATTAGTTCTAGTATATTCTCTATGAACAGATCTTGATTTTTTTTTTACTAATTTGTTTATTACTCAGAAATGAACAATTTAAGCAAATATATTTCAAACCTACAGGTCTTATCTAACACCCCAAAGATTATATAAAATGGGAATCTTAAAATGGATCTGAGCTGAGGTGTTATTCAACAGTTGGTACCTTTAAATATACGTTCTGTAGCACTGGAGTGTAATTTTTCTTATTCTAGGAACAAAAAATGAGGCAAAGCAGTGAGACCCTGGTCTTTATATGCAAAAAAATGAACGTCTGTGGCTTTACTTGTGAAGCCCCCTGGGACGGAGGCACACTTGTAAAAGTCTTTGCAAGGCCTATTTTTGATGAAAGAGTAAGCTGTTTTTCATCCATGTAAATGTTCTGTGAGATTGGAAAATGTTGCTCACGCAATCTATTGTTCTTTCCTGTTTGCCCTAGCCAAAGCAGTACTTAGTGCTCTGGGATGGAGGGAAGTGAGTGATGAGACCCAGCAAACTACTGGAAAGACTCCAGATTTTTTTGGAGGGAGCAGAGACAGGCACAGTATTGAGAGACTGTAAGAAGTTTGGTTTAAGTGACTTGCCCAGAATCACATAAGAGATGCTCTGTGGCAGAAGCAGGGATATAATCCAGTTCTTCAGAGCAGCATTCAACTGCCTTAACCATGAGTGGGAGGGTGAGGTTCTGTAGGGTGACCAGATATCCTGATTTTATAGGGGCAGTCCCAATTTTTGGATCTTTTTCTTATATAGGTTCCTATTACCTCCCCCCCCAACCCCATGTCCCAATTTTTCACATTGGCTGTCTGGTCACCTTAAGGTTCTGTGACCTGCAGTAGGCAGGCCTTAAAGTCTGACCTTAAAGTCTATGAGATTTTACAAAAAAGCAGTCTGTGGTCCCTTGCTTTCAAACCCCTGGCATGGGGGACAAAAGAATGCAAATCTGCTGCTGTGTGTAACTCATGGGATGTCCCTGCAACTACTGTCTCTCTGCAAACAGTTCTCAGGAGAAGGACAGGGGCCCGTATAAGAACCTGAATGAACAGATGGGCTAGGTGCTAGACTTAGTGTAGCCACCTCTTACAATTGGCATTTTAGCCCCTGAGGGAGCTGCCATGACACCAGAAACTCCACATGCACAGAATTTCAGCTCTCTCCAGCAAAAACCCATCTATGATTGACTGACTGCCTTTTTCAGTTTCCTGACTCCTAAGGAAGAGCAGCCAATAAGGGCAGATGCAGGAGGCAGACAGAGCTCTTACCCCTCCCCTCAGGAACTAAGAGGAGTTTTGAGGTATGGATTGAGAGAAGCCATATCATTTTCATAAAAGAAGAGGAGGGAGAAGAAAGAGTGCAGCTATTCAGGCTTCTTTCTCCTCCCCTCTTACAGAAAATGGCTCACAATTCCCTGCTCCTTCCTCCATCCCTGGAGCAACAGGCCTGGGAAAGGAGAGAGCAGGGTGAAGGTGGTAGGAGGAGCAGATGTGCTGAGGGGAAAGCAGTGGGACTCGGCAGAATTGAAGTGTAGCTGACAGGGCAAAATTGGTGTGGCAGTTGGGGGTGTATAATTAATTGCTGGTTTTGGGGATGAACAGATGTAGGAGTTTAAAGGGCAGAGAATTAGAATATTTGGGCTTTGGGAGACGCTGGAGGCTCAAGCATTTTGTGCAATTCTGTGTAATTTAATATCGCTTGGGTCTTCCAATGAGAGCTCCTGCATCGAGAGCTAAAATCACCTTATTCCATAAATTCAGGAGAGATGGCAACACTGTCCATTACGCACAGATGGGGGGTGATTACAAAACAAAAGACAGGCCAGTGATCTCCCATCATCCCCTTTACACCCCCAGCATCTTGCACTAGCAGGTTTTACTATTTATATCCTTACTAGACCATTGACTTCTTTGAGCACTGTATAAAGTTGTTCTTTGAGGTACAGTAACAACCATTAGGCTCGTATCCTCATGAAATCCAGAGGAATTGCTTTGGTACTAATAATTATTTGCACCAGATCCAGTTGCCACAAAATCAAGTCACTATCACTCTGACATACCACCCTGATGCAGGCCTCTCCTGTACTAAAAGCTAGAGATGTTCAGTGAAGTAATGGGTTCTGTCACAGTTCTGGGGAACTGTACCTTAACTTCCTTTCTGTAATCCTTCCTTTAGGCTCCCAGCTCCTCAGTTGTCACCTCTCTTAGGCAGTGGCGTAGCCAAGTTTTCAGTGTAAGGGGAGCAAACATAAAAAAGGCGCCCTCCCTTGGCTCCTCGTCTGGCCATGCCCCCCGACCGGACCCCCACCCGCTCACCTTCCCTCCTGCGCCACCGCCTGTCCCCGGCCTGCTCCCAGTGCTCGGCGCGCTCCACGCTGGGCTCGCCAGCCAGGCAACCTTAAAGGCATGGGGCCCTTTTGCCTCCCCCCGCCCACTGCATAAGCAAGGTGGGGGGCGGGGAGCGCTTGGCCGCCAAGCCCTGAGCCAAGGAGCCGGCCCCGTGGCTCCTCCAGCCGCATCTGCCACCCCTACATGGCTCCTCTGGCCATGTTGCTGGCAGAGCCGGCAGGCAGGTGCTGCTTCCACACCTGCCACCCCACGGCTCCTTGGTCATGCTGTTGGTAGTGCCGGCTGGCAGGCGCTGCTTCTGCACTTGCCGCCCTGAGGGGAAGTGGGTGCTTCCACTGAACCCTGCTAGCTACGCTACTGCTTTTAGGCAGAGACCCATCTCTCTTCCGCCTGACCAGGATTTTTCCAGGCTGCGCAGTTTCCTGCTTACCCTTTGATACTGTCAGTGAAACAGACTGCCTAAACAGGCCATTGGCTGCGTTTTGCTTTCTTTTTGAAGGCTCTTGAACAGCATAATTGCCAGCAATTATAAGTTACCACACAGCCCTTAATAAGCAAGTACATTTATTTCTAATGTGAAAATGTTGTAGAGAAAAAATTAAAAAACAATAGAAGTTCCAATATGCATGCCAAAGGCTTACCAGAGGTCACCCCTGTAGCTCCAATAAGAGCTCTGGTAGGACTAAGTCCCTTTCAAACCTCACAAAGGAGTGTTCTGTGCAGGGGCAGCTCTAGGCATTTTGCCGCCCCAAGCACAGCAGGCAGGTTGCTTTCGGCGGCTTGCCTGCTGAGGGTCTGCCGAAGCCACAGGACCAGCGGACCCTCCACAGGCATGCCTGCGGGAGGTCCGCTGAAGTTGTGGGACCAGTGGACCCTCCACAGGCAAGCCGCTGAAGGCAGCCTGCCTGCCGCCCTCGCAGCGACCAGCAGAGCACCCCCCATGGCTTGCCACCCCAAGCACGTGCTTGGCTTGCTGGTACCTGGAGCCACCCCTGGTTCTGTGGTTAGAAGTTCATAATAACCTCAGCTCAGAACTAGCACTCAGTCTGGGTAGATCAGCTTGTTTCTTTGTACATCATGGGCCTTTGATCTTCAGATTCCATGAATAGCAGATAATGGATCTCTCCTCATGGTGCAGCTTCAGAAGGCTGGGGTTTTACATAACGAGATGGAGGGGGGGAGGAATTTGCATTCACCACACACTAGATATTGCCCAGGAAGTCTATGTTGCATGTGTTGTCCCAAAAGACCATTCTTGTCTGCCACAATGTTCAATAAAGTCCTTTGAACATCCAGGCCTAGAGTATTACATAAACTCTGCATTTCAGACAATGGGCTCCAAAGCTATTTAAACTTTATTCAATAAGGCTTTCCCAGGGATATTGCAAGACATTGCCGTCTCTGTCACAGGCTGCACTTGGAGTAGATAAGAAAAAATCATTTGTATCTTGTAGATTACATTTATAGACTGGGGGACTGTCTCCAGGAAAGCAATGACTCTGGAAAGGATTTAGGGGTCATGGTAGATAACCAACTGAACATGAGCTCCAGTATGGTGCTGTGGCTAAGAGGGCTAATGTGATTCTTGGATGCATAAGCCCTGTGGCCTGAAGCTCTGGAGGGTAGGGTGCTCACTGCTATCATCTGTCGGTGAACAGGGGAAAGAGAGGCCCAGAGCAGCTTCAGAAACACCATAAGGGAAGGATCTCTCTGCCACCATCTACTTATGAACAGGGGCAAGAGAATGAATGAGCGAGGCCTGATTTGCATCTTCGTTATGTGCAAGTTTTGGTTGCTTTGGAGAAAAGCTAGTTTTGGGTGAAAGGACACTGAAATGTTGTTATCCATGTTGGGTGGCAAAAGGGCAGCTGGGTGATGAGTCATCCTAACCTAACACCAGTCTAGCATGGTTGCCTGGTGGAGTATGGATACAAGTTAGTGACAGAGGGGTTCTTACTTTCTGGCAGGGAGTGCATGCCATGTGGCAAGGACTCAGCTCAAAGGGCCTATATGCCACAAATCCCTATACACATTGCAAAGAGACAGTGCAATGACAGCTTTGTGACTTGAAGTGACTTGGCAGTGAAAGGTGGATGTTTGCTGAAGCAACAGAGAGCAGCATCAGAGCTGAGTGAATTCCAGTGATGACCCTCAGCACCAATAAAGCTGAAATCACCATAGCTGGTAGTACTGACCTTAATGAACCAAGCAATAGAATCATAGAAGATTAGGGTTGGAAGAGACCTCAGGAGGTCATCTAGTCCAGTCCCCTGCTCAAAGCAGGACCAGCACCAATTAAATCATCTCAGCCAGGGCTTCCCCTAAAAGCTAGACTGAACTCTGGGATTTCTCTAACCACTGACACCAGTGGTGAGTGGGCAGTAAATAGATATGGAGGGGAATGTGACTGTTAAAGAGACATTTACTTATAAAGCATGACACCAGCAGAAAAGCTTATGCCCAAATAAATTTGTTTGTCTATAAGGCCTGGTCCACACTACAGCGTTAAATAGATTTAAACAGCATTAAATCGATTTAACGCTGTACCCATCCACACTACCAGGCACTTTAAATCGATTTTAAGGGCTCTTAAAATCAATTTCTGTACTCCTCCCCAACAAGAGGAGTAACCCTAAAATCGATATTACTATATCAATTTAGGCTTAGTGTGGATGGAAATCGAAGTTATTGGTCTCATTCTTTTACTGAGCTACCCAGAGTGCACCACTCTGGAAATTGATGGTAGCCTAGGACCATGGACGCACACCACCGAATTAATGTGCCCTAGTGTGGACACATAAAATCGATTTTATAAAACCAGTTTTATAAAACCGGTTTTAATAATTTCGATTTTATGCTGTAGTGTAGACGTGGCCTAAGGTGCCACAAGGACTCCTCATTGTTTTTGTGTTAAAGGACTACTGCTGAACATACAGTAGTGGTGGTATTTGTGTGTGTGTGGAGAGAGAGTTCTAGTGTTGCTTTGTTCTTCCAAGTTGATTCTGTGTCCCCTTTTCCCAGCTAAAAAATTTCCCGTTTCATATACGTGCTCAGTGCTTGTGAGTGGGGAAATATTGCCTGTTAATGGAGCCCAGGGAAGGTGCTTAGTTTTTCCGGGAAGGGGTGCCACCTGGTGGTATTTGTTAGAATTTTAGGCTATATCTACACAGGAATAAAAAACCCAAGGCTGGTCAGGATCAACCGACTTAAGCCTGGTCCACACTACGCAGTTAAATCGATTTAAACAGCATTAAATCGACTTAACGCTGTACCCGTCCACACAACAACACACTTTAAATCGATTTTAAGGGCTCTTAAAATCGATTTCTGTACTCCTCTCCAACGAGAGGAGTAACGCTAAAATCGATATTAGCCCTTCGATCCCAGCCCCATCCCAAAGCCCACACCCCCAGTTAGAGCCCCCACCCTCCTCACATATCCCAACCCGCTGCCCCAGCCTGGAGCCCCCTTCTGCACCCTGGACTCATTTCTGGCCCCACCCTAGAGCTCGCACCCCCAGCTGGAGCCCTCACTCCCTCCCGCACCCCTATCCCCAATTTTGTGAGCATTCATGGCCCAACATACAATTTGCCCACCCCTGAAGTAGATGATCATAATGGTCCTTTCTGGTCTTAAAGCTTATGAATGATATCATTTTTATTTCTCTATATTCCTTGTTCTGATTTTTTTTAAATTAACTAATATGAAAATTAATTTAATTCACCATTTTGTAGTCACTTTAAAAGAAATTATCTTGTAATTTTTTCCATGCACTTTGAGAGTGAGGATTTTAAGTGCTAGTTTAGCAATATGGTGTACCTGTGTACTGATAATGCATAGTTGTACATACAGCAAAGAATTCTGTGGCACCTTATAGACTAACAGACGTTTTGGAGCGTGAGCATGCTGCATCGGACGAAGTGGGTATTCACCCATGAAAGCTCATGCTCCAAAACGTCTGTTAGTCTATAAGGTGCCACAGGATTCTTTGCTGCTTTTACAGATTCAGACTAACACGGCTACCCCTCTGATAGTTGTACATAGTCACAATGGGAGCAAACATGTAAAATACAGCCTGACTAAAAATGTAGATGAAAGCCAGACAACTTAAGAAGCATTTTCTTTTGTTGAATTGTCATACTGCAGAATAAAATCTCTACTTAATCTTTAGTATAGCATATTGAATTGTCTGTCATTGTACATATTCTGTTTGATTGTGCTAGCATGCTCCCATCAACAAAGCACTTTGCTGCCCATGTTTTTAGTTATTTATTCTTTGTTGTGCTTAAAAGGGAAAAAAGCACTTAGGAGTCTAAATCCCATTGTCTGTTGATAGAATTTAGACTCCTACATATCTAAATCTCTTTTGAAAACAAGATTTAGGCTCCAAGATTGGTCAGATATTGTGACACTGAGTGCAGCAATGCCTAAACAGCTTTAAAAATCTGGCCCTAAAACACAAACAATAGGAAGATATAGTGAGTGTAGAATAGCAGTTTGTTATAGGAACCTTTCATACTCCAAGTATCCCAAAGCATGTTACATAATACAGCAATAACTGTAATATATTATCATCGGTCAGTGCAATCATCCCTAGAGTAGATGAAGTGTTGAAAGAGTATTTAAAAGCATCTATATTTCTCCACACAAGGTGGCAGTATCTCTATATGGATATACAGGATAGTACACGTATGTTCCCAAAACCATTAACTTTTATAGGAGTATTTTAACTGCAGTTTGTTACAACAAATATATAAAAACTAATAATGGTCTTCAGTTCAGTTACAGGAAAATGCACATGTGACGTGCTCAATCCAAAGCATAGGGAAAAGATTAAGTTAAAATTGACAGCAATTGTAGAGAATACATTGTTAAACAAATTGGCGTTTTTGAATCTATTCATTTTAAATTAGTTTAATTTCCTTTGTATCTTGACATTAAAGTGACTCCATAATAGCTACAGTGGCTTAGACCTTTCAGCCAGCTGAGTTGCTCAATAGGACATACAGCTGAGGAGCAAAGATGATTATATATCCAGCTGCTCAGAGGTTGGTTTGTAACGCCCCCATGAGCACCAGTCTCAGAGCTGTGCTATTTTGCACCCATTTGTAACAGCCACTAAGAGCTGTTCCTGCAGCCAAGGATTTCCAGAGCCCAGCTTCACTTCCATCTGACAAGTCCTCTTCAGTGCTGGAATGGCCTGTTGTATGGCTGAGCAGCTGCTTAACACCAGCAAACCAGTGGAAAGCAGTCACAGTGGGGGCTGGAACCAGTAAATCTTACTCTATTCATAGGTCAGTAATAGAAATCTGCAGAAGTCTCTTTTGGTAATATATGTGAGACAGAAGAGAGAAATAGTGGTCCAAGCAAATAGGCAGCACATTTTCTCATATCTGTTTAAAAAATATTGTGCATAAGTTAAAGATACCTCCATGGTACTTAAATCTCAATGACCAGCACTTCTTTACCAGGCCACTGGAGATCTCACTGAAGTAAGCAGAAGACAGATGATATGTGAACAAGAGCTTCAGCAAACTATTTGAAGCCATAGCAACACAGGGCTTTGAAGTCATCAGATCCATTGTGCATATGGTAGATTGAACTAGGAATTTGTTTGTTCTCTCATCTTTTCCTCAGGGAGAGAAATGTACAGTGGAATGCCTTGTATTGGTAGGGATCTAGGTTTGAGGTGGGAGTTAACTATCAGCCATTTTATGATAAACACTTTTGAGCAAGTCTCACATTCTGTCCAATAGAGAGCAGTCGGTGGCATACATGGACAGTAGCCAATACGTTTAAAACTCACGCATGCACTTCAGCTTAAAGCTTTAGGCCTCTCACCAGGTAAAGTCCCATTAAAGGCTAAATTCTGGCCTGTGCTGTGCGCACACAAAACCCACTGTGAAGTGAGAGTGAATCAGACATGTGTGCCTCCATCCTGCATGCAGTTACACTTTTTTGAAAAAGGCTTGTGATTCTGAGTGCCCAGCTTGAGATCCCTTACAAGGCTTGGTTTACAGAAGACAGGTTGTTTAGCATATCTGGTTCTTTTTAGGTTTGTTAATTTGAGGACCCCAAAATTGAGGCAACCAAACCCACTAATAGCTGTTAAGAATGTAAGCTTTAGATATTCAAGTGAGAGGTATCTTTTTAGATATCTTGATAGATAAGCTAGATTCAGGGCAGCATTTGGTCCTAAAAATCCAGCCAAGATTCCATGTGGAAGATATAACTCTACACCATGCTGTCAAGGAATTAAAATTTCATAAACTGGAACTGCTGAAATGTAAAGGGGACTTCCTCATGGTCTGTTTTGCTTTTGTCTGTCAGCGAGGAGGGAAGGAAGCACAAGGCTGGAGTGCTTCTCAAAGTGAGAGAGTACCAGTAGTGAGAAGAGGAAGGTTTGTTTAGGCATTGACTTCAGAGGGTACTAAGCAATGTTCGGGAGGCCTCAGCATGCTGGCAGGAGCAAACTGATAAATGTTTTAAAAAACTGAAATTGGAACAGGAGCAACAACTGAGCCACTGTGAAAATATTATGAAGTTTTCCCAAGTCTTGTTTAATGCATGTGTCTTCTCTGAGATGTAACTATAAAAATGGCCCTGTGGTGTTCCACATTTTATTGTGGGGGGAAGGATAGCTCAGTGGTTTGAGCATTAGCCTGCTAAACCTAGGGTTGTGAGCTCAATCCTTGAAGGTGCCCTTTAGGGAACTGGGGTACAAATCTGTCTTGGGATTGGCCCTGCTTTGAGTAGGGGTTTGGACTAGATGACCTCCTGAGGTCCCTTCCAATCATGATATTCTATAAGCATCTCACAAGGATTTCTGTATCAAATATGTTTAGCATATAGGTAAAGACATTTGGTCTTTTGCCTAACTGCAGGCCTTGCAACTCAGCTTGGATTTTAAAAGCCAGTCTCCATGCTCTTCATCTCATGCATCAATAGTAGAAAAGATTCTAAAGACCAAATTATGCCTTCACTTACACTTGTCTTACAATTCTGCCCGGAGGGCATGATCCAGTGTTCACTGACATCAGTGGGAGTCTCTCCATTTGTTTTGGATCAGGTTTTTAGTGACATCCAGGCATGTTCATTGGCTTTATAGGCAGTCACACTGATGCAAGCCTATGCCACTTTCTATCTCCCTTCCTCTTTGCTGTATAAGTGGAGTGGAGCTCAATGGACCACATCCAACAGAGGAGGGTTGGGAGAAGGGGCAGGCAGCATGTACTTCCTTCCCTGGATAGTTGTCTATCTCCTTCTAAGTTACTGCTATAAAGGCCAGCTGTGTGCAGGTTTGGATATCAAGGGCAAGGCCACAGGGGGGTGGGGGTGGGAGGGAATGGGGCAAGTGGTGCTGTCATAAACAGATGGTTAAGAGTTAATGTCTCTCTTACCTGTAAAGGGTTAAGAAACTAAGTAAACCTGGCTGACACCTGACCAGAGGACCAATAGGGGGACAAGATATTTTCAAATCTTGGTGGAGGGAAGTCTTTGTTTGTGCTTTTTGTTTTCTTCATTGTTCGCTCTTGGGACTGAGAGGGATGGGACATCATTCCAGGCTCTCCCAATCTTTCTGAATCAGTCTTTCATGTTTCAAAATTGTAAGTAATAGCCAGGCAAGGTGGATTAGTCTTATGTTTGTTTTCTCAACTTGTAAAAGTTTCTTTTGCTGGAAGGATTTTTACCTCTGTTTGCTGTAACTTTGAATCTAAGGCTTAGGAGGGTGGGGATTCCTCTGGTCTATATGAATCTGAGTACCCTGTAAAACATTTTCCATCCTGATTTTACAGAGATAATTTTTAGCTTTTAATTGAAGAAAGAAAAGGTTTCTTTTTAAGAACCTGATTGATTTTTCCTTGTTTTAAGATCCAAGGGATTGGTTCTGAACTCACCAGAGATTGGTGGGGGGCAGGGGGAGGGAAGGGAGGATGTTTAATTCCTCCTTGTTTTAAGATCCAAGGAGTTTAGATCGGTGTGAAGCCTCTCAAGGCAACCCAGGGAGGGGAAACTCTGGAGGGAAAAGAAGGGGAATGGTTATTTTCTTTGTTTTAAGATCCAAGGGGTTTGGATCTGGGTTCCCCAAGGAAGGTTTTGGGGGAACTGAAAGTGTGCCAGACACTAAATTCTGGCTGGTGGCAGTGTACCAGACCTAAGCTAGTAATTAAGCTTAGAAGTGTTCATGCAGGTCCCCACTTTTTGTACTCCAAAGTTCAAAGTGGGGAAAAAACCTTAACAGGTGCTTTGCAGCTTGTAGCCTTGTAAAGTCATTTGGGAGCTGTAGGGGAGCTCCTACAGAGATTCCCTTTGTGGCTTTTCTAAATCACGAGGGATGGTCTGCCCTCTGTAACTGCACCCGTCTGTCTGTAACAGGAGTCAACATAGTGGTGGCTCAAGATCAAAACTGGAAGTAGAGCCCTATTGTGACACCCTGGAATCCCCTTATTCACCACTGTCATATAGGATATGTTTTGCACAAAGTATGCCGTGTGAGGTGTCATTCTAAAAGTCTTGATCTGCTAGACATTAATATCTCATTGGATTATGTATGCTGTCATTGAATGTGAAGTTATGAAGTTTGGCTATGTATGTGTTACTGAAACATGTTGTGAGGTTGAAAATGCCCACAAGCAGCCTTTCAGGGACAACAGTAAAAAGGCCAAACAGTGTTAATGGCTTACTAAGAAAATGCACACAGGCACCAGGTTTACCCCAGGAACTGCATGCAATAGAAACTTCTCAGAGATAGCACTACACAATGGGAACTGTTTGAGGCAGGTCACAGTAAAAGAGCTTTCCAGCAAGTGGAAAAAGACATAAAAGGGGGGAATGACATCATGATGGTACCTCACTCTTCCTATAACAACGCACTGGGAAACACCTCAGGGGGAAAAAAAGACTGAATTTGGGGAAATGATGGTCCCAGGCTGAAGGGATTTCTAGTCTGTGTATGAAAACCGGGGAAACCCAAGCTGCAAAACGAAGGCAGCTTGTGCCTTAAGAATCTGCCAGCCTGTTTATCACTCAGGGTGAGAATTTTCTAATTAATGTTCTACTTATCTAGTATGTTAAACTCAGTTTGCAGTTTTGTTTATTTACTAGGTAATCTGCCTTGATCAGTTTGCTATCACTTATAATCACTTAAAATCTCTCTTTTTGTAATTAATAAACATATCTTATGTTTTAATCCAAACCAGTGTGTGTTTGACTAAGGGGTCTGGGAAAAATCTCAGCTTGGTTACCACAAGTATGCATGGTCCTCTTCACATTGGGGGAGAGGCGGACTGGGTATTAAACCCATATACTGGCCAGATTTGAGCAGGGCAGGACAGTACTGCTCTGGGGTCTTAGGCTGGTGGTTAGAGAGCCTGCATGTAACTGTAGCTGGATGTGTCCCTACCTGTGTGAATGCTGGTGAAAGTGAAAGCTTGGAGGGCTTTGCAACTTGTCCCAGCAGCACAGCTGTGTGAGGGAGCCCAGGCTGGTGGGTCAGAGGGCTCAGCAGTACGCCCGTTCCAGGTGGCACCCTGGGGGGAGCTTGTCACACTCATAACTCCCCATGGCTACAAAATGTGCTAATTAACTGCAGACATTGCTGTTGGTCTGTTCATTTAAATGTGGTGGGATGCCTTCTCCAATATTCTGCTGAGGCTGTGGAGGTGATTGCTGGAATGTGTGTGTCACATCCTCTGGGCAACTAGTGCAGCTGTCTTTGTCTGAATCCTTCCAGACAGAAGTTGATTGAAAAAGAGACACCCTTGAAAAGTAGCTGGTTAAAATGTCAGAGTCTGGCCTAAATGCGGATCTGCCACCAAAGCCCTTGAAGCTGCTGACTAGTGCATGGCTGTGCTGTGTTTTCAAATAGCACAACCCACCCAGGATACTGTCTCTGGCTGGGAAGTTATTGAAATCAGAGCCAGACATCACTTTGAGGGGCAGAGGGAGAGAAATTTCCTTGATTTCCACAACAGCATCTTTATTAATCAACGTGTCTCTTGCCAAATGATTGAGGCTTTGCGGCTGATGAGCTATATGCCTGGTCAACTCCAGGCTCTGGAGACAGACTGACAACCTGGAGAAGTTGGCCTTGTGAGCTCACTCTCTGGAGGGAAGGAGCTCCAAAGCTGGGTGCACTCCGGTGCGGACCTGGAGATAGTGGTTTCCCCAGGAATTGAAATTAGGGGGGAGTGTTCGAATTTACAAGGTGGGGGGGTCAGAGCCGATGAGATATACAAAAGAGATATGAATAAAGTAAATGTTTTGTTAGGATAATGCAAATTTAACATAAGGATAATGCAAGTTACACCAAAACACATACCAGGTCTAGATTTCTTTAAAAAAAAATTTTTTTTTAAAATGTATTTAAATTGACTTTTGAAAAGTAAGCCATCATGGGATAAGAGGGAAGTCCTCTGTTGGATCAGTAACTGTTTAAAAGGTGGGAAACAAAGGGTAGGAATAAATTATCAGTTTTTAGAATGGAGAGAAATAAAGAGTGGTATCCCTGAGGGGTCGATACTGGGACCACTACTGTTCAATGTATTCATAAATGATCTGGAAAAATGAGTAAACAGTGAGTGTAAAATTTGCAGATGATACAAAACTATTCAAGATAGTTTAAGTCTCAGGCAGACTGCAAAGAGTTACAAAGGGATCTCACAAAACTGGGTGACCGAGCAACAAAATGGCAAATGAAATTCAATGTTGATAAATGCAAAGTAATGCACATTGGAAAACAATCTCAACTACACATACAAAATGATATAGTCTGAACTAGCTGTTAACATTCAAGAAAAAGATCTTGGAGTCATTGTGAATAGTTTTCTGAAAACATCCACTCAACATGCAGCAGCAGTCAAAAAAGCAAACAGAATGTTGAGAATCATTAAGAAAGGGATAGATAAGAAGACAGAAAATATCATATTGCCTCTGTATAAACCCATGGTACGTGCACACCTTGAATACTGTGTGCAGATCTGATCACCCCATCCCCAAAAAGATATATTGGAATTGGAAAAGGTACAGAGATGGGCAATAACTAGGGATATGAAACAGGAAGAGAAATTAAAATGACTGGGAATCTTCAGCTTAGAAAAGAGATGGCTAAGGGGGGATATGATAGAGGTCTATAAAATCTTGACTGGTGTGAAGTAAGTGAATAAGGAAACATTATTTAATCCTTCACATAACATAAGAACTAGCAGTCACCCAATGAAATTAACAGGCAGCAGGTTTTGAAAATACAAAAGGAAGTACCTCTTCACACAACATAAAGTCAACCCATGGAACTCTTTGCCAGAGGACACTATGAAGACCAAAACTATAACAGGATTAAAAAAAGAACTAGACAAATACCTGGAGAATAGGTCCATCAGTGGCTATTAGCCAGGATGGGGAGGGACGCAACACCACGCTCTGAGAGTCCCTAGCCTGTTTGCCAGAAGCTGGAATTGGGAACAGCAGATGATCACTTGATGATTACCTGTTCTGTTCATTCCCTCTGAAGCACCTGGCCTTGACCACTGTTGGAAGACAGGATACTGGGCTATATGGACCATTTGTCTGACCCAATATGACCATTCTTATGTAAAAATTAATTATAATAAAAATGTTTAGTAGAGAAACGCCCCAACATAATGACCTCCAAGATAGCAACGATGTGAGATAACAACCTTGGCAAATAATGCATTTTAAAAATATTTATATGTTTCCATTCCCAGTCACAAATCTAGCATTCTGGAGCAAAGTCATTAAAATATAGTCCAACAAACAAATGTTTATTTAATGTGCCCCTCACTTTCCCCCCTACTGCACCTTAGTCAGTGGAGACTCAGAGTTCAGAGGTGCTTTCACAGGAGTACACCTCCCAGGTGGTGGGGCAAGAAGGCACCTGCTCCTTCCTCCAGCTGCTCACTGTTCACTCTGGCCACTGCTGTTCATTGTGCTACCATTCACTCCACCACTCTGTTGCCAATGGCCCTGCACAGTCACCTTCTGCAACCACATGCCACTGTGACCTCTGCAAGTTGGTCTCTTGAGGTTCTACCCAGCTCTCAGTGATTTCAGCTGAGCTCTCAGTGGGGGAACCTCACTGTTAGTGTAGTCTGTGCCATTTCTTCCACAGAAACACTGTCCCCACAGCAGGGCTAAGCACTCAGACCTGATTATCAGTGATTTCAGCTGCAGTGGTCACTTAACAGAACAAAAGACTATCTATGGAGCCTAATCAGCTCTATCTTTAAACAGGCGGGAGGGACAGGTCCCCACCCTCTCTATTGATGCCCTCAATCAGCACAGGCTAAGTACAGTTCTACTGCCCTTTACTCATACAGAGGGCTGGCTCCAGGCACCAGCATTCCAAGCTGGTGCTTGGGGCGGCAATCTACAAAGGGTGGCAGTCCCTGTTGTTTTGCCCCCAAGCGGCGCACCGAATTGCTGCCTCGGCCAGGGGGGAGGGCAGGCCATGTGCCCTTAGGGTGGCATGTGTGTTTCCGCAGTGGCAGCAATTCGGCAGCAGCTTCTATGTTTACCTGTCCGCGGCGGCTTCAGCTAAATATAGAAGTTGCCGTAGAATTGCCGCCTCCGTAGAAATGCGCCGTCCGCCCTAAGGGCACACAGACTGCCCCCGCCGCAGCGGCAATTTGGTGCGCTGCTTGCGGAGGTGAAAACTGTAGAGCAGGCCCTGCTCATACAATAAGAACAACATTTCATCCCACCCATTCAAGTGATTTGTAACCCAACCCCACCCAAAATCTATCACTTGGGCAGCACAGCTCTGTTTGCTGGATACCTAGGTAGATTAGGTGTGAATGTAAATACAGCCTGGTCCCCCAGCCTCAGATCATCACTAGCTGTCAGGGTGAGCTCATTTAGACATTGCTTACAAATCATCATTTGAAATTATTAGGTTGGCCAACATCACCCAAATGAATGCACTGACACTGTCAAAAAAAAAAAAAAAAAGAGAGAGCAACAGCTGTATAAGGAAGCTAGTCTATGTTCATACTTTTCAAACGTATTTTATCATATACTGTATAGGCTTTTAAAGTGTGTAGTACTTTCAATTCAATTTTCCAAACAGTGACAAAACTGGGGGGCGGGGGTGTTGGGGAAATTCAGGGGGGTGTAGGGAAATCACTGCCTGGAGATGTTGACAGCTCTCTCCCTGCCCAGCTGTGCACAGAGGAGCAATTAGGAGGGTCACGTGCCCCGGTAGGAATGTGGTGTCTGTAGCATTTGCGGAGGGAGAGAGAAAGGCCGGTCTGCAGCCTGCAGTACAGAGACTGGCAGGAGAAGGAGCCAACAGGCCGGCGGAAGTGCTCCCGGCCCCGCCAATCGTAGGGAGGCCAGTCCCAGGGCTCCACGCCGGGGTGGGTTGTGCTGCGCTGTAAGAAATTTGACATATTTTAAAACGGGGCGAGCGAGACAATTGATCCTGCAGCTGCAGCAGCGAGGAGGCGGCTGCGGCAGCTCCAAAGGTGACAGGAAACTGCTGAATTTCAAAATCAGCAGCAGCTCTCGGTGCGTGTCGGATGGTGAGTGCTGCCGGGGACCAGCTCGCTTAGTGTGGGTGGGCATCTCGGGAGAAGCAGCTCTGTATGCAGGGACGGGGATGGGTGTAAGATTGGGGCGGGGGGAGAAAGTTTAGTGACGTGTCTGAATAGGGACCCTAAGTTATTTTGCGGACGGGATAGCATCCCCTTGAAGATGGCTGTCTGAGGTCCTTCCTCCCACTCCAACGACACTCACGCTCTCTCCCCTTGCGTGGAAAAGTTTAACGCTTGTTGTAATCGAAGCCTTGCCCTTGCATTGCTTCGTGGATAAGTGAGTGTGTCTTAAATCATGGCTTGTGGGCCTGTGTCGCTTCTTTTGGTTTCTAAAATAACTGTGGGACTGAGTTGCCTTCAGGATGAGCGCACACAAGAACACCAAACTAAAAACACATTGCAAGTTAGTGTTCTGTGCTCATCAGTTCTCTTTTAAAAAAAAACAACGATATGAACAAGTCCTGCTTTCTTTCAGTGCAGAGTGTTTTGTATATTTAATTCCTAGCAAATCATCATCTACTTTCTTTTTGTTATTTTTTTTTCTGAATATATAAATAAATAGTGCTTCTCTGACACTGGAGTACTGGGGATACCCTACTAAATTAAGGCTTTAGAGAAGAACGATCACTTTTTTTCTGTAGAAATGAAAAACCCAGCCCTTTTGAAATAGGTTGAAAATAGTTTATTAAAAGAGGGCGGGGGGAAACCTTTTCAGAGAGAGAGTACTTGTGAACTGCAGGATGATTGGCAGACAGGTGGATGCTCGGAGACCCCCATATCTTTCAACTGAGACTTTTCTCCATTTGGGAGTTAAACTTTTCATGCAGTTTTAAAGACTGGTCATTTATGTTTTGGCACCTTTTTTTTCTTTTGTACATTTTTTTAAAAGGTCAGACACATTGGACCAGAGGACACATTCATGTCCCTAAAATCATAGTTTTTGTGAATTTCTTATATTGTGCTTAAAATTTCCAGTGAGCTCGAATTCATGTGTACTCCAGTTGTCTTGTGGTGTAAAATAATATAACAGAGAAGTAATTGCAAATCTTCTGGGTTGTGGACAGCTGGGTTAAAGTTTATTTCTAAAAAAAATCACCAGTGCACATGAAGGAGTAGAAGAAAATTTGTTTGTATTGTTGCTTTCTTGTATTTGTTTCTATTAGTACATGTTTTACCTGCATAAAGATTGCTCACTTATTTTTGTAATGAATCAATGATGGCAGGAACTACTTTTCTAGACTGGCAATATTTCTGATGTATGATAAGAACACAGAAGAAACTATTTTCACTAGTTTTTGACTGTAAGGTAGCAAGTGCTCAAGATGCAGTTAAATGTGTATGCTTAGATTTATTAGCAAAAAAATATATATTCTTCAGCTTTGGGATTCTGCCCAGTTTTCAGATTGGCACCCACAAGTCACATGGGAGTGATTAGTAAAAAATACAATCTCCTTTGAAATTATTTTTATCACTTTAGGCTCACTCTTTTTATTTAACAGTGTACTTGTCCAACATTGGCTTTTTGATAGGCAGTTAAAAGCAATGAAGTTATGTAAAACTAATGAAAAATATGAATAGATATAATAAGGTCAAACAATTCTTTCCATATACAGAGAGACAAGGTAGATGATGTGAGAAAGTATTTCCTCCTGGGACCAACACAGCTACAACACGGCAACACACAGCATATAATAATATTTCCCTTGATTTCTTTGTAATTGAAATTTTTGGATACAGAAGCAATCCCATAGTGTGTGTGTGATCTCTGAACATGTGCTTTATAGATGACTTGCTCTTTCAATATTAGATCAGACTGTGGTCCATCTAACTCACTATGGTGACTTCAGCAGTGGCCTGTACCACGTGCTTGGGAATAGACAATTAGGAAATAACTTGCCCATAGGAAAAGTTTCTTCCTACCCCAGTCAGTTAGTACTTCACTTGGGTCCTGAGGCATGAGTCTTTATATCCTTCATAAATTTACTTCAGTACAACTGTGGATGTTTTTATTCAGTACTTATGAATCCTACTAAGATCTTGGCCACAGTATCTTGTGGCAGCAAGCTCCAGAGGTGAATCAAGGTAGGTATAAAAACATATTTGCTTTTACCTGTTTTAAATTTGATGCTTCTTAATTTCACTGTTGTACTAAATGATTTTTCCTCTTCTGACGTAAATCAGTTTTATTAATGGAATAGGAAGATGTTGTAACTATAAACAACTTATTCTTGTAAAGAAATGGGATATTTTCCAGAACCTCTCTTGTCTTTAGTAAACCCTGATGAACCATGCTTTCTGCAGTAAAACCAAAGTCCCTGCATTTTCCATTTTGGACATGTAGTATATGTATTTCCTGCCTGATCCTGAGAGGTGCTGAGTACCTACAATTGCCATTGCAGCCAGCTACTTCTAGGAGAGTTGGTGTCCTTCAGCTGCTAGTTCTTCTGTATCAGGCCCTTCATTCTTTTCACTTGGGTGATCTGTTTGATCTTAGCTTTGATTATATGACTTCAGGCATTGTTCAGTTTAATGCATCTTATCCCATTCCACCCCCGGGCTCAGTAGCCCATGAACTGTTCACATGTGTAGCTGGTCAAGGACAGTAGTTCTTTAGACATCAACTTGACATTTGATATTTGTGAAGGTTGTACGCCCAGGAGTTTAACATTTTTAAAGTAGAGGTTGGCACAGCAGTACAATATGCTTTTTCTCTATGAGAAAATATCTGTGGATATTCTCTTTTTCATATCTGCATGCACACTATGTAGCTAATATTTAAAAAAAATAAATCTGTAATTGAATTCCAAGTTACCTTTGACATCTTAAATGGCACCTTGGTTCCTTCTCCACAGTTTCTTGGTAGAACTAGAAGTATTCTATTTAAATGTTCTGCCGGTAATCTTATTAATTGTTTCACTACTCAGAAATGTGTAAAGTAATCCCTAGTATAATTATATCATTAACTCTTTTAAAGCAAAAGAGAACAGCCTTTATTCAAAAACTATCTGCTGCGATGAAATAGTTATTACTTCAGTGGAGTGATTCCAAGGTTTAAAATAAAAGCTGAGCAGAGTTATAACCTGCATTTGTATTATACCTAAATATTGGGATTTCCTTAAGATGTAAGGGAGGAGAGGGGAAAACTAGCAAAGGGAATGAGCAGCCCAGCTATGGAAAGGAAGGTAGTTTTTTAAAAATGCTTTGTTTTAGTCTTATCATAAAATAATGTAGAGCTTGATCCTGCAAGGTGCTGAGTGCCCCTGCAAGATGCTATGTGACCTCAACTTCCATTATTACCAATGTAAGTTATGGGTATCCACAATTCTACTCTAAGATGCAAAGATCAGTCTACTCCATTCACCTCCTCTCCATAAGCAATGTATTTACTTTCTTGAGATGGGTCTGAGATTCTATTACCCAATAACCAGGTAGGTACCCGGACCTCTCTCACTTTAGAAATACCCCAAAGTAACTCTCCAGGAAGCTTATTAGACACTCTGTGACCTAAAGGAGCTGATACATACATCCATTATATTACATTCTTATGGTTAATCATCTTAAAAATAGAAAAGGGGCCAAATTCTTAACTGGTGTAAATCAGTGTAGCCTCATTTACTTCAATGACACTGTCAATTAACAACACCAGCTGAATAGCAGGCCCAGTAGTTTAAATACGTATAACATAGACACAGGTCTAGGATAAGGAAAAACAATGAGGAGTCCTTGTGGCACCTTAGAATAACAAATGTATTTGGGCATAAGCTTTCGTGGGCTAAAACCCACTTCATCAGAGGCATGGAGTATAAAATACTGAGGCAGATATAAATACACAGTACATGAAAAGATGGGAGTTGCCTTACCAAGTGGGGGGTTCAGTGTTAACGAGCCAATTCAATTAAGGTGGAAGTGGACTATTCTCAACAATTGACAAGAAGGGGTGAATACCAAGGGAGGAAAAATCACTTTTGTAGTGCTAATGAAGCCAGTGTAATCAAGGTGGCCCATTTCAAACAGTTGACAAGAAGGAGTGAGTATTAGCAGGGAAAAATTCATTTTTGTAGTGACCCATCCACTCCCACTCTTTATTCAGGACTAATTTGATGGGGTCCAGTATGCAGATTAATTCCAGTTCTGCAGTTTCTCATTGGAGTCTGTTTTTGAAGTGAATTTTTTTTCCTCCCATGGTATTCATTCCTTCTTGTCAACTATTAAGAATAGCCCACTTCCACCTTAATTGAATTGGCTCGTTAGCACTGATGCCCCCCTTGGTAAGGCAACTCCCATCTTTTCATATGCTGTGTATTTATATCAGCCTCTGTATTTTCCACTCCATGCATCCGATGAAGTGGGTTTTAGCCCACAAAAGCTTATGCCCAGATAAATTTGTTAGTCTCCAAGTTGCCACAAGGACTCCTCATTGTTTTTTGCTGAGAGAGACTAACACGGCTGCCATTCTGAAATATGTTATAAGGATGGGCCACATTATCCTAAGGATATGGGGACAGAATTACAGTTGTTTTGGCTATTTTAACTCTATTTCCATACTTCCAAGCTTTTATTTTTTATATCTAACCTTTATTTTCACTTTCCTGACTTTCTAAGATTAGATTTTTAAAACTGTAATGTTCTTTTAAAATATTGGGTTCCCCCTTTATGTTGTTAAAATGGATTTAAGGATGAAATACATAACAAGTTTTTTTTTCCTTTGGGAATTTCCTTCTGTTGTAAATACATGTTTTGAATTTTTCCCTCACAGGACACTTTAGTTTGTTGTTGATCTTCAGACATTGATGGTATCTGTGCATCATCAGGTACTTATGTTGTGTAATACAAACCCCGCAGATGCTCCTGTTGTGAATTTTAATCCTGCTGGAGCTCCTATATGGCTTGTAAATATTTTAAAAAGCTAAATCAAGCCTGATAATGCTCTCTGGAGCTTAATGGTATGTACTTATGTTCTTATATTTCTTATAACAGAAAATTGCTTACAAACTTAGATATGAAAAGACTAGTGTCTTTCTATAATGAAGTAGACAACTTTTCTAGTGTTTAGAAGCAGATATAATTTTTCTACAATCTGATATTTGTAGAGATCGTTTTTCATTAGCACTATGTTCTAAAGTGCTTAAGTCAAATTACATAATCTCGGTATGAAGATATTTTGATATCTTTCTGGTTGGTTGGTTTGTTTTTAAAGTCTCTTATTTAGAGCTACAATCAGCTGGATTATTCAAATATTTTTCATTCCTACACAACTGAGGGCACTGTAAGTGCTCAAGTTATTGGTATTGTGGAATTCATACCTTGCTTCATTGCTACACTTGGAGGAAGAGATTTTTTCATTCTGTTTCTCTCACACCGTTTCTATTTTGCTTTAGACAATTTCAGATTTATTTTAAAATGAATAAATAGTTTCTAGTGGCAGTTCCAGATTAGAATTGTATAAGTGACACCAGAACCCTTCTTATGCACTTGTTAAATAAGAACACTTTTGAGAGAGCTTTTTAGTCTTGTTTGGCTGTTCGTTTAACTACTGTACATGTGCCTTTTCTCAAGTCTAGCTCCGGTTTTGGTGCTGTTACTGCAGTGTGCCCTGAAGCAGCTGTCCCATGCAAATGCATCATATAGAAGATGGACACTGTTAAATTAACAACTGTCAATGAAAATTTAAATGTCTCTTACTCTGAATTTTTACCATTTTCAGGTTAGTCGGTAACCCTGCAGCCCAATGGCAGAATTACTAATGAGTGTTCCACACTTTTTTTTTTTTTTTAAGGAGAATACATAAATAATAGGTGTTTTTAAGAGCTGTCTTGTAGATGTCTATGTACAGTCATATTACTGATAAATGTACATGTGGGTTCACAGAATTGTTAAGTTCTTCGAGTGATGATCCCTGGGCATATTCCACACATGGGGGCATATACCTGTCATGCACCCAAGTCCAGAAATTCTTCAAAGCAGTGTCCTTTGACCCACACATGTGCAGTAGTTTCCTTCATGCTTCTGACCAAGGGCATAAGAGGCAGTGCGGGTCAACACCTCTCTAGTTCCTTCATACTGCTGTATGGCCTGAGCAGGAATTGTCCTTCTCTCCATGCATAATCTGTAAAGTAAAATCTTTGTAAATAGTTTTATGTTTTAGTTTAGTAGTCAGAGTTGGTATATTATATAGTTAGTATAGGATAGTTCCCTTCCGCCCTCCCCCCACATCAGAGGAAATCCTCACCACCCTGGAACAATGCCCAGAATCCCAAGATGCAAGAATTGTCTCTCCTGCTCTTGCTCCTTCTCCATCACTGATGAGCATCAATGGTCTCTATATTAAGAGTGAAGCAAATATCTCTGCAAAGTGCAGTTTCTGTCAGTCCTTTCCACCCGTAACTAGAAAGGCTCAAGAGTGCTAACTAAAAAAATTGCTATGAGTTCCCTCTCTGACGTGGGCCGGGAGACCTTATCCCCCCGCATACATTGGCCTCAACTGACCAGCAATGCCCCTCCAAGCACGAGCCTTGGAGCAGAGCCTTTACCACCAAAGCCCAAGGACTCCTCTTATAAGGCTTCCCAGGAGAGTAAGGGGTACTCTCATGGGTGCATGGACAGATCCCCACAGGGGACTGTCCAGGAGAAGTGTTTCCTTCCTGAGCTGTCACATATTGTACCCATGGAACCAGCTCTGCTGAAGAGTCCCAGGCTAGAGGGCAAGGCATGGGGTGGGGAAAGGGGATCTGCTAATTCTGGTGATGACTACAGTACCAAAACAGAAAGTCAGATGCTTGCCAGTCCCAGCTATGAATGCAGGTCTGGACTCCTCATTGGTGCCACCTCATTTATCCAGAAACTGTTGGCTGTGACAGACAAGCCGCATCCTTCCAGCATCTCTGCTGGAACTCCCTGGACTTTGGGCTGTATGGAGACAATTGTAACACTGGAGGATATATTCCTCCTCTACTTGCAATCTCCACTCCTTTCAGGCCCTGCCCTCCTGAGGGACTTCCTTAATCTGGAGGAGGAATCGTTACTGGTTTCTCGGGAACAGTTCCATCTCCACCCATCATGCTGGAGCACCCTAGTACCAACAGTACCACTGCTACCGATGGTATCATCCTTTGTAATCAGAGAAGTCAGAAGAGATAGTTGCGCCATTATTTCCGCACAGGCACAGGAACCCTGACAGACAACTCAAAGGCTTTACTTACCATCCCTCCAGATATGACCCCCCGACATGAACAGCAGGTACTGATTCCCTTAGGATTCATTGGCCTTGATGACCCTTTCTCTCAGCCTTATCAGGGCCTTTGGGGCCCATATGGCAGGCACGCAGACCCCCCTCCCCCCAGAGTCCTACTGCTCTTTCCCTTCTCATAAGACAGTTCCATAGCTGTATGAGGAAGAAGAGCCAGAACCAGTTCTGCTGGTAGTAAACGGTTCCAAAAGGGCTTTCTCATCATCTCTGGATGATAGCATCACTCCTTCATTGCTTTCTTCACTGGAAGACCAGCATCAGTATCGGGAGCTGTTGCAAAGAGTCACTAACAATCTACACATCCATTAGAAGAGGTCCAGGACCTTCAACACTGGCTCTTGGACATTTTGTAACCACAGGGACTGACGGGCATGGCTCCTTCCAATTCATAAGGCCACATTAGAACCAGCCAGAGTGGTTTGTCACAAACCAGCATCTTGTGCCCCTACAGCAAAAAGATGTTTTGGTCCTGCCAAAGGTGCTGACTTCTCGTTTTCCCATTCTGCTCCTAACTCGCTGGTGGTACAGGCAGCTATGGAAAGAGCTTGGTCGCCATATCAGAAATCCATCCTGGTAGATGAGGGCTCCAGGAGACTGGATCTCCTGGATAGTTGGGTCTGCTTTGCACGTCTCCAATTTTGTATTGCAAATCACCAAGCATTATTAGCAAAATGTGATTTCAACGCCTACGTTGGACTTGTGGACTCTAGAGACAAACTTCTCATGGAAGACCTGTCCAATTCAAGTCCTTTCTGGATGAGGGGAGCTTAGTAGCTTAGGTGGCTCTCCAGGCTGCCATAGATGCTGCCAATGCGGCATCCAGAAATGAAGGGACTTGTGGCTCCAGTTATCAGGCTTTCCTAGAGAGGTCCAAAACACCATTCAGCCTTTTTAAGGAAAAGACAGACGGATCCTTGCATTCTCTGAAGGACTCAAGCCACTCTGCGATCTCAGGGGATTTATGCTCTAGTTCCCAGGAGGAAACACCAGAGAGAGTCCTTTAGATTACAACCACTCCAATTCACACTCGCCATATTACTAGCATTAGAGTGACCAGATAGCAAGTGTGAAAAATTGGGATGGGGTGGGGAAATAATAGGCACCTACATAACACCAAGCCCTGAATATTGGGACTGTCTCTGTAAAATCGGGACATCTAGTCACCCTAACTAGCATCCACCTGAGTCTCTATATAAATGAGTCATACATCCGACAAAGTGGGTATTCACCCACGAAAGCTCATGCTCCAAAACATTTGTTAGTCTATAAGGTGCCGCAGGACTCTCTGCTGCTTGTATAAATGACAGAGGATTCAGAGGTCCTGTTTCTTGGCTTCCTCTACTGCCACAGCTTCTGCTTATTCCCAACTGTTGGCCAAGGGCCATTGTTGACAATAGATTGAGACCCGCATACCACCACTACTGCCACCTACTTCCTTTCCTGTCATCTTTGGAGGCTGTCTTACTTTCTTCGCCCACAGCTGGAACAAGATCACCAAAGACAATTGGGTCCTGGAGATTATCCATCAGGGCTACTCCATAGAGGTTTTTCCTTTTTCCTCCTCACAAACCACCTTCCCTATCCCCCTCAGGGGACCACTCTCATCAAGAGATTGTTCTCTAGGAAGTGGAATCCTTTTAAAGCCAGATGTGATAGAATGTGTCCCTCCTCAATACCAAGGGAGAAGGATTTACTCCTCATATTTCCTAATGCCAAAAAACACCGAGGGTGGAGACCAATCCTGGACCTATACAACTCAACATCTTTATTCAAAAGCTGAAATTTAGGATGATTACAGTGGCATCTATAGTCCCCTCCCTTCAAGAGGCAATAGGGTTCATGGCTCTTGACATCACAGATTCATATTTCCACATAAATATTCACCCATCTCTCAGGGAGTTCCTGTGCTTCATGGTTCGACACAAGCACTACCAGTTTTGCATGCTCCCCTTTGGGCTTGCCATGGCACCCAGAGTATTAACAAAAGTTTTCACTGTGGTAGCGGCCAAGATATGACACCAGGGCTATATGACATTTCTGTTCCTGGATGACTGGCTCCTGGTAGGCCAATCATGTCAGCGTTATGTCAGCAACTCGGTCTCTTCAGCTCCTCCTTGCTGCCTTAGGCATTTGCATAAAAGAAGAAAAGTCTGCTTTGTCCCCCACAATAATTTTTATAGGAGCATAGCTGGACTCAGTCTCTGTGAGAGCATTTCTCCCTGCAAACAGGTTTTACGTAATGAGCAACCTGATCTCTCGTGCCACGCAAATCGCAAACTATAGTGTTCTGATGTCTTTCTCTGTTAGGCCACATGGCCACATGCCCCTGTGTGACTTCACTTGCGGTGTCTTCAAGCTTGGCTCCACTCAACATACAGACCAAATAGTGACCGTATTGACTCCATCGCTGTTCCCTAAAACAATGTAGAGTCCGGTGGCACCTTAAAGACTAACAGATTTATTTGGGCATAAGCTTTCATGGGTTAAAAAAAAACCTCTACTTTTTCAAATGCATGGATTGAAAATTACAGATGCAAGCATAAATATACTGACACATGAAGAGAAGGGAGTTACCTTACAAATGGAGAACCGGGGTTGACAGGGCCAATTCAATCAGGGTGGATATGGTCCACTCCCACTAATAAAGGCTCCTCAATTAGTGGGAGTGGACCTGGACCATATCCACCCTGATTGAATTGGCCCTGCCAACCCTGATTCTCCACTTGTAAGGTAACTCCCTTCTCTTCATATGTCAGTATATTTATGCCTGCATCTGTAATTTTCACTCCATGCATCTGAAGAATATGCCTAAATAAATCTGTTAGTCTTTAAGGTGCCACAAGACTCCTCGTTGTTCTTGTGGATACAAAGCTATCCTTCTGATGCTGTTCCCTAAAGAGTTCTCACCTCCCATGGTTGGTGGTCTAATCCAAACAAAGTCATGGTGGGGAGTCCCTTCAGCCCCCTCATATCAAGGGCCACCATTCTGACAGATGCCTCTCTTATAGCATGGGATGCTCATATGGACTACCACATTGCTCAGGGTACCTGGACCCCAGGAGAGGCCAGGCTACACGTAAACTTAGTGGAACTGAAAGAGGTCCACCTTGTGTGCAAGGCCTTCCTTCCCCTCGTATGCTCACTCCATGTACACATGGCAGACAGTATCACTACAGTGGTCTATATAAACAAACAGGGAGGAGTGAGATCTTGTCCCCTGTGCTTGGAAGCAGACTGACTTTGGAATTTGTGTATCAGAAGCCACATTATGATTCAGGCTGTGTACCTTCTGAGTGTTCACAACTCACTGGCAGACAAGTTATGCAGACGCTTCCCTGCAGACCACAGTTCTAACCAACATATTTGCACAATGGGTTCTCTGCTATGGGATCTCTTTGCGTCCCAGATGAACAGAAACCATCCCATGTGTTGCTCTAGGGGTGCCCAAGACTACAGGTTTCAGTATGATGCTTTCCTGGACAGTTGATCTCAGATATGCCTTTCCATCCATCCATCCCCCTGTTACAAGAAGTTGTACAGAAGATCTGTCGCAACAGAGCTCCCATCCTTCTAGCCCAGACAGTTCTGGTTCATGAAACTCCTAATGATGTCCAAAAACTCACCTATCAGGATCTGCCCATTTCAGGATCTCCTCCAGGATTGGGGAGAGGAGGGGAAATCAAGCAACTCCCAGCCTGTGTTTTGGATGGGCATCCAGATTGAGGTATGTGATATTCCCTTGGTGTTATTTGGACTGCTGATCCACTGGGTCACTCCAGTCCTTGCCTCTGGGTGCCAGCCTTACCCTGCTCTGCTGTGAGAACCCCCCACTCCTTACCTGTTCACGCACAGCCACTGGCATGTAAGCTGCTCCCAGCTACTTGCAACTGAATGACACTAGCCAATACCTCCGGTCCCAGACACAATGCTAGGAACCTCCTGTCTTGCAGTGTCCAGTTGTGCCCGCTGGGTGCTGCAAGCTTATATGAGTTCATCAATTTAACAAAGAAATTGATATGTACCAAGCTTGTTATCCCAAGAGACGTATGACATGCTTCAAAGCAGACGCACTGCTTCAGGTAGAATAAACAAATTTATTAACTACAAAAGATAGATTTTAAGTGATTGATTTATAAGTCAAAGCATAACAAGTCTGATTTGGTCAAATGAAATGAAAGTGTCCCTGTCTGCAGGTATATGAGATCTTGGGGAGCAATTACCACACAGGTGGGGTGCCAATTAATTTCTTTATTAAAGGAAAAAGGAAGTGGTGGGAATTTAACAATGAAATACGATGGGATGGGGTGTATAGGGTGTTTACAATAGACAATGATGAGGGGGTTCTTATTGAACAGTGTAGGGAGTTCTAACAGTGGGGTAAAGTAAGTGGGGTTCAGCACAATGGGATACAGTACAGTCAATAAGCGTATCAAAAAGAAATGCAAAATAAAATGGTAGCTTCTATATAAAATGGTCAACAATCTTAGATAGAATGTATTAAGTGGTTGGTGGCCTTATACACAATGTAACACAATGGTATCAATGCAAATACAAAGTATATCAGAAAAGTGGAAGCAACCAATGGGGTGTTATAATTACAAGTAAAATGTGAATCACAGTGCAATAATACAATATGGGTGATAAGTGAACTTATGCAATGTAACAGTATAAAAGAAAAGTAATGACTTAATTTGTGAGGCTAGGATAGCAAATAATCTGTCAAGGAACAGGAGGGGGGAGGGGAGTGAATGATTAGTGGCAACTGATGATAGGAGAGTGTGGCTGGAAGCAGCGAGAGACTCTGAAGCCCTGCAGGGTAAGGACAATGGAGCAGCGTGATGGTGATCTTTGGTAGGGGAGGGGCAGCGGAGAAGTGTAAAGAAGGGCTGGAAAGAGGTTTAAGCAACAAGCGGACACCAAAAACAAAGGGAAAAAAAGGCAAAGGTTTTGGGAAGTTTCACAGGGGGAGAAGCAGCAAGGGGTTTGGGAAGTTCGGAGGGTGATGCAGACGCGGGGCCCGGGGGAAGCAGCAAGGAGTTGGGAAGTTCGGAGGAAGTGCAGATGCGGGGGAAAAAGCAGCAAAGGGTTACAACAGGGAGACGCGGAGAAGTACACAGGGGGAGATTGGAGCTGGGGAAAAACAGACACGGGAAAGTTCAGGGAGAGATCGGGACAGCGGGAAGATGAATTTAAGCAGCAAAAACCTTATCTATCTTAACCAACGACTAGGCAAAACAACAAATATCACAATTCTAAGCAAAACTAGAACAAGCAACTATACGGAGCAACAAAACAGTAAACTATAACAAGGCAGGTGAAACTTACAAGCTCTACAATCTTAGCAAACTATGACTTATTAAACTAAAAAAACCAAAACCTATGGTGCACCTTATGCTATGGGGAAGTTACAGAGGGCAGAGTGGTATGTGCCCAGGATCCAGCTGCCAAGGAAGCCAAGGGATGGTGGCTGCAGCAATGGATACAGCTGAAAGCAGGGAGCCCTGAGGCAAAGCCCACAGGAGCAGAGCTTAGCAGCGGCACAAACTTATTTTAAGCGGCAAAGCGCCGCGGAGTTTGAGAGGTTTTAAGACACAGACCAAGGTTTAGCTTGAGTCTGTGTGCTGGGGAAACAGAGCCAGCAGCTAATGTAATAAAATAAAAGTACAGAAAGTTTTACAGAGGGATTCTTACCAGTCCCCAAGGCAGCAGCAAAGGCAGAAGCAGCAGCAACATCAGAAGAAGCAAGGAGGGCTCGGTACAGTCTCAATAATCAGGAGAGCTCTCAGGTAGCAATTCGTTCTTCGTGGAGGGGGGGTTTTAAAAATCGGGGGTACGCTCAAAAATAAAACGAGAGCAGAGAAAGGACCCCCCCAAACCCCTGGGTGACCAGACCAGGCAGCAATGCAGGAACATTTCTGATGTTTGTTTCAAAAATGTCTGTTTTTAAAGGCAAACTCAGGCAGTTTCCCGCCAATAATCCTGATAGGCTCCCTCTGTCACAGGGGAGGAGGCACAGGGAAAAACTGCATGTTAAGCACAGAAACATGTCTGGGCAGAGTCCTGTGCAATAGGTGACTCAAAAGCACATGAGGCCTATGACTCATGCCCAGGATCTTAAAAACACAATAGGTCTTGCAGCTCTGGACATTGCCTGCCCTACACTGAGCCCAGGTTCAAAGAGGTGATAACAGGACTAACCCTTTGAACAGGGCAGTGGTCCCATTTAGCATGCAGCACAAGTGGCCATCTCTTTGAGAAGGGCAATGGCTCTTGTTAAACAACTTAAGGGGCCCTCCCTTTGAGAAGGACAGTGGCCCTGGTAAACAACTTAACAGCCAGGGAAGGGCGGCCACAGGAGGAGAACAAAAACAAAATGGCGTATGGGGACAGCCGTAAGAAACAAAATGGAATGGGGGATAGCTGTAACAGACAGAAAGAAAAACATATTCAAAGCTGATCTTAACACTTTCAGTGCCCTTACAAACTTAGATGTTTCTCACTACAGGCTGGTTGGTTGCTCTTCAGCAGGCTCTGCACTTTGATCAGTGCTTCAGTCGCTTGGTGGTGGTGTCTGTAGATGGAGGTGGAAGAGAGAGAGAGAAAACATGGCGAATGTCTCTCCCTTTTATCATGTCCTTTGTTGCCTCTTGGCTTTATCCTCCCCCCTTGAGGGTCAAGTGAGCATTTCCTCATTGTAGTCCCAAACTGACCAAAGGAAGGGGGGTGACTCACTGGAAAGTCCAACAGATCCTTTGCTGCCTAAGCCAGTGACCTTTGTTCTTATAAGGCTGGGTTTGTCTTATACACGCCCTGATGAGATGTGAATTGCCCCTTTGCTCTTGGAGAGTTTTTGCCTGGGCTTGTTTAAAGCCATGAGGACATATTTTTAGCCTCATAATTATATACATGCAATTACAACCTATAACATTACTGTAACAGTTACACTGAGCATTGTTATAGTATCATGAGCCTTCCAAAGACACCCGACATGAAAAACTTTGCATTGGGTACCACACAATCATTTTACAAGGATGAACATGGGGGTCCTAGGTGTCTCCCCCTCCCCCAAAGTACAGAGTGTCACAAGGTTTCATATTAGAAGAGATTTCGGAACAAATTGATAAACTAAACCGTAATAAGTCACCAGGAGCAGCTGGTATTTACCCAAGAGTTCTGAAAGAACTCAAAATGTGAAATTGCAGAACTACTAACTGTAGTCTGTAGCCTATCATTTAAATCATCCACTTTTTAAAAAGGGCTCCAGAGATGATCCTGGCAATTACAGTATCGAAAAAAATGGTTGAAACTATAGTCAAGAACAAAATTATCAGACACATAGATGAACATAATTTGTTGGGGCAGAGTTAACATGGTTGGTGTAAAGGGAAATCATGTTTCACCAATCTGCTATTCTTTGAGGGGGTCAAAAAGCATGTGGACAAGGGGTTTCAGTACCTTTTTGGTCTGACAAGTATGGCCATTCTTTTGTTCTTATCAGAAATAGAATGCTTATGCTCCGCCAGTTTTTGCTGACAGCATCTTAGAATGCTACAAAATAGCAAAAATTCCTTCTCATGTGGGTTTTACAGCTTACTCCACACAAACACAAATGGCCTTCGGGGCATCCTTTTAGGACTTTCCACTGCAGGACATTTGCAGAGCAGTAACTTGGAGCTCTGTCCACACATTTGCGATATGCTATGCTCTACAATGGCAGATGCAATGTTAGGAACAGCAATACTACAAGCATCTCTGCTATCAGGTTCCTTGCACTCTCCTCCAGTCTGAACACTGCTTGCCAATCACCCACAAGTGGAATATACATAAGGACCATCACTTGAAGAAATGGAGGTTACTGACTGTAACTAGATGTTTTTTGAGATGTGCTCCATATTCGTATTTCACTATCCACCCTTCTTTCCCTCTGCTGTGGATCCTATTGGATTGCAGTAAGAAGAGCAACAGGAGAAACATTGACCCACACTGCCTCTTATACCCAGAGTTGAGAGCACAAAGGAAGCTACTGCACAGACACTGCTTTGAACAATTTCTGGATTCAGGTGCATGGAGCACATAGACACCCATGTGTAGAATACAGATAGAGACCACGCATCTCAAAGAACTTCCAGCTACAGTAAATAACTTCTAGTTATTTTGTTACCGAAACCCCATGTATACTTGTTTTCCTGCTGCTTGTCAATTAATAAGGATTGTGCTAGATATACAGCATATTTTAGTAAGATCAAAGTTATGGAGGTAGTATAGGGTTTCTCAAATTCTTTTCTTAGTGTGGACCTCTTTAAGACAGTGTATCTTGTGGATTTCTTCCTCTCCCATTCCTATTCACAGAACATCCCTGTTGTAACTATAATTGCTTTCATGGAAAATTTACTACTGAGAAAGTGTTTAATGCATCTTAACTGTATGTTAATATTTAGAGCGTGTAAAAAGGAGGAAAGCCATCTTTTTGTGGACCACCAGCCAATGTCTGGAAAAGCACCAGTGGTTCACAGACCACAGCTTGAGAATCACTAATATAATGTACAGACATATTGTGTTAATTATGTTCTTCATCCATGATGAGGAAAGGAGCTGCATTAGTCAGTTTAGGGCAAAATTCCCTTCTCAGATCTATATAATGGATCAGGACTCTAATATTCTGCTGTCTCTCCATATGTAGAACACGCTGTGATATCACAAGGAAATTCCTGTCTGGAGAGAGAGCAGAATCTTGGAGTCAAGATCTGTAATGTGTTTCTGAGAGGAGAATTTTGCCCTTAGTTTCTATCCAGAATTAAACCAATTATACATTTTCTTAGAAGAAGGAATCTTGACATGATTAGAAGTAAAAGACTTCATGAATGGTATTTTTGAATCTGAAGATGTGTAAGCGTGACTAGTGTGGGGGGATGTGTTTTTATTTATTTTTTATTTTATTAAAGAACATGAATGATGCTAATCGAGGAAATGCAAGATGTTTTTGCTGGCTTTCTCAGTCCCAAATAAGAACATGCATTCATTATTTTTTTTCTTAATTGCATGAATCAGCAAAACGGTGGGAAGCAATGCATAACTGCATAACATTGATTCATGTCCTACACAGTAGCTGCTCAATCATGAAAACTGAAGCTGAATGTCATGTGCATGGGCAAATAATTAACCAGACCAAAAGAAATTGTTCTATTTAAGTGGTACTGAATAAGAGTCCTATTTTTGGAAAATCTGCTTCAGTGACTTACTGCATTGTACAATACTTGTTACTTGGAACTAAACTCTGAATGCATGCCATTAGGTTCCAAGTTCAAGATTAAACTTTCACCCTGGTTTCTATTCTCTACTCTCTTTTGGAAAGACTGTTCAAAGAATAAAAAAGTTTAAGTTGAAGTTTTCTAGTTAAGAAAATAGACTATAAACTTTCACTGATATTACTATATTTTCTTTCATCCTTCTCTGATCTAATTAGAAGTAGATAATGCATCCATAGATCTCAAAATGCTTTACAAGGGAGGTTAAACATTCTCATTTTACAGATGGGGAAGTAAGGCACAAAGGAATGAAACAAGCTGTTGACCTAGCCAGAGATATAACATGTATGTTCGTTCTCTCTCTCTCAGGCCAGACTTAATTGTGAGCTTTCAACTTTGTAGTTTACATACTTTTGGGTGCTCAATTTCTCAATCTTAGTATTACTTGAAAGCAATTTTTTTGCATTTACTGTTACATTTTATATAATTATTCTTGTGCAAACCAGTTGGTCAAACAACCTGTGGTTCAAATAAAATCCTATTGGCGTCAGTGACTCTACTTGAAGAATAGATTAATAGATGTCAGATATGGAAAAGACTCTACCCGATCATTGAGTCCATCTGCATGTAAATTAAGAAGTGAAGATTGTTGGTATCAGGGTTAGGGGCAGAAGTCCCAATATTTTTAAATAGTATTTCTAAAGCTTTTTGAAGATGCAATATACTGTATGCTAGTATTTGTATTAGCAGCAGTAGTAGTAGTATTTCCTTTTTGTGTTTTTCCTTGCTTTAGTTATAGTCTTTGTTGAAAAACAATGGCTGCATTACTACAATATTTCTGATTTGTTTGGATAACAACATTCAATATTGCAGATAATTGGGTGAATGCAATTATTGATTTCTGGAATCCACATTCCAATTCTGTTTGTAGGACTAAGCTGCAAAAGCACTTTCCTGTTTACTTCAAATTCTTTGTTAGTTAAATCTCTCATTCTCCATAGCTCTTATTTATTATGTTCTTAGTGACCTGTGTTGTGGTTGTGGTTGTTTTTTCTTTTTTCCTTTCTTTTTTTTAAATGAGGCTGCTGAAAATATTGAACTATGTAATTTTCAGATGTAGTCAACGTTACTTTTCCTGATAGGAAACAAGACAATTAATTTTTCCAAAGGTGATCCGATCCAAAAGAACTGTAAATATTTACATGAACTGTCTCAGTTGGATCCTGATCTGCTAAAATGAATGGGAGTAGAATTAGGCCCTTGATGAATTCAGTGTATCATTTTCTCTCTCATCAGAAATAGCCAGGTGAAAGCTCCATACATATATTAGAAGCTAATTCATTCTTGCTTTATAAAAGTCAGTGACTCACATTGACTTGAATGGGAGGTTGGAGCATGCCATTACTTATTTTCCTTTTGTTTAAAAAAAAAAAAAAGTAAATTAATGTATTATATCAATACATTTTTTTTTCCATTTTATTTTATTCTGGAAGCCTAGTTTAATTCTGGAGTCAGTGGGTGATTTGCTGGGGAAGTAGAATTGTTCTCAAAACAGAACGTTTTCTTTCTCTCACAGCAATTGCAAGTCTCTAGTGAAAGAGCAGAAAATGCTAGTGTTAATTTTGGTTCTGATGTGGTTTTTATACTAATAAGTTTTGCTTTATCATGGCTTCTTAATATGTATGCAGTCAAATAGTGCATAGATCCGCATTATGATTTGGAATGTTTTTTGTGTGACGCATTCTTCTGATCTAATTAAGAATGTAAATCTTTACAAGAACAGTTTAGTTACTTTGATATCAAAGTACTGAGAGCAAGAACATTTGGAGGATGAAAAACACTGAATACGTTTGGAAAATCTATATTTTTCCAAATAATTGTCACCTGAAACAGAGAGAGAAAATTGACACTTCCTCATGAGTTTTCAGACTTATTTTGTTTCCAGCCAAATAACTAAATACATGAAATCTTCTCATTTATTATTTACTATTTGTATTGAGGTAACACCTAGAAGTCCCAGTCATGTTCCTTATTGCATTAAGTTCTGTAGAAGCAGAGAGGGGAATAAAACGTGGTCCCTGTCTCCAAGAGCTTCCAGTCTAAGTTTGCTCTTTTTACCTTCCATGGTGCCAAGAGTGTTTGTTTTGTTTTTTTGTTTCTGTTAGGCAGATAAATATGTTTTATTTTAAATACTAATACGGTCACCATCACCGTAGTGTCAGAGTACCGTACTATCTTTAACAGAGTTATCCTCATGACACCCCTCTGTGGTAGAACCCAGTTCTATCAAGTCCTAGGTCAGTGCCTTAACCATTGGACCATCCTCTCTCTTCTGGTGGAAAGTTGAGAATGAAGTGTGGGGTGGGGTGGGGTGGGCGGTGGGATGACTTGGTTAGTTTTTTTTTCTGGAACATGAATTATATTTATCTAGGGTTCAAGTTCTGCAGCTGTTGATGCTGAGTGGTGCCTTATTTCTGAGACAACATGACCTAGTGCAGGGTTCGGCAACCTTTCAGAAGTGGTGTGCCGAGTCTTCATTTATTCACCTCAGTTTAAGGTTTTGCATGCCGGTAATACATTTTAAAATGTTTTTAGCAGGTCTCTCTCTGTAAGTCTGTATATTATATAACTAAACTATTGTAAAATAAACAAGGTTTTCAAAATGCTTAAGAAGCTTCATTTAAAATTAAATTAAAATGTTGATCTTACGCTCAGCCCGCTGCAGGTCTGGGGTTCTGTTCATCTAGGCCGGCAGCGGGCTGAGCGGGGCCTGCGGCTGGGACCCCAGACTGGCTCCTGAGCAGCAGTGGGCTGAGCCTCTCAGGGGTTCCATCCGCCAGCTCCTGCCAGCCAGGATCCAGGCTGCCCAACCCCCTCAGCCTGCTGCTGGTCTGGGGTCCCGGCCCTGCCACATACAGTGGGTACCTACTCTCCCTGATTACGGTCCATTCTCTTCCTCTCTCTGTACTGAGCTGAGGGTGGGAGTGCACTGAGAACAGGGCTGGGGGTGAAAGCTCTGGCCAGGAGCTAGCATGAAGGAGGGGGATCAGGGTTGGGGCAGGACGTTTGGGTGTGGGGCACTTACCTGGGCAGCTCCCATTTGGTGTGAGAGGTGCAGGTGGGAATTTGTGGGGGGAGGGTGCAGGAGCTCCTGTTTGGTGATCAGGGTTGGAGTGGGGAGTGCAAGAGTAAGGGTGTGTAGGGGTTGAGTATGTGAGGGGGTGCAGGTGTCAGGGCAGAGGGTGGGGGCTGGGTATGTGTGGGGGTGCCAGAGTCAAGGCTGAGGTTGTGGGGGTTAAGGGGTGAAGGAGTCAAGAAGAGGTCTGGATGTAGGGATATTAAAGACAGTGCCCCCTCCATAACTTGTCCCCCACACTTTAAAAATCCAACAGTTTCACCAAGTATGAAAATCTTTTAGTTCTTCTGTTAAAACGTGTAAGCTCCTGTCTGTGGAAATCATTGATTGTATCTGTCCTGTGAAAGATACTCTATTACTATGTAAAATTTACAAACAAGGTAATTGACTTTGTTCTTCAAGTAAACACTATGGTACCATCCCTGCTGTGAGCCTTAAGCTGTAATTGATACAATGTAAACAAACGCTATAAGCTGTTAAGTGACTTTCACTTCATTGTAACAGCAAGGGCTCCTAGGAACAGACCCCCCCCCCCCGTGATTAAAGGGTCGGGAGTCTCAAATGAATTAGCACCCACTCTGAAAGTGGTGGAGACAGTAAAATTAAAATATGGTTAAGATATGGAATGTGTGGTGATGATGAATGCTTGATGTACATGAATGGTTAGGGAGTTGCCAGCCTAGAAAGGGAGTATCCATCGGCCAAAGAATGTGTCAAGTGGACCACCAGACAACGCCCGGAGGGTAAAGTGGGATCCACCCCAACACCTGGAAGGATGAGAAACAAACTTTGGGCAGTGGGGAGCCACCAGTGAGTCAGCAACAGCAGAATGAAACGGTTCTCATAGACTAACATAGGAGTTAATTCCTATAAGAATGGACTCAAAGTTCTCCATCTTTAGTGTCTCTGGTTCTGCTGCCAACCTCCAGGAGCAGTGGGTGCATCTGACATAGACTTGGCTCCATCCTCGTGACCAAAATACCTGGCCAGTAACTTGGCATGAGCAACTTCTAGGCTGGTAACTATAACACCTATACAGAACTTGAATGAATATGTATGTATGTATGTATGGAATAAGTAGTTAAACAACGTTGTTTATTTTTATCTTTTGCTTTATTATATTTACAATAAATGTGGCATCTTTGCCTTACCTCTCTTAATAAGATCCTGCTGGTTTTTATTCTATTGGTATAACATGGGTGTGTATGAGGGGGGGCTCAGGGAACGAGCCTGGGGTGTGTGCGGGGCTCAGGGGCAGAGGGCTGGGTGTGTGTGTGTAGGGGGGGGTCAGGGCAGGGGGCTGGAGGGGATATGCCCCTATTCCGTCCCCCCCATTCCACCACCTCCTTCCCCAACGGCTTGCCCCCGCTTCTTCTCTGCTTCCGCCGGGAGCAGTGAGCACGCTGACTCTGCTCCTTCCTAACCCCTTCCCTCGCAACGGCCATCACCTGATTGGCCGGCAGGGAGGGAGGGATGGAGAGGCGAAGGAGGGGCAGGAACCCAGCACGCTATGAAGAGGCAGGGGAGCTGGCAGGACCAAGCTTCTGCCCCTTGCCTCCACAGGGGTGGGGGAAATGGAGGGCAGAGAAGAGCGGGCCAGAAAGGATTTTTAATGACACTCTGCTGCCTGCCGGGACTCCGGCAGGTAACAGCATACCATTAAAAATCGGCTTACATGCCACAGGTTGCCGATCTCTGACCTAGTGGATAGAGCACCACACCGGTCCTCAGAGTTTTAGTCCAGGCTTTGCCTCTAGCCTGTTGTATGACCTTGAGCTGGTCACTTCTTCACTCTGTGCCTCTGCTTTCCCATCTGTATATTAGGGATAATGATAGTGACCTCTCTTAGCCCTTTTCATCCCTAGGTGCCATATAAGAGCTTATTTATTTCTTATAAATAATCCCACTGAAATCAATGAGGCCATTCACAAAAGGCTAGACTTTACCCCATCTTTTCTGCCAACACAAGGTGGTAAAGAGATATAAATACTCTATAATCCACAGCACTTCCTACCCCGCTCATGGGTAGCAGTGTGTGAGGGATAGCAGTGACCATGGGATTGCACCAGTCTCTCCCACACAGGTGAGCAGGGAGTGGGCAGAGCCTTAGATCCTTTCCTTTTCCCCTCCAACATATGGACCATCACATGAGCTGAAGTACTGGGGAACATAATCTGCAACAGGCACAGGGCAGCTGCAGGTAATATCCTCCCCTGGAGTGAGGGGGCGGGGGCGGGGCAAGAAACAAACTGAATCTGAGCCTCAGTCTGGTTCTCAGTCCACTCCTTGGACAGAAAAAATCTGCACTGCCTATTGCTCAGGGCTTGTTGCAATACTATAATCTATCCTAAAGCAGGATGCTACTCAGTGCTAGTATAAAGGTGGCAAAATAAGATTCTAAGGGTTTTCTGGTGGTTGAATTATGTATAAAGTATCTCTGAAAAATGTTTACTCCCTGGCATTCAAGTGAATAGCAATGCTCCCTTTTGATTTTAATGGGATCAGGATAGGACCTTGGATACTGAAACCTTAGGTCTCATACTTTGTGTGCATGTATTGCTAAGGAAATCTTTTCCTCATTTTAATTCATTCCACCTATGGTGATTTGGAGAACTTCTCTTAAGGATTTTGTTGTATTCCTGAATTTATTAATATGGTTTTATTTTGTAGCCCTTGGTATTTCCTTTATATTAGATATTTGTTATTAAATCCAAATATCAATAAAACAATTAATGAAAAGTTTGATTCATTCTTCATATACTCTCGCTATAGGGCTCCCACTGTTGAAAAAAGCTGCCCCAGTTTGAGTACCTTCTTAAAGTCACCCTTCATAGACACTGTCTTTGTAACATGAATCTTGTTTTAATACACAGGATCCATGGTTCCTAATTATGGCCTTACATGGAGAACAAACTGTGCTTGGAATTTTTATTTTCTCTCTGCAGAAATTTCTACTTTAGAGATGTTAAAAAATACAATGAAACAAAACCAAACAAACCCCAAACTCTTTATGGCAAGATTTATATCTCAGGGGGAGTTCTGTAGTTGGGTGAACAAGCCTCCCAATTAGTCAGTAACCAGGCCATGTTCAATAGCTGGAGTAGACACAATGGTGTTTTTGACATTCAATACTTAGTGTGGGCAGATTCTTCCCTTTCCACCCCTGCTCCCTACAACCTTTCATATAGCCTTACAGGCTGTCTCACAGCAGTCATTCTACAGCTCACATGCACAGCACCCTCTAAGGGGCAGGCTTGCTTGGAAAATAATCTGCCTCTTTTCTTTCATGAATTAGATAGTGTATACTTACTAGCTCATACCTATTGCACCCTTAGCAATAAAGAATCTTGGTATGACTGCAGCTGTGATTCACTCTCTGTTTTAAAGGGCTGCTGTGTAAAATATGGTCTGTGCCGTTATTAAGTTTGTAGAAATGGCTGTTTTGGTGGAGATGGAAAACGTGGCAGTTTAATATGTAATGGCCTTTGCAGGGGACAGTCCTGTAGCTGAGTGTCTGGTTGCCCCTCACAGTTTTGGAGACACTTGTACAGCTCCTGTTTCTGTGGCCTTCTGTTGTACAAGTAAGGTTTTTTGGATGAGATTTTTTTATGAAGTACTCACATGCTTTATTTGCCTAGAATCAATGAGGGATTTTCCTGTGCTGGAAACTCACACAGGGCACTGTTTGCATACTTGTAGCTGGAAAATTGTGGTATATTTATACCTTTCACTGCCAAAGTTATGCCAAAATTAGAGAGCTTTCTCTAACAGTAAGATAAACATTCATTAAGCTGTACTGCTGGGTAGCGTGAGGACTCACCAGTGATAATCCTGACATAGTCACAAGAGGGAATTGGTCCACAGAAAGCAATGGTGACTTTCTTTCAGTGCCTTTTGGGCAAGATTTGAAATGGCTGGGTTTTTGTTACCCTGCCAAGTAGCACTTACTGCTGTCAGGGTTTTAGTCTTGTCAATAACTAACCTCTTTGTGAAAAGGTCTGATTTCCTGGTAGTCTTCATAAAATCATAAGGCCTGAGGGCCAAGTGCTCAGCACCTCTGAAATTTAGGCCACAGTGGGTGTCTTTCATGGTGAAAGCCTAGAGCTTTCGACTGAAATGGGGTTGGAATCCCCACCTTGTTGCCTTGTGATAGGAGGCTATCCTTGGAGATCATCCCAGCATCCTATTGCTTTAAACCAGCAGTTCTCAAACTTGCACCATGACCCCCTTCTGACAGTAAAAATTACTACGCAGCCCCAGGACGGGGGACTGAAGCCTGAGCTCTCCTGCCCTGGGGGCTGAGAGGTGTGAGAGCCAAAGCTGAATCCTAAGGGCTTCAGCCCTGCCACCCAGGCTGAAGCTGAAGTCTGGGCCTTGGGTTTCACTTTCAGCCCTGGGCCCGAGCAAGTCTAATGCCAGCCCTCATGACCTCATTAAAATGGGTTCGTGACCCACTTTGGGGTCCTGACACACAGTTTGAGACCTGCTGCTTTAAACTATCTTGATAGCTTTCTGTCTCCACCTTCCTATCAAATGGCTCTGCTTGCATTGACAGAGAACTCATTGTCTTGGGATGTCCAGACAACAGAGCAAAGCTTAGCCCTTTTATTTTATTTTAGTTATGTACAGTATATAGGGTGACCAGATGTCCCGATTTTATGGGGACAGTCATAATATGAGGCTTTTCCTGATATAGGCTCTTATTACCCTCCTACTCTCTGTCCCGATTTTTCACACTTGCTTTCTGGTCACCCTACAATCTCTCTCTCTCTCTCTCTCGACTATGGATGGAACATCAGTCTTTGCATGGAAATCCAAATTGCACAGGAACATAAAACAAAATTTCTGACGTCTGGAAAGAAAAGTCAAATATATCTATCGGGAGTCATAAGATATTCTACCATGAGCAGCTGCATTTTCTATGGATAACTGCAGGTTCCAGTGGGTAGTGTACTAGCCTAGGATTTGGGAGACCTGAATCCAAGTCCCTGCTCTGCCACAGACTTCCTATGTGACTTTGGGCAAGTCACTGGGTCTCTTTGTATCTCTGTACAATGGTGCACTTCCTACCTCACAAGGATGTTGTGCGGGATTAAAGATCACAAGGTACTCAATATCAAGGCAAAGGAGACTATATTAAGTATCTTAGTTAAGTAGAATGTTGTTTTAGCTGTGTTGGTCCAAAGATATTGGAGAGAGGAGGTGTGAGAGGTAATATTACCTCACCCACCTTGTCTCTTAGATAAATAGAGACCCCTATACATTCCAATGAGAAATATCATTGGGGAGGGATAGCTCAGTGGTTTGAGCATTGGCCTGCTAAACCCAAGGTTGAGAGTTCAATCCTTGAGGGAGCTACGTAGGGATCTGGGGCAAAAATTGGTCCTGCTAGTGAAGGCAGGGGGCTGGACTCAATGACCTTTCAAGGTCCCTTCCAGTTCTAGGAGATTGGTATATCTGTTATTATGTTATTTAGTTATTTATTATCAAAATGGCAGTGGTATTAAAAAACTTCCTCAGCTTAGTTTTCTTTACATTTTGACTATTTTTTGGCTGTGAAGACACAAATCGTTTAAAAAGCGATTGTAGCCACTGGAATGAAGCTGTATGTTTACTATATATGGAAAAGAACATACAGTAATCTGTTGAAGGCCTTCTAGTTAGCATTTGTGGATCTTTGACAAAAAAAAATTTAGAGATACAGGGTTTACCTTCAGGACGTAACTAGTTTATTACGTGTTTCATCTTTGGAAATGTGAGTTCCAGTTATTACTCAAGCTTAAAAAGAAATGGAAAAATAACCCTATCAAGTAACCATAACTGTTCCTGTATTTCACATAGTAATTTTGGTGGGGAAAAATGCACTGCCGATAACACCATTTGAAAGTTTTAGAAGTAGGGCATGCCTTTCTGTTCCATGGAAATGTACGGGAGCGAGAGAGGTTTGAGGAGAGACAGGGTGGGGGAAATGATGTTTCCTTTATATTTTAAGGGAAAACACACTTCCTTCTTAATGGATAGATGTTGTGTATGGATGTCAAACCTTTTCAGCCTTAAGCACCAAATGACTTCGTAAATATCTATGACTTGATTGAGAATCAATAATGATGGATAAAACACAAAGCAACTGAGAAGTCTTTCTTTCATGTAGAAACGTGAATGCTTATCTGAATACTTTGGGACTGCCAGCTGCCTCTCTCGTAAATCTATAACAGTATGGCAAGTACATTCAGGAACATTTTGTGCACACCAGCGAGGTCTGCACATACCAAGTAATGCGCAACGTGTTAGTGCACTTTAGAAATCTCACCCCTATAACTGCGCTGCCTCACCATGTAGAAAACCCTTTGACTTTCCATACATTTATAAACTCTGAAGACTTTCCAACTCTTTGCATTGTGGGATGTTATGGCCCCAGACCCTGTGAAATCCTTTCACTCTCACTGCTTTCTTGAATGAACTAGAAATGGGCCACTTGGGACTGGGACTCAAGAAACCTGGGTTTCCATCCTGACTGTGACACTGACTTGCTGTGTAATCTTGGGAAAGTCATTTCATCCCTCTCTGCCTTTGTTTCCCTTCTTCCCTTTTGAGTGTCTTGTCTGTTTAGACTGGAAGCTCTCTAGAGCAGAGCTGTCTCTTGCCATAGTGTCTAGGACAATGAAGCCCAGTTGGGCCCTCTAAGTGTTGTTATAATACAAACAATAATAATTGATAATATTGTGGGAAGAGAGAAAAGGCTTTCTCATATTCTGGGATTTTTCTCTTCCATGGTACACTCTGGGTCAAAATGTGAGGGTGATCCAGAGAATCTTATTACACTTAAGTCATTGAGAACATTAGGCCCACTGGAATGCACAGTGGTTGTATTGCACAAGAGAGAAGGGGAGGGGAGGGTGATCAGGTTGCCTTTAGAAGCTCAAGCTGGAAGTGGGCTGCCCAGACACCCTTCTTGTTCCACTCCTTTCCTAAAGGTAGGTAGAGGTGGGGCTTAATCAACACTTTCCAGAAAAGTTGAGTTTAAAAGGTGTGGTGTTTTGTTTTTGTTTTTGTTAGAACTTTATAAACCGAACCATTTTTTTTCTGGTCCTTTCTAAAAGTCAACAACTTGAACAAAAACTAGGGAAAGACAGTCAAAGTAGTAAAATACAATGGTAGTTACTTCTCAAGGTGAACAAAGGCAGCCTTATCTGGCACTGCAAATTATTACTGCAAGGTCAACATAAGTTAGTTATTTGTTGCAAGGGAAAAGATACATCAATGTGGTGTTTGCTAACAAGCAAGTTAACTCTGTGGTGTCAGGAGTGGTGATTTCTGGATGTTAGCTGTCAAATGGAAAATGAATTGTCATGACCTACGAGTATTTTAGAACTCCTGACCGTGTGTGTGATGGGAGAAAGGAGTTTTACAAAAGGGCTCAGCACCCATAATTTAGGGGCAGATTTTCAAAGCATGTAGGCACTGAAATATGCTCAGTTTATCAAATGAACTTGTGTTACAGTGGGAGCTAGTGGGTACTAGGCCCTTTTGAAAATCTGGCTCTCGTTTAGGTGCCAAACGAGAGCTGAGCTCTTCAGAAAATCTGACCCCAATTGTGGATGCTGAGCACAAGAAAATCAGGCTCCAGAGTCTTTTGAAAATAGGGCCCCTGCTCCCTCTCTCTTGTCCCAAGACGTTAACAATGGTATTAGACAGTTAAAGTATGAGACTCTGATAGATAAAAAAGAAAACTTGCTAAATCTGGAAACAATGCTTACCTTTTAAAAATGCGCTTTCTTGCAGGGGTATTCGTTCTGTTAAAGGAACAGAAAATTAGTGGGCACAGCAGTATGGAGGCAGAGGATTTCCCTCCCCCGCCACCTGAAGGTAACTGTAATATTCCAGCTTTTTAGTTACTCACAGTGTAACCGATGTATCCCCTCCCCACTAACCACTCCCAAAAATCTTTAGTCAATTTGATCTTTTTTTGAGGTGTTTTTGTTGTATGTTTTGGCGTTATCCTTGTGAACACCTTTTGTGTTTGTTCTTTAACCATTATTCCTCAGCCATTCTTCAGGGGTTATATATATATTTAAGACCTAATTGTTGGTGCATTGTCAGAGATTCTTTCCAATGATTTCTGTGAGCACTGGATCAAGCATGAAGTGTCATTTTTAACAGTCTCCTCATTGCTATGAATTTCTTCATCCATTGATCTGATTTCTGAGCTCTGCCAGTTACTGTCTCCAATATGAGGTGTTAAAAGTTGATTAGACTGATACACAATTATTATATATTCAGAAATGTCCTCTTTGGGGACCATCACCTTGTTGTGGTGAAGCGGCTTGCATGTTCCAGTGATCCTTGGAGCTAAGTTGTTGGGAGCTTCATGTTCCTGGTAGGGTCTCCCAAGGCAAACAGGTTTATCATAGAAGATTAGGCTTGGAAGGGACCTCAGGAGGTCCCAGACAAAGCACAGTCCAATCCCCCAAGTCCTCAATGGTGGATCAGGCAGAAGAGGGTCCTCGGCTCTCAACAGCTGTGAAAGTGGATGAGGGCAGTAGCAAGTGGATACCCACAGTCATCTTGGTCTTTACCTGCCACTGGGCCCCAGTCCTCCAACTTGTCATGACTGCTGATGATAGCTCATCTCAATTGATTAGACTCTTCCTGTTGGTATGCATACTTCCACCTTTTCGTGTTCTCTGTATGTATAACTATCTCCTGTCTGTGTGTTCCATTCTATGCATCCGAAGAAGTGAGCTGTAGCTCACGAAAGCTCATGCTGAAATAAATTTGTTAGTCTCTAAGGTGCCACAAATACTCCTGTTCTTTTTAAGGAGATATAGTGACCTGTGCCTCAGGGAGAGAATGCATGTGTTATAGGATGACAGTTTTACTTATGACTGGGATCATGGGATATTTCCCCTGCAAAGTGTCCATAGCAGGAGAAAGTCATGAATTTGGGTGCTGGCAGGGTTATATCAGAGTTCCTTTTGGATGCCGATCTAAATATTGATGATGGTTAATTGAAACAAAGAAACTCAAATAAAAAGTCAACTTTAAGCAATTGGGCCAAAATTTTCAAACTTTGGGAGCTGAATGTTAGGAACCTAAAGCCATATTTAGGCACCTGAATGAAGTTGACCTGACTCTCGGAGAGACTGAAGAATGACAGCCTCTGTAGAATGTATTTGGTAGTTGTGAGTGCTCAGGCCCCTCCTTTAAGGTCTCTAGTTAGACACCTGCATCTTCATTTAAAGTCTGTGATTCTGGCTTCTGTCCTTGGCAGCCAGGATACTGGGCTAGATGGACCATGGGTCTGATGTGCTCCTACATATTCATCCATAAACAAAACCTTGTGATTTTTAACGCTAAAGACCCTTGTAAAATGTTGGCCTTATTTCCTTACCTCTCTTTCTTCCCCTTTTCTATACTGGGATCTTTAGGGTGGCATTTTTGCTCCTCCTACCCTCTTGTTCCATACTAACCTTGCTATGTTTTTGCTCTGCCCCATCAAAACACACGTGATTTCTCTCCTGTTCACATTGTAGCTACTAGGATAGCATGACTCGAATATCCTGGGGTGCAGGGCAAGGAGGTGCAGGGCAAGGAGGTGGGCTCTCAAGATGTTCCCTACCGAGATGTATGGGGAGGAACTGAAGTCTATGCTCAGCAAAGTGGATATCTGTCCCCTTCCCTCTGCTGATTAGTTGGGGAGGTGGCTAAGTCCCCTACCCAAACTCATGTGGCTGAGAGGTGGAGGTAAGGCCTGTGCTCAATGTTTAAGCCCCTCTCTCTGACTCTGGATGGACACAGCAGCAGCACAAAGGGAGCTAGGGACATTTAACAGATGAGCACATTGCTAGGATGCCCAGCAGGAGTGGCACTGAAATCCACACTCTGCACTGACTCCAGTGGCCTCTGGTACATTGTGGTATTCTTTCTCAGAGGATGCACAGCCATCTTAAAGTCCTGAACTGTGGTCTAAAGGCCAAATGGTTAGAGGAGAAGAAAAAATCTCATTAAGTCAATAGATATTACTCAACATCTCTGTCTGCCACACCCACAAATTGCAGCCTGAGATTTAAAAGTTATCTGGACACTTTCCTGTTGATGGAAGGCAGCGTGATCTGCAGTGCAAGGCTGGGCATCAGGTGTCTCAAATTCTATTCTTGGCTCTGCCCCTGACTTCCTGTGTGGCCCTGGATAAGTAACTTCACCATGTCTCTCCTCCTCAACATCTCCACATGTAAAATAGGTTAACAGTATTCTCCCCATCTTCCTCATGGGGGTGGTATGAGGATGAATTAAAGTTTGTATAGTTGTCATGTCAGTGCTGTCATAAATAGATAAGTAAGAGTTAATAGAACAGAAGTGCTTCATATCTCTTTGCCTGGTAAGGGTTAACAAGAACAGTGAGCCTGGCTGTCACCTGACCAGAGGACCAGTCAGAGGACAGGATACTTTCAAATCTTGAGGGAGAGAAGTTTGTGTGTGTGCTGTTAGAATTTAGTTGTTGTTCACTCTGGGGGCTCAGAGGGATCAGATGTGCAACCAGGTTTCTCTCCAATCTCCCTGATACAGGTTCTTATAGATTCAAAATAGTGAGTACTAGGTAGATAAAGCGAGTAGGCTTATGTTTGTTTTCTTTATTTGCAAATGGTGTATTTGGCTGAAAGGAGTTCAAATTGGTATTTTGCTGAAAATATTTTAATTTGTACTTGAATACTTAGGCTGGGAAGATATTCCCAGTGTCTATAGCTAAAAGACCCTGTACCTATTCCATTTTAAATTTACAAAGCTATTTTTTACTGTTTTTCTCTCTTTAATTAAAAGTTTCTTGTTTAAGAGCCTGATTGTTTTTTGTTTTTTTTATTCTGGTGTGAGGCCCCAGGGGACTGGGTCTGGATCCACCAGGGAATTGGTGGGGAGAAAGGAGGGAAGGGGGAGAGAGAGGTTAATTTCTCTCTTTGTTAGGATTACTTTCTCTCTCAGGGAAAATCTGGGAGGGGGAGAGAGAAGGACGGGGGGAAGATAAATTTTCCTCTCTGTTTAAAGATTCAAGGAGTTTGAATCACAGTAATCTTCCAGGGTAACCCAGGGAGGGGAAGTCTGGGAGAGGCAACGGTGAGGGAAAGAGTTTACTTTCCTTGTGTTAAGATCCAGAGGGTCTGGGTCTTGGGGGGTCCCCGGGCAAGGATTTGGGGGGGACCAGAGTGTACCAGGCACTGGAATTCCTGGTTGGTGGCAGCGCTACAGGTTCTAAGCTGGTAATTAAGCTTAGAGGAATTCATGCTGGTACCCCATCTTTTGGATGCTAAGGTTCAGAGTGGGGAATTATACCATGACAAGTGCAAAGTATGATTATAGTCTTAGGGTTTGTCTATGTGGTGCAACTAATGCACCAGAAGGGTGTAAATTCTAGCGTTCATTAGCATGTCACACATTAACTGCCTTGTGTGGACCCTGCTGGTGTGCGCTACAAATTCCCTAATGCATGTTAATGTTGTACTGTTTGAAGCAAGACTACATTAACGCTGCTTAGGGAACTTTTAGTGCATGCCAATAGGGTCCACCTGGGCCAGTTAATGTACAGCACACTATTGCACATTAGAATTTACACACTTCTGGTGTGGATTAATGTATCGTGTGGAGAAATCCTTACATAGAGTGGATGGTAACTCTGTCCCAACTGAAGTGTATTATAGGCATATTTAAGAGGCGGCTGAGGTCTACAGGAGGAACAATAGCTGGGAGAGTGGTGCATGTGTTTCCTTCATCTCCTTCTCACTTTATTGTGTTCAGGCCATATGTAGCAAACACATGCTGCTGAATTTTGTGTGTGTATGTAACACTGACATTCCATTCATGCAACAGTTTAATTTCATAGTGATAAGTTTACACCAGTTAACTCCCACAGAGCAAATGGAGGCATTGTAGAAAATTTTAAAAGATGATTGTTGTCCTACTCCCTTACCCCTCCAAAGTGACTTGACTTTTAAGTGATTGTCCTTTCAGGCACAAACATCAGGAATTCCCCAGTATTTATGTTTTTGTTTATGTTCAGTGGGCGTATGTATTAGCAGGAAGAGATTGAAAAAGAAAAATGAATTGCTTTATTTAAACAAAACAAAAAGAGGCAAACCCAAAAAACCTGGCACTTGTGAGCTCTGATAATGCCAGCCCATGTTCACTGCTTTCACATGTGTGAGCACATACAAGAGATGGAACATTACTTTTAATATTCAGTGATTCTTTTGAGGCCTAATAATTTAAAAAAAATGAAGACTTCTGGCCTCCCCACCAGCAGAGAAAACACTTTAATGCTTAATATTTAAGGGTAAACGAAGGCCATGTACAATGCACTGTTATGTTTCTTATTAATTACTGTAGCAAAGTATGTGCTCCACACCCATCTGGACAGTGAAGGGACATGTTGTGGAATGCAGACACTGCAGTAGTTGCCAGGCCTGGAGGAAAGGCTTGCAGCCATAGAAACAGATGGACTGGTGGTTTCTGCGCACTGCATTTCTTCCTATAGCTGTGCTTTCTTCACTCTGACCAGCAAGGACTTGAGTCTGGTTGCTCTGATGCCATCTATTTTGTACTTGTTTATGGTACTCTGTTGAAAAGAGCATTACTTTTCCTACCACCCTGTCACAAAGGTTGTTTTTTCCTTCTGTCCACATGGGAATAGTCCTTTTTCCCCTGTAAAATGGGATCCCCTCTGCTACTTACCCTTCCCTCTGGGAGGAATTAGAGATACTTATTGGGACCCAGTTGAGAAGGAAAACTGGCCTGTCTGCTTCCTTAGCAGGAATGGGTACCAGAAAAACTGTTGCCTGCCTGAAGGAGAAAAATCATCTATTTGTTTTTAACAGACCTTTTTGGTGCGTTTTGTTTTGCCACCTTTTATTTGGTTGCTACCTCTTATTTCTGGCGTAAGGTAATGTCCCTCATCAGTGCTAGATTCAGAACATATTGAAGTCAGTGGGAGTCTTTGGATCAAGCCCTCAATGCTTTGCACTAATCAATCGTCCGAAAAATAAATCCTCCTAAGGAAATAGTGTAGCTGCAGAGCAGCAAGATAGGCTGCTTAGTAGCAATTAGCCTTGTCAGATTGCTCTAAAATTTTTCTCTTCCTCTTGTATTATAACTCCAGAACCGTGCTTATATAGTGCATTATTTTGTTCCTTAAATATCTGTTTAAAACTGCATTGAAATTTCATGATGTTTAGTGTACATCCAACTGGAGAGTTTGTATCATTCTTCAACTGCTCTGTGGTATTGTAGTGAGCTTTTAAGCAGCTGCCACATTTTGCTTTAGAGATGGCTGTATGTCATTGCCAGATGAAGTGAATTCCATACTGTTTACAATACTCATGGTGAAATTAAAGGTGCTGTATAGATCTCATTATTCATTTACCTTGTTCAGTTCCAGTTGAATAATATGATGATATTTCTGGCAGCATCAAGAAGTATCTTATTAAACTTGTGTTGTGAATGACACTGAAATGAGGCAGTTAAACTGGAGTTTTCATAATATTGGTAAGAAAATCAATTGATATGTGTCTTGTGATTTGGCTTATCAGGGTTAGGAGCTGTGAGATAAGTGGGTCTACATTTCATGTTATAACAGAAAAAGTCAGCATTACTATGCTTTCTTTGGGGGTTTTAATAAGATCATTGCTTAAATTAAACTGCAATTGTACAGGGAATTTGTCTTTGGCAATGCTTCATTGTTTGTAAGAGGTGCCTGCCTGTTTTCAGCAGACAGTTAAAAATGATGGTAAAATTAAGCCAAGAATGAGAACAGAATATGAATTGTAGTTATGAATAGTCCTTTGTTTCGGAAGCTGTTTGCAGCTTGTTGATGTCGGAATGCCATTTAGAATAGAAAAACTTAAAAGAACACATTACACTCAATAAATAACAGGAAAAATAAATCAGTTAAAGTAAGGATCCATTATTTAATTTAACAATAGATTCAGGGTCTCTAAATAAGAGCAGTAAAAATATTTAGATTGTAGCAATACATCTGCAAATTCACGTCACCCCAATCATGTCTGTTTCCTCTAACCATGCATGTTAAGAAAGACAAAGAAATTTGCGAAGCAAAGATTTACTTCCAAATATATTTACAATACAATATTTACAACCCTCCCCCACTCCACTCCCTTTGAAAGAAGCCAGCAAACCAGTCACTGCTCATTTGTGACTAGGAAACTTGTCAGATATAGATGATTCATTAGTGTTGCAATAAGAGAGGCTATCTTGTCCGCTTTGCTGCTTCCTGATATCTCTCTCCTAAATTTCTTTAATCTGAGTAAATCTTCGTACTGCTCCATAATGTGCTATTGTTGCCTGACTGAACTTGAGTGAACTGAATATGATGGGACAAGTCCCAGAGATCTGAACTGAAATCTGTTTTGACTTCATGAGACAAAAGGGTGACTGATAGACACTAATATTGGGGAAAAAGAAGAACTCGTGTCTGGCCTGGGGAGAATTATAATTAATTGTTTTTGAAATGAAAAGGGAATATATTTTTAAAGGGAAATTGTATTGATTTGTGTATTCATGGGAGAATGTTAAAAGACATTTCTGACATTTGAATTCCAACAGCCAAACCAGAGTATAGTAGAACCTTGATGTTATTAACCAAACTTATAGGAACCATTTTTCCTGACTGGAAAAAAAATCTCTTAACAGATATGTTGCTGCTGAAGAACAAATTGACATTCCTTCACATTCTGATGCCCTCAGAACACTGGGAATTGCTTTGCAATTGTTTCCAGGAAAAGAAGAAAGGATCCTGTGTTGAAAGATATGCACTGTACTTACTGTAATTTTAAGGTGTTCAATTTTATGAGCTTGTCTATTCTTATGAACTCAGTCCACAATTACACCTCTACCTCAATATAACGCTGTCCTTGGGAGCCAAAAAATCTTACCGCGTTATAGGTGAAACTGTGTTATATCGAACTTGCTTTGAACCACCGGAATGTGCAGCCCTGCCGCCCTGGAGCATTGCTTTACCGCGTTATATCCGAATTTGTGTTGTATCGGGTCACGTTATATCGAGATATAGGTGTAGTTGGTAAAAGGGGGAAGCTGAGCTTACTTCCCTCCAGTACTTTGGAGCACATGACCAGGACCGATTGGCAAGAGGCAGAGCAGATTGTTTTGCAATAGGCAGATATTTTTTCCTACTATACTGTAGGTCAAGGTCAATATTTCAGTATTCCATAACTAAATCTAGGACCACTCAAGTGGTGCTTTCCTTTTTCATTGTTTTGTTTTTTTTTAATAGTTACAATGTTAACATTATTGTAAAGGCAGAATATACCTCCCTGCCTTGTGGGAAAGAGGAGAAGGTAACATTTTGCAATTTATTGGACACTTAGATGGCTAAGATGAGAAACAAACAAAACTTTGAGCATGATTAAAAGCAAAAGCAGAATTGAGAAGGCTGGTGGATGAAGTCTGAAAATATATCCCTTTTTCCCCCTCTTCCTTCCCAATTTCTGTGGCTTATTACCACAAAGCAATATTAAAAACTCTGGTAGATTCTATTCAGAGAGAAACTGGATATACTCCAGACCACTGTCACTGCTTTTGAGGTCATTTCAAGCATGGTCTATCAAATTTGATTGCCTGGATAAACCAATGGAAGAATATACAGATACTTTTGAGAGCAGGTTGCAGTGTTGAAGAAACAGATTGAGAGGATGTTGTCTTTACTAAGTGTTTTATAGCAGTGGTTTGGCACAACGTAATATTTTTTCTTCGTTTGCACTGGGATAATTTATAGGCAGAAGCTACATTTAAAAAAAATCTTTCGGAGAAAGAACAGGCTTTACAGGTGATAGTATCCAAAAAATGAAACCTCAAGAGATGACACTTCTTGAACAGCTACCTGCTTACACTTTCAGATGAATAGAGCTAGCAAAGCCAACTGTATTAGTATCCCTTAGTGATTCACAGTAATATTAAAGCTACTAAAAAAAGTACCATGTAGTCCTTGAATCGGCAAGATATTTAAGCGCTACCCACTTTTAAGCTACAAATAGTCCCATTTGAACTACTTGCTTAATGTTAAAGTACGTGCTTAGGTACTTGGCTAAATCAGTGCCATAGGGTATGTCTACACTGCAGTCAAGGTATGGGATTGCAGCAAGTGTAGACATGCCCAGGATAGTTTTGATTTGAGCTAGCTCAAAGCTAGTTCAAGTAATAGCGGTGAAGCTGTGGTTGCATAGGTCACGGCATGGCCTCGTCCTGCACACTGGGGACCCTGGGTACATGCTTGAGGCACCACCACCTATGCTGCTGCAGCTTCATTCCTATTGTCACGTGAGCTGACTTACTTGAGTTAGTAGATAATTTTTCTTTAACTAGGTTTTGATTAAAGTATGGGTGTACTGAAATCACACCTTCCAGCTACAGTATGGACAGGAGCTTAGTGACTAGAGATGATTAGAAACTAGAATTTCCCTTCTGCAGGAAATTCTGAAATTTCAAAGTTTTTTTTTGTTCAGAATTAGAACAAACTGCTGCAATTCTGAAATTTCCCGGAAAATGCAAAATAAAATATTTGGAACCACTGAATAATTTAGCTTGGACTTTAATATGATATTAAAATACTAACCATATTGTATGAAATATATTGTATTATATTTAATATATATGTAAATATATTTAATTGTACTATAAATAAAAGTTTAATTGAATTGACAGTCAAATGAGACACTCTTATGTTAACTAATTGTTTTATCTTATTGAAATGTTTTCATATATTTCAGAAATCTTCCTGTCAAAATTTCCCATCAAAAATTTCATTAAAATTGACAAGTTTTCACAAAATATTTAGATATTGACAAAACTGCATTTTCTGATGGGAAACGTTTTGTTGAAAAATTTCAGCCAGCTCTGTTGGAGACATAATTCATGTGAGAGCCTAAAAAATATAGGACCAAATTGTGGCCTCAGATTGGAGCCACAGTGTACTGGGAGGAGTTCAGGGAAGGACTGTGCCCAAAGGGATTCCCCTGAGTGGTTGAGTACCTAAGGGGTGGGAAAAGGGAAAATTTGTTGAGCGGGCCATTTGAAGGGAGTAGGTACCACCTTTTGGGACAATATGCAGTGGGGTGGCTGTCATAAACAGATAGGTAAGGGTTAATGTCTCTCTTATCTGTAAAGGGTTAACAAACAGGGACCCCAAATACCTGACCAGAGGACCAATCAGAAGACAAGATACTTTCAAATCTCATGGGAGGGAAGCCTTTGTTTGTGGGTTTTGGGTTTGGCTTTGTTCTCTCTGGGTCCTGGATGGGGCTAGAGGTGCAACCAGGTTTCTGCCAATCTCCCTGCTACAGTCTCTTACCTATTCAGAATTGTGAGTAAGAAAAGGCGGTCATAGTCTTTTAATTTTTTTTTTCATTTACATATGTGTACTTGCTGGAAGTAGCTTAAATTGTGTTTCTGCTGGAGAAAGTTTCTTTCTGTTGTTCATAAGTTGAAAGACCCTGTAACTGTTTACCAGCTAAAGTGCAGAGATAAACCTTTTACTTTTTTCTTTCTTTTTTTCTTATTAAAAGTTTTGCTTTTAAGACCTGTTAAATTTTTTTCTCCTAGTTAAGGTTCAAGGCAATTGGTGGGGAGAAGGGAAGGATAAATTTTCTCTTTGTGTTATATTCACGCAGCTTGTATTGCCTCTGGGTGAGGGGGAAGGTAACACTCCTCTCGGTGTGGTGATTCCAAAGTTGAATCAGGCGATCTCCTAGTGTTCCCAGGGCAGGAAGGAGCTGGGAGGAAGAAGGGAGGGGGGAGGGAATGGCTTATTTCCCTTTGTTGTGAGACTTAAGGAATCTGGGTCTTGGGGTCCCTTGGGAAGGTTTTGGGGGGACCAGAGGGTATCAGGCCCTAAAAAATCCTGATTGGTGGCAGCCTATCAGATCTAAGCTGGTAATTAAGCTTAGGGGAATTCATGCTAGTACCCATATTTTGGACGCTAAGGTCCAGAATTGGGAATTATACTTGACAGTGGCTATCACAGGTGGCCCTTGTGCATGGCATGCAAAGGGTTAGGATTCTCCTTTCATGCTCCTCCTCTTGCTTGCTCGCCTGTGTAAGGATCATTCACAATCTTACCTCAGATTTCTGGCTTTGCGACTGAAGATTAAGATATAAAGAGCCCTGATTTTCTCTTATATTTACAACCTACAACTGTTCTGTGTATTCATATTGGAAAAACCTCAGTTTATCAATAAATATGGATATGATAACATTATGGTAAAATGAAGCAAAGTTCACCCAACAGTCATGGGGAGGGGGGTAGGTGAGGGCCGCACAAAATTAGGGTATAGTCACAGCAGGGCTTCTAGCTACAGCCCTGCTATCTGGGTCTGACAGTAGGGACCTGAGTGCGGCTGAAGCTGAAGAAGTCGTGGAGGTCTGTTTAAAGTAAGGGAATCTGTGACCAAATTGTATCCTTATCAATAAACAAAATAATAAAAATCTGATATTGGAGAAAGGGCAGATATTAAAACAGGCCAGAGAACAAACATACTTTAACTCTTTAGTGCCTTAAAATAATGTTCTTTCACTTAAGACCAGTTATTCCAACAATGGAGAAGGAGCTTGTTGAAGCAAGATGTGCATTCGGGGTAAAAGTATAAATGTAGTGGGCTTTTACCCTTCACACAGTTAGGCTGGGAGCATACAAAGACAGATGATTTGGGAAAAGAGAATCTGCAATTTGTCTGTCAGCTTTAAAGCCAAGGGAGGATTTAGTATAAAGCTTCAGAAATTTAAAGACTTTGTGAAAGGACTAAACTCCTTGAAATAGATTTTCCTGAGTTTGCATAAATACCATGGCATACGCTTGTTGAAATGTAACAAAGCTGCAGCATCCTCGGGTAAAGAGAGTTACCCAAACACATTCAAATAAAAATGCTAAGAATGCTGATGCTATATCCAAGATAACAATAGCCTAGCATTTCTTCAAGTCTTCTTTTTAAATGGGAAGAAAAGAGAGAACCCTGCTTTAACACTTCTGTTATCTGGGATTTCATTTGACTATTGCTCTGAATTTGAACATGTTTCGGACACTTCTGTTAGTTTAAGAATGTGTTTCCAGGAAGCTTTTTTTAATGCAATGTGTCGAATCCAGAACATACACACAGCCCAAATGAGATGGCCTTAGGAAGAAGAGGAAAGAGAATCTTTCCTCACAGATCAGAGTAGCAATCAGGGCCGGCTCCAGGTGCTTGGGGCGGCAGCTCGGAGCTGGGTGGCACTTTCAGGTATTCGGCGGCAATTCGGCAGAGGGTCCCAAGCTCCCGCTTGGAGCGAAGGACCTCCCGCTGAATTGCTGCAAATTGCGATCGCGGCTTTTTTTTTTTTTTTTTTTTTTTTGGCTGCTTGGGGTGGCAAAACCCCTGGAGCCGGCCCTGGTAGCAATGGAGCCACTGTTAGTGCATTCACAAGGCCATAATGCTCTTACAGCTGGTGCACTCCCTTCTGATGGGAGGAATGGCTTAGGTGGTGAAGATCAGCATGGTTGTAGATTCATTGGCTCCAGGGATTTGGGTAATTGAAATTTGAATGTTACCGGGTTGATCTGAGCCTCAACCTTGAAAGGGCCCAGATATTGGTGGTCCAGTTTGGCCAAGAGGTGAGTTGATTTTTAAGATTGCACTTGGATGACCATACCTTGTCTCCTGCAGCAAGTTTGGAGGAAGCCTGGTTGTCCTGGTCAGCTTATATGCTTCCTTATCAATTTGTAACTGCATCTTGAGTTCCTGGTGTACTTGGCAGAGATAGGTAGGCAGCTAGATCTGTGACGACAGTGCTGAGGATGTTGTGGGTGGCATTATTATAAGCAAACTCGGCATATGGAACCAGAGGCAGCCAGTTGTACTGATAACTCAGGAAGTAGTGAAGGTATTGCTTGATAATCTGGTTGATCTGCTCCATCTGTTCATTGGTGTGTGGATGGAAGGCAAATGAGAGGAGGAACTCAATCCTCAGAAGCCTTAGAAATTCCCACCAGACCCAGGAAACAAACAGAACTGTGGTCTGACATGATGCCTGTTGATAATCCGTGGAGATGAAAGATCTTCTCCGTGAAGAGGCAAGCTGTTTCCCAGGCGGTAGGATGATGTGGCAGGGGATAGAAGTGTGCCATCTTGGTAAGGAGCTTGACCACGATTAGGATTGTTGTTTGCTCCTGGGAACGTGGCAGCTCTGCAATGAAATCGATTGATGTGGAAGCCCATGCTGAGATGGAATGGGTATGGGCTGGAGAAGGACGAGTGGTCCTGAGCATTGGTATTTGCTCTGTGCGCAGTCAGAGGATTTTATGTAGTTCTTGACCGAGGTGTGCAAATTCAGCCAGCAGAAACTCCCTTCAGTTGGGTTCCAGGTCTTGAGGTGGCTGAAGTGCTCTGCAAGGGGCATGTTATGGCACAGCTTCAGAACCTGAAGCCCTGGCTGTCCCTCTAGGATGTAGATATGGCACGTGTGTCAGAGAACACAGTCTTGCAACGTGGGGGCTGGCAAGGTGCCAGCTTTATACAGCGTCTGGTGGATCCAAACAGAGAAGGGGTCGTTGAGCAACCAGGAACAAATTGACACAATTCAGCTCTGGTCTGTTGTGCCATTAATAAAATGCCTTGAGAATTATGGAGGGAATCTCCCCATCAGGTTCCAGGTAGTTGTCGTTACAGAACAGGGTGTCCGCCTTCCCATTTCTCGTTCCCAGGTGATAGGTAAACTACAAAGTCAAAGCAAGTGAAGAAGAGGGACCAGTGGATCTGGTATTGGTTAAGGTATCTGACCATTCAAAGATACTCCAAGTTTTTATGATTTGTGCGAACCTAAATGGGGCACCTGTTCCCATCCAGTAGATGATGCCATTCCTCAAACACCGCTTTGATGGCTGAGAATTCCTTGTCCCATATTTCATAATTCTTTTCTGACGAGGCTAGCTTACAAGAGTGAAATGCACAGGAGTGAAGTCAACCAGCAAGATAGGCTGGCTAGGACAGTACTGTAACTCAGGCAAAACTGATTACATCTGCTTTGACTATAAATGTTTTTGTGGGGTCTGGATGGATCAGGATGTGTACTATGATGAACTTCTCCTTCAGTCGATCAAAATTGGCTTGGGCTTCTGAGGACCAGGTGTACCAGACTCCCTTTCATAGAAATGCAGTCATAGGAACCACTAGGTTGGGAAACCCCTTAATGAACTGCCCATAGAAGTTAGCAAAGCCTAGAAAACATTGTACTCCATGGATGTCCTGTGGTGCAACTGAATTGGATATGGCTGCCACATTGCAAGGGTCCATGGTTAGCATCTGGGGGGAGATAATGTACCCAAGGAATTCTGTCGTATCCCAGTCAAAGTCATGTTGTTCGGGCTTCCAATATAGAAAGTGTTGGTGAAGTCTTTCTAAGATGCTGCATATGTGATGATCATGGAAAAAAGGTCAGGATGTCATTAAGATAAATGACTACATAGTGGTCTAGCATGTCTCTGAAAATATTGTTTGAAGTGCTAGAGTGTTGCTGTGGCATTGCACAGGACTTATGGCAACAAAAATGATTAAGGGTATGGAACAGCTTTCACAGGAAGAGAGATTAAAAAGACTGGGACTAGTCATCTTGGAAAAGAGACAAATAAGGCGAGACATGACAGAGGTCTACAAAATCATGAATGGTGTGGAGATAGCAAATAAGGAAGTTTTATTTACTCCTTCACATAACACAAGAACTACTTCATCAACAAAGCACAGTCAACCTGTGGAACTTGTTGCCAGGGGATGCTGTGAAGGTCAAAACTAACTGGATTTAAAAAATAATTAGATAAATTCATGGAGGATAGGTCTATCGATGGCTATTAGCCAAGGTGGTTAGGAATGCAACCCCATGCTCTGGGTGTCCCTAGGACTTCGACTGTCAGATGCTGGGACTGGATGATGGGATGGAGCTCTTGATTGCCTTGTTCTGTTTCTTTTCAAGCATCTGGCATTGGCCACTGTCAGAAGACAGGATACTGGGCTAGATGAGTCATTGGTTTGACCCATTATGGCCATTCTCATGTTCTTATAATCAAATATTCAAAGTGTCTTTTTACTTGGGTATGGAAGGCAGTCTTCCACTCCCCTCCCTTTCTAATGCAGACCAAGTTATAAACCTCACAAAGGTTCAGCTTAATGAAAATCTTGATGGAGCAGAGTCTTTCAAAGAGTTTAATGAGCGGGAAAAGGTATTGAGTTTGCATAGTAACCCTGTTGAATGCTTGGTAGCTTTAGAGATCCAACTTTTTTTTTTCTTAACCAATAAAATTGGATCTTCAGACAGAAGTTGGGTTTTCTTAAAGGGTAGTCATGGACCATGTTGTTCAAGCTCTGAAAGGGAATGGATACATCTGAAAGGAACTTCTGCTCTGGACTGGAAATCAATGGGAAAGCTACAGCTGAAATGGGGTGACAAGCTCACTGTGTTCTTTTTGTCACATGCATCAGCAAAGTCCTTGTATTTAAGAGGTAGCAAAGAAGCAGTCAAAGTGGTCATGGCTGGTGCTGAGACTTCTTGTGGATTAACCTGCTTAGACTTGGAATCTCCAGGATGGTAGAGTAAACTGTAGAGGGCTCCCCCTCTGTGGTCCTCATGGTTGGATTGGGTTTCGGAGCCCACTGGTGCCTTCAGGCTGACCTCGGACATGGTGGGGTGTTGGGTCTCACTTATTCATTGCCAGGGTACCAGCAGGCAGGTACTGATGCTGGGTGCAAAAGGGAGGGGAAGAGTGCCACTCCAACCCAGCCCCCTCTTTTTTGTCTGGGACTTGGCATTTTCCCTAATGGGGTGTGGATCGAGCCTTGGCAGGGCATCTTGATGAGAAGTGTCCCAGTTCCCAGGAATGTAGGCATAAACCCAGTGCGCAGCATTGATTTTTATGTGTCGGAAAGGCAGAAATTATCCTGACCCATTTGCATGGGTTCAGGCAGCAGAGAAGGTACTGGTTATTGAGGGGCTGGAGCCAACTTGGCTGGCAGAAGCTGGGAGACATGTTCTTTCTTTTGATGGTGTTCTGTCAAGCCATTTTTTATTTTTATGCTAAGGTCAACCAAGGGCTTCAGGCTGGGCAGGAGTCCACATGTGCCAGCTCATCTTTGATATCATCATTTAGGCTGAGGTGAAATTGATGGTGTCTGGTGCCAGGTGGCAGAACTCCGCAGCATCCCTGCTGCAACACCAGCATCCCTGGCTGCACATTCACGTTCATGACTTGGATCACCAAAGATCACAGCCATGGTTTGAGTGAAGTTCTCACTTTGGCTCAGGAGTGAGCTTGCTTTCTTCAGGGGTGGGGATGCCAAGGCCAGAGCCTCTTTAGTTAACAGACTGATAATCAGTGCTACTCTGGCTTGGTCACTGGGGAATGACTGAAATAGGAACTGGCATTTAACCTCAAAATTTGTCATGATTGCCATTAAATTTGTCACATGGGAACAGTTGGTTTCAGGGAGCTAGGGTCGGAGAGGTGCTGCCTGCCTGCTGCAGGGGAACGACCTGCATTTGCAGAGTCTGTAAGGCACCCACTATCTCTCGCAGGGAAATACTGGCCTGGGAGGGATAAGTTCTAGTTGCTGGTAGGACCTCTTCTTAGTGCTTGTTTCCTTTTTTTGTTGGGGCTGCTCAAGCTGTCAGAGAGTGGAATGTAGGTGTCCGTGCCTCATGGTTAGAGCAGGAGCCAATAGCCAAGAATCAGAATCAGAGGCCAGAGCCAGGGGTCAGAGCTGAAGTCAGGTGTTGGGATGCGGAGCTGAGGGTCTGGATGGTGTTACCTGGAGTGAGGTGAAGTAGAAGCAGAGCTGGGTCAGAGGTAGGTGCAGTGCTGGGATGAGGTAGGAGTGGGACTGGAACAAGGTGTGGGAAAGGCTGGGAACAGTCAGGCACAGGAGCCATCACAGCTGTGGGTGAATGCTTTTGAGCAGCCAGTGAACTTCTGCTGTTGCTGGGCTTAAGACCAATCCTGGGTTTAAAGCAATTCCTCAGTCCAATCAGGCAGGATAGTCAGTCAGTCCCACGTGACATTCTCATAAGCAAACTAGGAAAATGTGGTCTAAATGAAATTACTATAATATGAGTGTACAACTTGCCTGTATATTTATAGCTGCCTCTGGAAATTCCCACCACATGCATCCAACGAAGTGGGTATTCGCCCACGAAAGCTCATGCTCCAATATGTCTGTTAGTCTATAAGGTGCCACAGGACTACTTGTTGCTTTTAACTGATTGAAAGACTATAATCGGAGTTGTCAGTGGTTCACTGTCAAACTGCAAGGGTCAGTCATGGGTCCAGTACTATATTTTTTGTTAATTACTTGGATAATGTATTGGAGGGTATGTGTGTATAATTTGCAGATGACACCAAGCTGGGAGGCATTGCAAACACTTTGGAGGACAGGCTTAGTATTCAGAATGACCTTGACAAATTGGAGAATTGGTCTGAATTCAACAAGATTAAATTCAGTAAAGACAAGTGCAAAATACTTCATTTAGAAAGGAAAAATCAAATGCACAATTACAAAATAGGGAATAACTGGCAAGGTGGCTAGTGCCACTGAAAAGGATCTGGAAGTTATAGTGGATTGCAAATTGAATTTGAGTCAGCAATATGATGCAGTTGCCAAAAAGGCTAATAATCTGTGGTGAATTAACAGGAGTGTTTATATGTAACACATGGGAGGTAACTGTCCTGCTCTAGTCAGCACTGGTGCCACTTCAGCTGCAGAACAGTGTCCAAATCTGGGCACCACACTTCAATTTGTCAATATTTTTCTTTGAAAGAGTCCAGAGGAGAACAGCAAAAAAGATAGGCAGGTTTTCTAAACCTTTTATGAGGAAAGTTTAAACATGCCCACTTTTTTTAGTCTTGAGAAAAGAAGACTGAGAGGAGACCTGATAATAGCCTTCAAATATCTTAAGGGCTGTTAGAAGAAGATAGTTATTAATTGTTCTCCATATCCACTGAAAGGAAGACAAGAAGTAATGGGCTTAATCTGCAGCAAGGGAGATTTAGGTTAGATATTAGGAAAACTTTCCAGATATTCCAGAGCTGCACTAGACTTCCAGGGAAGATTTTGGAACATCATAGGCTGTTTTTAAAACTGGTCGGACAAACACTTGTGATCTGATGGTCTAGGTTTGCTTGGTCCTGCCAAAGGGCAGGAAGGTGGACTTGACTTCTTGAGGTCCCTTCCAGCCCTACGTTTCTCTCATTATGTAATGCAGCCCAACTGTGTTCATTGGGCTGTCAGGAGACTGAGCAAGCAGAGCTGCAGGACCTTATTCTGTGATAGGGACACCAGGGAATGCCAGTGAGTTAGGCTGGAAGCAACTCAGCCACATGGACCAGAGCAGTCTGTAGGGTTTAATAAGTTCCACTTGTTCAACCTAACCTGTATTCAGATTCTCTTTGTGTATAAAAATGTGGCTTCTCCATTACTGTGGTCAGGAGTATGGTATAAGAACTTAGATTCCACTGGGTCAGGGCCCCTCCACCGCTACAGAGCAGAAAGCGAGGTCAGGCCCTGTGAAAAGACTGAATGATCTATTATATAGTGGTTGCCAAAAATAATGGTTAACAAATTTTGCTTAACCAAAAAGAACTACTTAAAAAGTTGGTATCACTGTACTGTGGCATTTTGTTGAAGGGTTAGGATAGGACAAGAACACAACTACTGCTAAAAGTCGATATTGTAAAAAGGTGGCTGTTGGGAGGAGGTCAGTTAAAGTGGCCTTAGCGTTCCAGATAGACAGCAATTCTGAGGGGTAAAAGTAAGACAAGCACAGAAACCCTGCCTCCACTAAAGAGTGCTGGCATTCCTAGTACCAGTTCAGGCACCTGGCAAGCTTGTGAGATATTTTATATCCACAAATGAACTTTCCTACTATCCATCTGAATTGGAGATGCTCCAGGAAAGCCTTGCAAATGCATCTGCCTGCACTGTTGCTCAGCTGTTGCTGATGGGAGGAGGCTCAGGTTGAAGCCGCACTGGTCCAATTGCTCCTTCTAGTTTTGTGTGTCAGTGCTCCTGGCCAACCTTCAGATAAAGCTTTGTCATCTCCAAGTGCTGACTCTATTACCGGTCAAATCCCTCTCTCACTAGAGGCATTTTTTGGCTATGCTCTTTCCATGCAGATGTAAGAGGGGTTGAGAAGGTGACTCCCTTCTAAGGGGGATGGAGGCATACAGCTGCAGGCCTGGCCTGGCATTCTGGGAGGTGTGCTGTCTGCCAGGGGCCGGTATGCAAGACATTATGGAAGGATTGCCACGGACCATCTGCCCCTCTGATTACTACCCCATGCTGCCCATCCGTGTGGCATTAAGGATACTGCAATGTATGACCCTGAGCAGATCAGAAGTGATGACAGGGCTCTTGGAGTGAGGGTGAAGGAGTTGGTGGTGCAGGTGGTGTTCTCATCGAGACTTCCGGTCAAGGAGGGGGCCCAGGAAGATACAGAGACATCCTGGAGGTAAATACATGGCTGCATGAAGGCTGTCACCAGGAGGGCTTCAGGTCCCTTGACGATGGGTTCCTGTTCCATGAAGGACTGCTGAACATAGATGGGGCCCGCTTGTCAAGTAAGGGGAAGAGTGTCTTCTGATACAGACTGTCTAACCTAGTGAGGATTTAAACTAGATTTAAACAAGATTTGATGGGGGAAGGAGACAAAAGCCCACTGGTAAGTCCAAAACACGTTGACCTGGGTGAAGGGCTGGAATCTGGAGGGAACATGGGCAATCACAGGAAAGACAAAGAAGAGACAAGGGAATATAGAGGGGAAGTCTAATACACATCTTAGATGTCTGTATACTAATGTGAGAAGTATGGGGAATTAACAGGAGGAACTAGAAATACTAGTGAGTAATCACAATTACAACATAATTGGTATCACAGAAACTTGGTGGAATAATTCACATGACTGGAGCATTGGTATATGCTTGTTCAGGAAGGGCAGGCATGGAAAAAAGGGAGGAGGTGATTGAGATAGAAGTGTTGAAAATCTCTGGGTAAAGGATAAAAGGAGTAAAAAAACGAGAGAGATCATGGTAGGTGTCTGTTATAGATCATCTAACCAGGAAGAAGATGTGGATGGGGAGTTATCAATGGTTCACAATCAAGTTGGAAGGGCATATTGAGTGGAGTCCTGCAGGGTCCGGTTTTATTCAGTATCTTCGTAATGATTTGGATGATGGCATGAAGAGTACACGTATAAAGTTAGTGAATGATACCAAGATGGGAGCGGTTGCAAGTGCTCTGGATGATAGAATTAGAATTCAAAATCTTGATACATTAGAGTGTGATGAAGCAGAGAAACTACACACTAGCATGGAAGGAGTTAGAGTGCCATTGGGCCCAGCTAGGCCTGCCCTGTTATACCTGCAGCCAATGCCAGGCCTGGAGGAGAGAGAAATGAAGGGAGCCTGACTCAGTTGTAGCTGACCAGTGAAAAGGCAGGAGCTAGTTGTCTCCCTATATGACGGAAAGGATCACTAGCCTGCCAGCCAAGACAGCCACCAGGAAACAAGCACCATCTCCCTGGCCAGAGGAGACCGAGGAAGGGGCCTAAGAGCACCCAGCCTACGACAGAACAGGGTGACCGAAGCGTGGAGACCTTGAGGGGTTCTGACTCCTCCAAACCTACAGCTGCCCCATGGAGGAACCCAGGACCACAACAGGAAGTACCCAAGGCTCACAAGGGAGCACTAGAGACATGCTACCACTACAACTTGGACTGTCTGGGCCAGTCCCCAAACTGAAGGGACAATTACAGGAAGTAGCTCAGAGCAGTGGACATAGCATAGAGCTCCTCTGCTCGGGGGTGGACTTGCACTGGGCTGGGATCTGTGGAGTGGGAGGGTCTGAGTCCCCCTAATTGCCTCCCAGCCTTAAAGCTCGAGGCACCTCGACCAAGTAGGGGGCCAAAAAAAAAAAATCAAGTGCTACAACCACTAGGCCACCTGGCCTTCCAAGGTCCCTGTTACATGGAGAAATGGTCTGAATTAAATAGGATGAAATTCAATAAGGAGACATGCAAAATACCACACTTAATCATTTCCCATTTTGTATTTGTGCAATTGATTATTCCTTGCTGAGTAGGAAGAAGTACTGAAGAAAAGGATCTAGGGGTTATAGTGAATAACAAGCTAAATATGAGACAACTATGTAATACAGTTGCAAAAAAAGGAAACATCATTCTGGGATGTATTAGTAGGAGTGCTGTAAGCAAGACACAAGAAGTAATTCTTCCAGTCTGCACTGATAAGGCCTCAACTGGAGTGATGTGTCCAGTTCTGGGCACTACACTTTAGGCAGAGAAATCAGAGTCCAGCAGAGAGTAACAAAAATGATTAAATGTTTAGAAAACATGACATACAAGGAAAGATTGAAAAAACTGGGCCTGTTTAGTTTGGAGAAGAGAAGACTGGAGGAGGACATAACTGTCTTCAAGTCCATAGAAGATTGTTATAAAAAGGAGGGTGATAAATTGTTCTCCTTAACCAGTGAGGACAGGACAGGAAGTAATGGGCTTAAATTGCAGCAGGGGAGATTTAGGCTAAACATAAGCAAAAATTTCTTAACTGTCAGGGTAGTTTAACAAATTACTTATGGAGGCTATGGAATCTCTGTCACTGGAGGTTTTTAAAAACAGGTTAGACAATCACCTGTCAGGGATGGTCTAGATAATACTTAAACCTGCCTCAGTGCAGGGAACTGGACTAGATGACCTGTCGAGGTCCCTTGCAGTCTTACTTTTCTGTGATTTTGTGATTCTAAGCACTTAGTGTTAGGTCTGGCACTGCTCTTGGTAGAGTAATGCAGGGTACAAACCAGCTTCTCGAGAAAATAGAATAGGGGCTGCACACTCTGAGCACTCCATAAAGCCCAGCTCCCTATGTGTGATCTTTCCTGAACAACAAGGGCCTAATTCTCATTTACACTAATTCCACTTGACAATGTAAAGGGGCTTAATTCAGTTGAAATGTAACTTGAAGGCTCTGTTTCACTCCCAGAGCAGGGTACAGAGCCCATAGTAAAAAATGAGAATCAGGTCTCAAAGCTTTAGGTGTGGTAGGTCATCCATTACATGGATCCACTGGCTATTCTACATGTATTGTGATACAAAGGCCATTACAGTAGCAGAGTGGCTAGATTCCTTCTTCCCCAGGCCCAGAGAAATTCCCTAGCACACAGCCTGGCTGATCAGAGTGTGCACTGAAGCCAGGATGCAGGTTTTACATGACGCAAACCTTTTTCACGCTGTCTGTCTGAAGATTTGGGTGTTAGCACTGAATCAGTTTTATCACAGCCTCAAGGGGTAGAAAAACCCCTGTAGTTAAGCGACAGATTAAATTCTGCAGAATTTGATGGATACAGCCCCCTGTACTACCCTACTGTTGAAAGTTCTCTGAGCGCCATTCATCAGTGGATGAGTGGATTTACCACACTCTGGTGCATATTAAACTTTATCTCTGTTTATGAATCAGTCAGCTCTTTATAGTGCTCTGTAGTCTGTGGGGGAAAGATGAGAGAGCTGGCAAGAAACCAGCTGGAATCCATACTATTAACATGTGTGGCCCCAGGGTTGTATAGAATAAACAGCTGAACCTGCTCCAGTACAAGAGGACATGAAGCTTTTGTGGATTGTTTCCTTGTACAGATTACACCAGGAGGAGCAAATACAAAGTATATGTCAGCATTAAATTAAACTAGATGTTTAATTCAATGTCAGCATTACATCAGCTATATCATTTAGTAGCTGGGTGACAGAAGATATATAGGTATCCATTTTGTAGGATAAAATCTTTCCTTGGGATTCAATTTACCTTTCTTGGGGCGGGGGGGGGGGGGAATAATTTTTTGTTGCACTGAGTCCAAAAAGTAAATTCAATCCCAAATACAGATTTTTATCCTACAAATTATGTATAATAAATCTCCTATCTCCATGCTTCTAAATTCAACATTTTTAAATATTTTACTGATCTACTTGATTCTTGGAATTCAGTATGTGCAAGGAGATAGACTCATGGATTTTAAGGCCAGAAGGGACCATCATGATTATCTAGTCTGACCTCCTGCACAGCCCAGGGCACAAATCCTTCTCCCGATTTCCCCCCCCCCCACTCCTGTAATAGACCATCACTTCTGGCTGAGTTACTGAAGTCCTCAAATCATGGCTTAAAGACTTTTAAGTTACAGAGAATCCACAATTTACACTCATTTTAAACCAGTAAATGACCTGTGCCCCGTGGTGCAGAGGAGGAAGGAAACCCCGCCAGAATCTGTGCCAACCTGACCATCCCAAATATGGAGCTATTTATATATAATATAAAATCTACAAAACTGTATGTTGTATTCTGTTAAAATAGGTATATAACCGTAAATCGCCCTTTGGGGAATACATGTTACTATTACAGATTTTGCAATCTTCTTCCCAGTATTGAAAACTGAGTAGGATCAGGGCCGGCGCTTCCATTTAGGCTACCTAGGCGGTTGCCTAGGGTGCCAGGATTTGGGGGGGGCGGCATTTTGCCATCCTTGGCGGCAATTTGGTGGCGGGGGGTCCTTCACTCACTCCGGGACCCGCTGCTGAAGTGCCCCAAAGACCAGGAGCGCAGAAGGAACCCCCCACTGCAGAATTGCCGCCAACGACCGTGGGCGCGGAAGGACCCCCGCCTAGGACGCCAAAAACCCTGGTGCTGCTCCTGAGTAGGATGGCTGGGTGTGGGGGATCTCTGGAAGCTTAAGGCAGGGGAGGAAGTCTCTTTCTCTAGGCCTGTGGTGCAGTACTGGTGTTCCATGGAGACTGGTTTAGGGCACTGTGCAGACCTAATGCCTCTCTTATAAGCAGAAGGGCTGGCGGTCCATATAGCAGTTGACTCATAGCAGTAGGGCCCATTTCCCTACATGCAGTGGAAAAGGGAGCTCAGTTTCACAGGGTGTCCTTTGGTAGGGACTGTGGCCTTCTGAAAACATACACTCTACCACTCTGTTTGCTCAGAAGACCCTCTTTATCCAAAGCAGAAAGAGCAGGATATGTCCCTAAGTGTATATTAGAGAGGAACACTGGAACCAAACCCCTTCCAGCTTCAGAGTTCAGATCTGAATCAGAATCCCAACTTTGCAGCGGAAACCATTTTTCGTGTCCATTGTGAGGGTGTTTAAGGCTGATTCTGTCCATTAACAGTAATTGCTTCAATGCACAAGAACAATAGTTTATCTCGTTACTCATATTGTTAACTGGCAACTGTCTGAAAACCTGTTTCAAAAATAACCTTTACTTTAAAAAAAGAAAAAAAAGTGGCCTCCATTTCAGTTTAAAATTAAATGATTTCAGTAGGTCTTTACCTGGTTTGCTAACTTCTCATTTTCCTCCTCCTTCATAATTCTCCCAAAATAGCAATTTCAGTATCAGATTTATGAGTTGCTTGGATATATGTGCTAGCAGACTTTGTCAATCTAATAGTCACTAGGTTACAAGTTCAAATGATAGTAGTGCTGGGCTGACTAGATTCAGCACAATTCCAATAAGACATTTCCGTTTTTTATGTAACAAAATCTAGTGCAACTAGAAATGTGAAATTAAGTGTATAATCTACGTATGTTAGATCACCTAATAGTTTAATGTCTTTATATATCAATACAAATTAGTTGCATACGATGGCAACCTCCTTTGAATTAATAATTGTGTCCACACTGTTTGCCAGTCTGTAACTTCTCTCCCCATGTATCATGATTGCCCCTCACACCAATTCTCTATACAGCACAGTGGATTTCCATCCTCTACTTTTGACATGCAGATCAATCCATTTTATCTCGATGAGAGGTATTGTATTAATTTAAATGGAATGAATGGGCTAAAGGCATTAACATAACCAAATCACTGTCTAACATTAAACAAGAGTATTTGTGGCACCTTAGAGACTAACAAATTTATCTGAGCATAAGTTTTCCTGGGCTACCACATCTGAAGAAGTGGGCTGTAGCCCACAAAAACTTGTGCTCAAATACATTTGTTAGTCTCTAAGGTGCCGCAAGTACTCCTGTTCTTTTTGCGGATATAGACTAACACGGCTTGTACTCTGAAACCTAATATTAAACAGTGTTAAACGAGGTCTGGGATGTGAAATACAGAGGCCTCAGCCTGCCTAGCACCATAGCAAATGCACGTTAAAAATCCTTTTAACCTTTTATTAAAGATACAGAAAAAGGAAACCCAGTTAAAGCATTCGAGAAGTAACGTATTGAATAAGGCTTTCATTTTAACAGCGCTTGATCTCTTTCACTTTAGCTGTAGACAGTTTCTAGGTGGAAAAAAAATCCATGTTATTTGACTGTCTTTTAGATGGTATCAAAGATAGTAACAACTGTCCTTTTAGGGGAAAGAGAAAAAGTTAGTTTGAGATGGACGAGATGCTGCTGCTGCTGTCATTAAAGTCCAGCCTTAGAAGGAACAACCCCTTGTTTGACAATTGGGTGGTATCAAAGGTGGTAATAACTGTCATCCCAGGTGGTGGTTGGGATTCAGCTGGAGCAGGTACATGTGCCTGTGTCATCTGGGTCCGTCTCTTTCTGGCCCGTTCTGGTCAGGACACCTCTTAGGTTCAGGATGTTGACTGTCTGGGGTTCCAGGAAGTGGTGGGTGTGGCAGCCATGATTGTGAAACTTACTCCAGTAGCTTGCCTATTCTTTCTGTCCTTTTTGTTGTTCCTTTCCCCACAAAAATATTTCTTTTAAGAACCCCAAAAGGGAATGGTGGGTGTTTTTGTGCACCAATTAGGCCTAATATCAAACATACCAATTTGGGCTCATTAACTACTGGCTCTGTATCTTCTGTTTTTTAACAAGCATAATTTCAACTCAATCCTTGAATCGTATCAACTTCACTTTTCTATTTCGACTAGTTCAGTTATTCTGTCTCTCTTTCATAACTTTCCTCAGCAACATTTGTTATAGATTATTGTAACCTCTTATGAACTTTTGCATGCTTTTTACAGTTCAGCTCACAATTGGGGTATATTTGTAGGTCTAATTATCACAACAGAGGCCATAAAAGAGGCTTTCAACTGCAAAGCTTTAGTCTCTATTTGCCTGTACTGCATATAGTACTTTTCTCATATCATAGAGCAGGACTGGAACAAGAACCTGATCTATGGCATGCTTCTGTTTTCATTAGTACTATGGTTATTCTGCCCTCTATATAGAAATCCTCTCACTCACACTTGGGATGTTTGTATCTTTAGAATGAAAGTTTTGTGTCATATTTCTATAGCAAGTACTCCAGAGGACAAGTTAGAGCAGGTTACAGACTCTTCTCCAGCTATCTAACCAGGTTCTCTTGAATGTTGAAATATGGGAGATGGTGCAGAAAAGATCCACAAAAATTATTTGAGGGATGGAGAAAATGCCTAACTGAAAGAGACTTAAGAGTGCCATCAGTTTAGTTTATTAAGAAGAAAGTTGAGAGGTGACTTCATTGCAGTATACAAGTATCTTCATATGGAGAAAATGCCAGGTAATCAAGGGTTCTTTAATCTAGCAGAGAGAGAAGCTGAATGAGAACTAAAGTAGGAAGCTGAAGCCAGATAATTCAAATAACAGAGGGTGATTATCCTTGGGACAAACTACCAAGGGAGATGGTGAATTCTCCACTTTTTTTTTCTTTTTGGGGGCTTCACATCAAGAGTGGATGTGTTTCTGGAAGACATAGTTTAGCCAAACACACATTGCTGGGCTCAATAAAAGGGTAACTGGGAGAAATGTAATGCCCTGTGGTATATAGGCAGGCAGATTAGATGATCTAATGGTCCCTTCAAGCCTTAAACTCTGTGAAATAAGCATTTTTATTGATTATATCATCTTTTCATTAGCTTATTAAACATCAGTATTGTTTCTTATATGTGGTGAACTCAAAAGACCTTGCACACTCTGGCTATAAATGGTCAAATCTGGTTCCTGGGTTAAATTCTGTATGCTGTCACCACCAGGTTCCGTCAACTCCTGTTTAATGGGTTTAGCACTTTTCCTAGGCTCTTTAAACTCTGGAGAGTTTTTCTAGAAAAAAATATCTCATGTCATTGTCCTTTAAATCTGTAAATGAGCTGAGTTTAAATGGCTGTACTCTTGCTAGTCTGAGTTATATTAGTATTATCACTTATGTGACTGATTTGAATTCCAGTTCTTTTCAGATATTAAATTTTGTTTCTTTTAGACTATCTGGTTTAAGTTAAAAAGTCACTTTACAGCACAAAGGCTATGTTCCAAACCACACTGAAGTCAACCAAAAGACTTATTGACTCGAGTGGCCTTTTAATAGGGCCAAAAAGCATTTTTGAAAGAGGAATACATAACTTTGTTGCTTACCGAGAGGGTTGAAGGGTAGCTCTCTACAAGAGCAGGTAAAAACATCTTTAATTATTTTAAAATCTCATTCTTCTTCCCCTTTTGGAAAGAGTGTATTTGATAATTACAATCTATATTAATCTGTTCCAATTTCTTCCATTTCAAATAGCATTTTGGACATAGATAATTAAAAGCCTACCATAAATCCATATTTTTAGAAAGTTTGAAAGGCAACGTCACAAAAACATATTACTCTTTTCTACATCTTAGCAATCAATATTTGTTTGAAGTATTGGCTTGGTTATTTTTAAGTTATAGGAGTGCAAAATTACCCTAATTCTTCAGGAAGTGCCTAAAAGAAACAGGTTTTCCCTCAATCGAGTATGCACTTATAGCTGAGGAAAAATAATTCAGTTTATCATATGGTAAGACAATAATTTTTAATTTTTTTTAGTTATTTATTAAAATGTATATTTCAATAGCATTCAGAGGTCCTAGTCAGGGGTCAGCGTTCCCAATGTATTAGGCACTATACCCATGGAGAGCTCAGTTCTCCACTAATGATGATAATAGGAGTGCTCCTGTCTATTGGAATGGGTGCAAAACCAGCTCACAGCAGAGTGTCTCGGCTCCAAGTAGCTTACAATAAAAGGGGCAGCTTGTGGATTCCTGTCTCACCGTGGTGAAAATTTACTCGTGCAAGTAGTTTCAGTGGCATTACTTGTATTTTTAAGTGCTTACCCAGGAATAAGTGCTGTACAATCTGGCCCTGACTCTAAAATTATGAGGGAGCTAAAATGTTGAGAACTTACTCATTCCACAGTTGGTTTCCTAAAATCAGACTTCAGTACCAATGCCAGCCAAGGACAGATTTTGTAGCTATCACTCAAATTTATACTATCCACTTGATGTTGTGAGTTTACTACAGTTTGATCCTGCTTACAGGCCTATTACAAAGTTCTGCACTTTTTGGTGTGTTTAGTCCATTAGTCTGATGCGAGCTTGTCAGTTTTCCGTAAGTTCTTAGTTTGTTTCACAGCATGTTTCATGGGTTTGAAAAAGACTGTGGTCTAAGCCCACATCCATTTTATCTTGGCAAACAGAAATAGATTTATATCTGGCTCAGTCAACTACAGCTGCAATGAAAGCTAGTTCCTAAGATTACATCAAAAAGACACCTCTTGTCCTGGCATAAAGCAGTGTTGCATCAGGATGTGATTTTTCTTTTTTCCTTTCTGTGATTAAGGACTGATAAAAATGTTGTTATAAGGGACTTCACATTTATTCCATTACGCACCAAAAGCTATGTTAAAGAACAGCATAAAGGTTGCAAAGTCCATCACTCAAAAGTTAGGAAATCCCAGTATTAAGGTAGCTTGTACAACCTTAATTTGGCCCCATTATGTGTGTGCCTTATGATACAGTCTTTAATTATTAGTTCCTAGACCTGGTCTCTATGTCCAGCCAGTCCCAGTTTGTTCCTCTTCCTCCGGTTCCTTGTCAGAGCTCTGTTTCTGCCCACCCCCTAACTCCCAATCTCCTTGTGGAATCAGTCTCAGTTTCCCATTGTAAACACCCAGTCGTGCTTTCTCTTCCTCACACCAATTTCAATCTCACCAGACTCCTTGTCCCAATCTATTCCTGTAAGAACAGCCTTACTGGGTCAGACCAAAGGTCCATCTAGCCTAGTATCTGTCTACCGACAGTGACCAATGCCAGGTGCCCCAGAGGGAGTGAAGCTAACAGGCAGTGATCAATTGATCTCTCTCCTGCCATCCATCTCCATCCTCTGATGAACAGAGCCTAGGGACACCATTCTTTACCCTTCCTGGCTAATAGCCATTTATGGACTTAGCCACCATGAATTTATCCAGTTCCCTTTCCCTCCTTCTGTATTTGAGTCACAGGGCTTCCTACTCCCTGCTACCTGGGTAGGATTGCCAACCCCTGGGTTTCGCCAGCAGCCTATGGAATCACATACTATCTCCCAGAGGCTACTGCAGCCAAACCAGGAGATTTTAGGCACTGCCAGACTGGTGGCACAGTGAGGCAGCCAGCACATCCATCTGGACCTTGGGGGGCAGGGGGGTCTCCATACATTTCTCCCACCTCAAGTGCTGACTCCACAGCTCCCATTGGCTGGAAACTGTGGCCAATGGGAGCTGCGGGGGGCGGTGCCTGTGGGTAGGGGCAGAGGCACACAGAGACCCCCTGCCCTCTCCCCCTACCCCCCTGCCTAGGAGCTGCTGCCAGAGGGATATGTTGATCACTTTCGGGTGCTGCCTGAGGTAAGCATTGCCCTCTTCACCACCTCCTGCACCCAAACTCCCTTCCAGAGCCTGAATCCCCTCCCACACCCAACTCCTGCCCCAGCCCACACACTGCACTCCCTCCTGCACCCCAAACTCCTGCTCCAGCCTGGTAAAAGTGAGTGATGGTGGGGGAGAGTGAGGGAGGGGGGATAAAGTGAGGTGGGTGGGGCCTTGGAGAAGGGGCAGGATGGGGGTGCGGACTTGGGCGGGGAAAAGGGCAGGGCAAAGGTGTTTAGGTTTGTGCGATTAGGCAGTTGGCATGCCTATACCTGGAAGACAGCAGGTGTGGGGTTCAACGGGAACACAGGAGAGACAAACTTTTCTCTCAGTTCCAGTGCCTTGGCCTCAGCAACAATGCTTTGTTGCTGAGTCCAGCTTTGTCCCTGTATCTCTGGGCTGGAGGGAGTATGCTCAGTCACTGTGTGGAGATGGTGCATGTGTAGTCTGGTGACACAGGAACTGAGAGAGGAGGGCGCATGCTCAGTCACTCTGTGGGGATGGAATATGTGCTGTCTGGTTATCACTAAGAGAGCATATGCAAACTAGAGTTTTTCAGAGGCTTGTAACTTGGCCAAATTGGGTTGAATTTTCACAGGAACATTAAAAAACACATTCCTGACACCCCACACTGCCAGTTTTCAAGTCCTTGCTCCATTTGGGGTTGCTAGAGCTTTTTGAAGAAAAAGTCACCAGAATTTTGTAACGTTAGCAAAACATATTTTTCCCTGGCCTTGTTTTTGGAAATGGCTGACCTGTTTTGGCTGAAGAAATAAAAAAAACGAAACCAGTCTGAGTGCTGTTCATCTATCAAAAGCAATGTGTGGGAGGTACACTTGCCTAGAACTGTAATTAGCTATGGGTGTGGGGGGAGAGACAACATTGATCAAAATTTTGCTCTGTTACTTCCCTGGAACTACTTCCCATGTGGCTGAGAGCAGCATTTTCCCAATGCTGCTTGATTGATGCCTTCCCTTTCAAGGCCCAGTTCCCTTTTCTTGTGCCCCTCCCTGCCACTGCACACCTGTATAAGAACTAGACAGAATCTGACCCTTAATAGTAATGGTCTGAGAGAGCCACTAAGTCAATAAAACACTTCCTCTGCTCTTTCTCAGAAGGGGGCCAATGAAGTCATCTCTGGCATAGTCCTATGGCTAAATAACATGATTCCTGCTGGTTTCCTTTGTTTCAGCTTGGTGAATTGGCAAACATCACAATTTTTGACATCTGTTATGGTGGTTAAATGCATTCCTGGCCAGTAAACATATTAATGTAGTTGGTTATTCAACTTTTCATTATACCCATAAATAGATGATCATGAAAATATATAAGGAGGTTGATTGGAAGGAAACTTGGCACACAGCATTTCAAATATTTGAACAATCCAAAAGGTTTTCATGAAAAAGAAAGAGAAATATATTGGGCCAAAGGCAGGCTGGAATAAGCGTCTGCAGCTCCCAGGGCTCAATCCAGGCTAGATTTGGCAATGTAGAACAAAAGCTGTGTAAGTAGAACTGTCCCCCACCAAGGATGACTGTTTCATGACCATTTGCACAAAAAAAAAATTTCTGTCAGAAAATTTGAATTTGGAAAATTTCTGCAAGCTCTAAATGTAAGCTAGTTGCATACTGGGTGTAAGTGACAAAGAAAACTTGTGCTGGTTTGGAATTCAGTAGGTGTGCAAAACAAGTATAAGCTACACCTCCAAGAGGTTAAAAAAAGGTTGGATGTGTAGGAAGAAGATTGATGAGCACAACTTATTTTGCACTCCTAGTGTACTCCAAATAGTTCCCAGTTATGCTGCTTTGTCTTGTACATCCATTTACATCCATTGTCTGATCAACTTACAGCTGAGGGATGTCACTACACCACCATTTTGTTCACCATTGTTCTCACCCTGTGGTAGGCAAGCTACAGTGTATCATCCATCCACTTTTGGCAATGTAGTCTCACTGACTGGGTTCCAGTTGGTTTATATCTAAGTGGATGTGACTTACTATTGTAGAACACAAAGGCACCAGCTGGAATTGGGCCCGTTGTACGAGGTGCTGTGCATCTGTAGAGGGCGTGGTCTCTGCCTTGAAAAGCTTATTATCTAATTTCAAAAAAAGGCTGTAATAAGGAAAGGAAAGGAGCAATAGGAGGGAAATGGGTAGGGAGGATGAGAGTGACAGTTATAAGGTCATGTGTTTGAATAGGCCCACAAAGTCTTATAAAATTACTAGGCCTATTGATTAATCGCAGTTTAACTCACACAATCAACTAAAAAAATATTAATTGCGATTAAACAAATGTTTTGTGATTAATCACCATTTTAATCGCATTGTTAAATAATAGAATACCAATTGATATTTATTAAATATTTTTGATATTTTTCTATATTTTCAAATATACTGAATTGAGTTACAGCACAGAATACAAAGTTTACACACATTTTTTATTACAAATATTTGCACTGTAAAAAAAACCCAAAAGAAATAATTTTCAGTTCACCTAATACAAGTACTGTAGTGCAGTCTCTTTACTGTGAAAGTGCAGTTTGCACATGTAGATTTTTTTTTTTGGTTACATAAATGCACTCAGAAGCAAAACAATGCAAAACTTTAGAGCCTGCAAATCCACTCAATCCTACTTCTTGTTCAGCCAATTGCTAAGACAAACAAGTTTGTTTACATGTACGGGAGCTAATGCTGTCCACTTCTTATTTACAATGTCCCCAGAAAGTGAGAACAGGCATTCACAAGAGACTTTTGTAGCTGCATTGCAAGGTATTTATGTGCCAGATATGCTAAACACTCATATGCCCCTTCATGCTTCAGTCACCATTCCAGAGGACATTCTTCCATGCTGATAATACTCATTTAAAAAAAAATGTGTTAATTAAATTTGTGACTGAACCCCTTAGGGGAGAATTGTATGTGTCTGGCTCTATTTTTTACCAGCATTCTGCCATATGTTTCATGTCCTAGTAGTCTCAGATGATGACTCAGCACATGTTCATTATAAGAACACTTTGCTGCAGATTTGACAAAACGCAAAGAAGGTACCAGTGTGAGATTTCTAAAGACAGCTACAGCACTTGACCCAAGGTTTAAGAATCTGAAGTGCCTTCCAAAATCTTATCTGGATGGGGTGTCGAGCATGCTTTTAGAAGTCTTAAAAGAACAACATTCCAATGCAGAACCACCAAAAACAAAAATCAACCTTCTGCTAGTGGAATCTGATTCAGATGATAAAAATGAACATGGGTTGCACCGCACTGCTTTGGATTGTTATTGAGCAGAACGCGTCATCAGCATGCATGCATGTCGCCTGGAATGGTGGTTGAAGCATGAAGAGACATATGAATCTTTAGTGCATCTGCCAGCTAGATATCTTGCGATGCTGGCTACAATAGTGCCATGCTGTCATAAACAGATGGTTAAGGGTTAATGTCTCTCACCTGTAAAGGGTTAAGAAGCTCAGTAAACCTGGCTGACACCTGACCAGAGGACCAATGGGGGGGACAAGATACTTTCAAATCTTGGTGGAGGGAAGTCTTTGTTTGTGCTGGCTGTTTTGTTCGTTGTTTGCTCTTGGGGCTAAGAGGGACCAGAGGTGCAACCAGGTCTTTTTCCAATCTTTTTGAAACAGTCTCTCATGTTCAAAATAGTAAGTACTAGCTAGAAAAGGCGGATTAGTCTTATGTTTGTTTTCTTAACTTGCAAATTTGTATTTTGCTGGAAGTATTTTTACCTCTGTTTGCTGTAACTTGAATTTCAGGCTAAGGGCAGGGAATCCCTCTAGTCTATATGATCTGACTACCCTGTAAAAATTTTTCCATCCTAATTTTACAGAGCTAATTTTTACTTTTTCTTTAATTAAAAGCTTTCTTTTTTAAGAACCTGATTGATTTTTTTCTTTTTTTTTCTTGTTTAAGACCCAAGGGGATTGGGTCTGAACTCACCGGGGATTGGTGGGGGGAAAAGAGGAAGGGGGAGGTTAATTCCTCTCTGTTTTAAGATCCAAGGAGTTTGGATCAGTGGAGCCTCTCAGGGTAGCCCAGAGAAGGGAAAGTCTGGAAGGGGGAAAGGAGGGGGGATGGTTTATTTCTCCTTGTTTTAGACCCAAGGGGTTTGGGTCTTCGGTTCACCAGGGAAGGTTTTGGGGGAACAGAAAGTGTGCCAAAGACTATATTTTGGCTGGTGGCGGCGCTATCAGATCTAAGCTAGGAATTAAGCCTAGAAGGGTACATGCAGGTCCTTTTTTTTGGACTCTAAAGTTCAAACTGGGGGGAAAAATATCTTGACACATGTGAACACCTATTCTCACTTTCAGGTGATATTGTGAACAAGAAGCAGGCAGCATTATCTCCTGCAAATGTGAACAAACTTATTTGCCTAAGCAATTGGCTGAACAAAAACTAGGACTGAGTGAACTTGTAGGCTCTAAAGTTTTATGTTTTATTTTTGAATGCAGTTATTTTTGTACATAATTCTACATTCGTAAGTTCAACTTCCATGATGAAGAGATTGCACTACAGTACTTGTATCAGGTGAATTGAAAAATATAATTCCTTTTGTATTTACAATGCAAATATTTACAATAAAGTGAGCGCTGTACACTTTGTATTGTGCAATAATTGAAATCAATATATTTGAAAATGTAGAAAACATCCAAAAAGATTTAAATAAATGGTATTCTGTTATTGTTTAACAGTGCAATTAATCATAATTAATTTTTTTATTCTCTTGACAGCCCTAAAAATTCTAGGAAAACATCACAATCTGTGCTCCCTGAACTTTTCTCTCTGTCCCCCACCAGGAAAAAGGAATCTTGAGTTCACTTTACATACCCTATTATCTTTATATTTGTTGTATGTAGTTTAAGAAAATTCAGAATTACTGAATGGGCATGATACCAAGTGGCAGCACAACCAAAAGTAGACCGCTAAAGTTCGTGTTAAATTTAGCTACTCACAACCAAGTCTCTATCAACATACTTTGTTTGTTTATTTCTCAGACCTGTTCTGGAGAAAGTAACTTCATTAAGTAGTATATTGCACAAAACTCATAATTATAATAGTCATAACTAATGTGTCATGTTAACAATTATAAGAAAATAGAACATTCCTTCATTTATCCTGTAATTCATATGTTCATACATCTACATAACATATAAAGGGACAAAGGTCAAATTTGGAATGACATGATTGGAAACAAAATATGCTTTCGAAGTAGAAATGTTTTCATAATATTTTCAGACTTCACATGGAAATAGTTTTTAAACAAATAAACATTCTGTAGCTGTGTTTTTAAGTGTAGAATTGTAAGTTCTGTCAGAAAGTTAAACTGATTAGTCTATTCTTGTTGCTAAGGCTGAGGAAAAATGTATGAAATATTCATAAAATTAGCCCCCCTCCCCCCAAAAAAGTCACAAATCAGGCCCTAAATCAGTGGTCCCCAACACGGTGCGTGCAGGGGCATCTAAATGCGCCTGCGTCCTGGTGGCGGTCGAGCATCCGCTGAAATGCCACTAAAATTCGGCGGTATTTTGGGCGGCAACGCCTCTTGATGTCGCTGCTTGCTGCTAATAAGCGACATCATCGAGAGGCGTCGCCGCTGAAATTCGGCGGCTGCTCAACCTCCGCCACAGTCCTTCATCTGACACTCGCCAGACGAAAAGGTTGGGGACCACTACCCTAAATCATCATGAAATTATCTTAAGAATCACTACATTTAAAATAAAATATGTTGGATCTTTTTATTTGTCTTGTGGTTATTTAGCTTCTGGGATCCCATTTTCAAGCTCTTCTCTGCAACCATAAGAGCTAAAAGTGTACTTTCTTTAAAAGAAAGCTGAGAAAGCTCACCTCTTCGCAATCTCTCAGGAGCTGGGGCTTTCTGAAATGCACTGAGTATTGCAAGAGAATTGACAGTACTGTAGGGCCAGACTTGGTTTAGGACTGAATCTGGTTTCTGCCTTCAGAAACCCTTGCGGAGTATCCTAGTGGCAACAATAAATTATATGCCTGTTTGTTTGTGTGTAGGGGATTATTGCAGCAGAAAAAGTTGGCATAACTGGCATGGTAAAAGGGGACAGGATGGCTGCGGGATTTGCTGAGTCAGTACATTTCCCCAGTGGAAGAGTGTCTTTGGAGCCTCGGTTCTAACAAAGTTGGGATTTTCTGCCAAGGAAACAGAGAGAGCAGCAGCAGTACATCTGCCTGCTGTCCCTTGGTGTAGCTCTTCCACCATGGAGCAGGGAGCCAGGGATCATTTCCCTTCATAGATTTCACTTTAACGTTTTCTTTAACGTGATGGTGTCCCTTCAATACACTGCATTAAAATGAAATAGGTTTCAGGTTCAAAGTCTGGACCTGGAGATGAACTCTCCCAAAGTTTGGGAGTGTCTTGTGGCTGGAAATTTAGTGATCTATCATAGGCACACAGGCTACAACATTTGTATCTGAACTGCCTTTAAGTTTGAGGCTATTCAGAACCAGGGCTTGGGTTTATCTGTAGCTGATCTATTTGTAAACAGGTACATTGGTAACTTCTAGATTGCCCGAGTGTCCAAACAAGTTTAAGCAATATCAGTCAGAATAATCCAATACAATTCCACTGGTAAAATTATAAAATAATTAAATGGACATGATTATGGAAAGACAGCCACTGCCCTACTTGCGTAAATTCTTCCTATTTAATCAACAGAAATCTATGTCAACAGTTTGAAGAAAACAAATTGCTTTGCTAAAGATTATGGGAACTAATTTTGCATGTTGTTATTGCATCTTAGGAAAAAAAAGGATCAGTGTATGCGGGAATATCCTTGGGCCTGAGTCTTCCTTTCCTTTTACTATTACTGTTATGTTTTACAGTAGCATCTAGAGACCTTCACCAAGATAAGGACCCCACTGTGTTTCAAAGAGCTTACAAACTATAGACAAGAGACACAAAAGAACTACTATTACTTTCATTTTGTAGATGAGGAACTGTGACAGAATGAGTTTGTGACTTGTTCAAGGTCACATAAGAAGTTTGTGGCAGACCTGAAAATAAACCTAGATATCCTGAGTCCCAGTCTAGTGCCTAAGACTATTCTTTTTCTCTGGATGGGGTAAACTGGTCTAAGTTAGAGGGTTCTCTCACTCTTTTCTGATATATGCAGTGTTGTAGCCATGCGGGTCCCAGGATATTAGAGAGACAAAGTGGGTGAGGTAATATCTTTTATTGGGCTAACTTCTGTTTGTGAGAGAGAGAAGCTTTTAGACTTACACAGAGCTCTGCATCAGGTCTGTGTAAGCTCAAAAGCTTGTCTCTCTCACCCCAGAAGTTGGTCCTTCTCTGTCTATTTGATGATGACTTCTGAGTAATGATCTTTGCTTAGCTCACAAGGACACAGCCACAATTTTTGTCCTTAAATAGTTTTAATCAAATTGAAACAATTATAAGAATACTTATTTTCAAAACCATATAAAGGTCAGGTGTGCTTTCTGTATAAATATAATTATGGGTTTCTATGTTCTACTATAATATGGGTTTTTATGTTTCATCAAGTGAAACAATGTGCCCTCAGGATTAAAAGACTCAATGGAGTAACATTTTTATTACTTATTAGGTTCAAGGGATCATTGGATGTTAAGGTTTAGAGCTATTCATGTTCATACAAAAGAAAGGAAGGAACATGGCAGTGCCATAAGATAGTATCTAGTTTTAAAATTTCCTGAAGGATAATCACTGGTCCACAGAGCAAGTGTTTCTAAAACGTATGTAATATGATAAGGACTGTTTTCTCTTTATTTCCCCCAGCCACCACTTAACTCCTCATTCCATCACTGGACTGGTGTGGGTGGGAGAGCTTCCACTGTCAGTGCTCTTCAAGTTCTGTGCAGAGGTCATTTCAGAAATGTGGTATGGAGCAATCAATATCTTTAAAAAGCACGGGCTGGGGTAAAAATTGTGGTTGGACTTTTCAAAAGTGACTTTCAATGGAATTTCTGCTTCTAACTTACTTAGGCAATGAGACTTATTCTTCTAACTGACTAAGGCTCTTTTGAACATTCTCCTCTGATTGGGTCATATTTACTTATATCGCTTTCAGTCCCTCACCCTATTGCTCTTTCCACTTCATAATGCCTAAATTTTCTGGAGATGGCAGTTCTTGTCAGTGATACTGGGCTACATTCACAGACAAAGGAGGTAGGTGGCTCTAAAACTGGTGTGATGGAATAGTGCATTAAACCTATTGTTTCCAGATGAATAAATCTAACCTTCTTTGTTTTCTGCCTTCTTTTTTCTGCTTCTCTTTTCCTCTTTTCAGTGGGCCAGACTTTCCACTGCCTGGCTCCATGTGTCACCATTTACCCTTGGGTAAAGTAGGTGTATAGTGCTACCGCATCAAAATTCTCTACTTATCAGAGGGAAAGGGGGGACAATAGTACCATGGCCCTGAACTCAGGTCCTCTCAAAATGTCTGTAACCTCTGTGTAAATAAAGAAATGGGAGAGATAGGGTCACAATGCATATGATATTCCAAGGCCCCAAAGTTCTCTTCATGGGCCTGATCCACTCACACTTCTGCTAGTGTTTCACCCCACATTGTTCAGGTGTAAATGGCTACGCAAGATGCAAGACAGAGGAGAATCAGACTGAGATCATTGGGACCAGCTGTTTAGATGCATAGCTCAGCAGGAGGTTCAATGGAGATTGGCAGGACGGGCAGCAATGTATATTAAGAGCTGTGGTGTGGCCAGTGGGTTATCAGCTGCACTTATCCACTCACATGGCATCTTCATACACACACAAAAATATTTACTCAGATTTTGCACAGGAGTTGAGGTTTGAGTTTTCCAATAACAAGTAAAGCACCTGAAAAAATTGAAAGCCATTTTTTCCCCTCCCATAATCTGATAACTCAAAAATGGTCACCTAGGCCTAATCTAAAGCCCACTGAAGTCAGTGAAAGTCTTTCTATTGCCTTCAATGGGCACTGTATCAGCCTCATAGAATTTATCAATTTGGGCGGGGGGGATCACATTTGGACCAATACACCTCTACCCCGATAGAACATGACCCGATATAACACGAATTCAGATAGAATGTGATAAAGCAGTGGGGAGCCCCCAGCCCTTTAAAGTGCCACCTGAACCCTGCTGCTTTACCGCGTTATAGCTGAATTCGTGTGTAGCCCCAGGCCCATTAAATTACTGCCTGAGCCTGGCTGCCAGAGCCAGCCAGGCTTGGGCAGTGATTTAAAGGGCCGGAGGCTCTGGCCACTGTGGGGAGCCCCAAGCCCTTTAAATCCCCACCTGAGCCCTGCTGCCAGAGCTCCGGGGGTGATTTAAAGGGCTCGGGGCTCCCCACAGCAGCTGGAGCACTGAGCCCTTTAAGTCACAGCCGGGGAAGCTGGTCCAGTCTTGCGTGGCGTACTGGCTTTTGCTGGCATGGCGTATTGGCCCGAACCTGATATAACATGGTCTCACCTATAAGGCAGTGAGATTTTTTGGCTCCCAAGGACCGCATTATATCGGGGTAGAGGTGTATGTAAAGATTCAGCCCCAAAGATAACTTTTTACAGCATATAAACACATGAAGAAAATGGCTTGAAATTAAGTGTCCTGTTGCCTCAGCCATAAGATATGATAGTAAGCAGGCAATTTATACATTTTTGTTCCTTTTAAAAAAAAAGAGTCACCTTTTCCCATCTAGAGGAGGACTGTGTGAAAGGTCTTGTTGTTGTATAATCATAAAATATGCTGTCTCAGCCTGAAGAAACTGAAGCTCTGGCAAGAAGGTTTATAACCATGACAATCTAAACAGTCAAGGGGTGTGAATTGTGTGGGTTTTATCATAAGGATACCAAGCATGTCCTAGCTAGTGAAGATGGTGATAAAATCATCACAACTCAGGAGATTTAATAAACCCTGCAGGAGTTTGCTTTTACCTCATATTACCTGAAGAAAAAAATGGTAAATATTATTTATCTTACACACTTAATATGTTGTTGAAAAATATGTACTTTAAAAATATATTATGGAATGTACATCCTGTTGCTGTGTAAAAGCCTGGAGGAGGGGGAGGGGGAGTGTGGGAACAGGGCAGAAAACCCACTCGTTATTTCTTCCATCTCATAGGGGTTTCTGGCAGTTTTCTCATCAGGAGGCATGGGGCTTGGGATGGGGTGTTATGCCAGGCACAAAGTGGGAGGGTTTAAGATGTGTCTCAACCCTTTGTGTTCTGGTGACCCACACAAAAGGAGATTGGTGGAAGCAGGTACCACTGCTTGAGCAGGCTTCCTCTTTCTGCTGCCATGTCCACCATTGCCCTGGCAGAATGGCTCTAGTAGGAGCTGAGACTGCCATTGATTAAGTTCTCTGAACTTAGGCAGTCAGAGCAACAGTGGGGGCTTTCCTGTGTCAGAATTAAATCCTAATGAGGTATCCATGATGCTGTTGTCACACAAGGATAGTGCCACAGACAGCAGCTGATCCCAGTTCCTGCCACATAAACCCTGCTGAGACCCATCTCTGCCAAGAAGATAGAAGGGCCTATGGGGGGAACACCTCCTCCTTCTGCACTTCATCCCTCCCAATTTTTCATGGACAGAGTCAAGGAGCTCGCCCTGTCTGGATGGTCACAGGAGACGTAATTACATTGATTCAGCTGTTACTTTTACAAAGGTCAGGGTTTAGAAAAGAGGAGTGCTGGTGACACAGGTTTGCTGTCAAAATAGAGAACATTTCACCCTAGCTCACTTGCTCAAAGCCAGCTCTGGCTGGTACTGAGCATAACTCAATACCATCTGATAGATATTTGATGGCCCATGTGAAGAGAGTTTGTGCTATTGTCATACTAGCACTAACTGGTGCTGTTATTGGCAGTTTCAGCAGAGAAACCAAAGTTTGATCTAAAATTAACATGGCCCTCATTAAATAGATTAAAAACTGAATAACTGGTAGGTCTTAAAATGTAAATAGGGAACCATTATTGAGTGGGTGCATTTTCAATGTACTTTGTATGCTATTTAAGATTTTATCAATGGCCTACAAGAAAACATGAAGTCGTCACTGATAAAGTTTTCAAACGACAAAACAATTGACGGGAGTGGTAAATAATGAAGAGAACAGGCCATTGATACAGAGTGATCTGGATCACTTGATAAACTGGACGCAAGCAAAAATATATGTTTTAATATGGCTACGTGTAAATATATATACCCAGAAACAAAGAATGTAGGTCATACTTACAGGATGGACACTCTGTTCTGGGAAGCAATGACTTTGAAAAAGATTTTGGGGTATGTGGTGGATAATTAGCTGAACATGAGCTCTCACTGTGATGCTGTGACCAAAAGAGGTAATGTGATCTGGGAGGCATAAAGAGGGGAGTCTTGAGTAGGAGTAGAGAGGTTGTTTTATCTCTGTAGAATCTAGCCAGTGGTGTGACCGCTACTGAGTACTTTGTCCAGTTCTGGTATCCACAGTTCAAGAAAGATATTGATAAATTGGAGAGATTTCAGAGAAAAGCCACAAGAATGATTAAAGGATCGGAAAACGTGCCATGATGGACTCAACGAGCTCAATCTATTTATCTTAACAAAGAGAAGGTTAAGGGGTAACTTGATCACTGTTTATAGGTATCTACATAGATTGAACAGCTCATTAAACATTTGTTCCCTATCAGAGAAAGGTATAGGACAATATGATGCTAGTTGTGGAAGTTGAAGCTAGACAAATTCAGACTGAATAAGGCATAATTTTTAGCAGTTTTGAGTAATTAATCATTGGAACAATTTGCCAAGGGTCATGGTGGATTTTTTCCATCACAAGCCATTTTTAAAATAAGATTGGATGTTTTTTCTAAAAGCTATACTCTAGGACAGGGATAGGCAACCTATGGCACGCGTGCCGAAGGCGGCACGCGAGCTGATTTTCAGTGGCACACACACTGCCTGTGTCCTGGCCACTGGTCTGGGGGGCTCTGCATTTTAAATTAATTTTAAATTAAACATACAACAATAGTTTAGTTATATATTATAGACTTGTAGAAAGAGACCTTCTAAAAACGTTAAAATGTATTACTGGCACACAAAACCTTAAATTAGAGTGAATAAATGAAGACTTGGCACACCAGTTCCGAAAGGTTGCCGACCCCTGCCGTAGGAATTATTTTGGGGGAATTCTATGCCTGTGTTATACAGGAGGTGAGATGATCTCAATGATCTCTTCTGGCCTTGGACTTTTGAGAGTCTATAAGGAAAGAAGAGGCTTAAGTCACAGAGTTTAGATTCGGATCTGGATTCAGATCCGAACTTTTCCAGTATTTTCAGAGGAAGCTGTTATGCATAAACTTCAACAAGTATTTTGGTTTTGGCTGGTTTCTATTAAAAATAGAAACGTGTTGTATTAGATATGTATTTACTTGGCACGGTTTACATTAAAAAGATTACTAAGAACTTCATGGTAGAAATATATCAAGGAGCACTTCCTTGTCCTAGAATTTTAGGCTCTCTAGGACCTAATTGTGCAACCTTCATTCACAACAGTGAGCACTTATCTCACTAAATCATTAATAAAAAATGGTTTTTCTCTGCTCAGTTCTAGAAAATGAATTAAAAGGCTGTGGTACCAATGATGAAGAGGAGGAAGAAGGGGAACAATTTGATTTCGATAGTGGCGATGAAATACCAGAAGCAGACAGACAAGCACTTGTGCCATCTGCTTCAGACTCTGGGATTAATGTAGAACATGAAGACACTAACTCCACAGGTAAGCCTTTATATGGCTAGTAGGCCAGGGGAGTACTGCTCAAGTAAGGCTCAAGCCCTATGTTCATCAGATGCTTTTCATGCTGATAGAATTGCTGTAGATCACAAAAATATTTCCATAGACAGAATGTGAAAGTGATTTAATTTATCCCAAATACTTTTAGTTTCTTGTGGACTTAACAAGGGGAAAGGGTAGCTATTGTCCCTGACTGGATTCTTATTCCCCTGCTGCACTTAACCTAGGAATTGGTTTCCTCATCCCTGTCTTGTGCAAACATCTGCTGTGATGGTAGGGTCTTTGTGACAATGATTATCTGTGGATATCTCTAGGGAAGCTTCATAGGGTGTGTCTACATAGTCTGTGTAAGTGATCCTCCCGGTGGGGCTCACACTAGCACTCTAAAAATAGCTGTGCTTTGAAATTGTGGTTCACACTCTGAAGGCTAGAGAGTGGTGTGGGCTTCAGAGCCTGAGCCACTTCAAGGCACAGTTTACATGACTATTTTCAGTTTATTTTCTGATGACCTGGGCTGTGAAGACATAACTGTAGTGTCAACTTGGCAGCTGGGGGGCATGCTTCCCTCAGCTTGGGCAACCTGGTTGGTGGCATTGAGTGGATGTGCTCTTAAAAATAAATGGAGCATATTTTTGTCCCATACATGAAAACAAACCTTTCTTTAACTATTAGGAGCTGTGGACCTTTGTGTCTGTTAAGAGCATTCACCATGTCCATCCACTCTTAGACATGATCTAACCACCAGGCTATAGAGTCACTCACCTAGAAGGTGGGAGAACCAGGATCCCATCCTCCTTGCGCCAATCACTCTTTCATTATTTGTCCAAAGTGGAACATCTTCAACAGGAGAGATTGAGGGAGCCCTGCATCAGATTATCCCATCGCCTCATGGCTAGGGTACTCACCCGAGAGATGGCAGAGCTCTGTTCAAATCTGTTCTCCTTGTCAGATGGAGGGGGAACTTGAACCAGGAGTCTCCCCCCATCCCAGGTGAGTACCCTAACCACTGGGCTAAAAGGACATCACCCCCACCCAATGTGTGTCAGTTCGCCATCTATAAATTGGGGAAAATAGCATTGTCACAACTCACAGGGGTGCTGTGAGAATAAATACTTTAAAAGTGCTCAGATACTACAGTGGCAGAGGCCATATAAAACTAGAGTTACTATTTAGTGCAGTATAAATTTCAGCTTGGAAAAGAGATGACTAAGAGGGGATATGATGGAGATCTATAAAATCATGACTGGTGTGGAGAAAGTAAATAAGGTGGTGTTGTTTACTCCTTCTCATAACACAAGAACTTGGGATCACCAAATGAAATTAATAGGCAACAGGTTTAAACAAAAGGAAGTATTTTTTCACACAACACACAGTCAACCTGTGGAACTCCTTGCTAGAGGATGTTGTGAAGGCCAAGACTATACAGGGTTCAAAACAGAACTGGATAAATTCATGAAGGATAGGTCCATGAATGGCTATTAGCCAGGATGGGCAGGGATGGTGCCACTAGCCTCTGTTTGCCAGAAGCTGGGAATGGACGACAGGGGATGGATTAATTGATGATTACCTCTGGAGAACCTGGCATTGGCCACTGTCTGAGCTAGATGGACCTGTGGTCTGAACCAGTATGGCTGTTCTTCTGTTCTTATGATATAAACAAAAGCTTATGCTGCTTTTATTTGTCAAGGGGATGACAACATAGGTAGAACTGAGAAAATACAAACAACAGAATCCTGTGCAGAGGGCTCTCCAACAAAAGTAAACCCGTATTCAGTCATAAATATTTCACCAATCCAAGAAAAGGATCATTCCTCATCACCAGAACCCAATCCTCAAGATGAAAATGCAAGCTCTAACTTGTCTGGTGGATATTCTGTTCCGGTACCCTGTGGCTATGCTGTACCATCCAATTTACCACTGATGCTGCCGGCATACTCCAGTCCTGTCATAATACGCAGTGTTTCTGTGGACGAAGAAGGTACAATATCTCTTGAATTTACTCTCTCTCAGGTAGCGACCTAGTTTAATTTCAGTGAACCATGTTGCCCTTTCAGTTTTTATGTAGCACTGTAGAAGTCTGTGGGGAACTCTTTAACAATTGAAAATCATCTCCATCACAGAGTACACAGCTGAACTTCGCTCCCAGTCACCTGAGAAGGATTTTTGTTTATTAAAGAGAAAAAAAATCGATGAAGGACTCTGTATTATTAGAAGTGGGCCATTTAAGAAAAAACTATTGAAGAGGGATTAGTGCACTTCAAAGCAAGCGAGCAAACGCATATTTTTTTTAAACAAAAAAACCCTTCTACATAGTCAGTTTCTTTACACCATTGGTTCTCAACCATTAGTCGGTGGAGCAAGGACATGAAATTGGTCTCCCAGGTGAGTGCCCTTACCACCAGAGTCACTTACTTTCTCTCTGTCAAGTATTTGATACAGAGTGGAATTATTTCACCTGGAGAGATTGAGAGAGATCCATAACAGATTATTTGATAGGCTAGAGCAAAATGGGAGATCAAAGTTCACATCTCTTCTCCACCTCAGGTAGGGTGAGGGAACTGAACCTTGTTCTGCCTCATCCCAGGAGACTGCCCTTACCACTGGACTAAAAGCCATTTTGTGCATTTATGAAGTGTCCAGAATAAAAAAAAGCAGTTCATTTTTGGTTGAATGAAACATTTTGTTTGACTTGAAACAAACTTGTTGTCAATTATTTTTCAGTTCACCCACGTTTTACTGAATTTTCAGACATGGTTTGACCTGAACCATTTTTTTCTTTTTTTAACAGCTAGCAAACTGAAAAACCAGTCATTCATTCAGCTCTGGGTTCTGGTAACAACTCTGCCACTGACTTGCTGTTCCCCTGTGCCTTAGTATCCCTGTTGCCAGAATGGATATAATAACACCAAGAAGCTTAGGCCATGTCTACATCTAAAATTTTGCAGCGCTGGTTGTTGCAGCTGTATTAGTACAGCTGTATAGGGCCAGCGCTGCAGAGTGGCCACACTTACAGCAACCAGCGCTGCAAGTGGTGTTAGATGTGGCCACACTGCAGCGCTGTTGGGCGGCTTCAAGGGGGTTCCGGGAACGAGAGAGCAAGCCGGGGAAGGAGACCAGCTTCGCCGCGGTTTGCTCTCGCGTTCCCGGAGCCACCCAGCAAACCGCAGGGAAGGAGACCTGCTTGCTCGGCGGTTCGGGGAACGAGAGAGCAAGCCGGGGAAGGAGACCAGCTTCGCCGCGGTTTGCTCTCACGTTCCCGGAGCCACCCTGCAAACCGCAGGGAAGGAGACCTGCTTGCTCGGGGTTCCGGGAACGAGAGAGCAAGCCGGGGAAGGAGACCAGCTTCGCCGCGGTTTGCTCTCGCGTTCCCGGAGCCACCCAGCAAACCGCAGGGAAGGAGACCTGCTTGCTCGGGGTTCCGGGAACGAGAGAGCAAAATGGGAAAGGAGACCAGCTTGATTACCAGAGGCTTCCTCCTTCCACGGAGGTCAAGAAAAGCGCTGGTAAGTGTCTACATTGGATTACCAGCGCTGGATCACCAGCGCTGGATCCTCTACACCCGAGACAAAATGGGAGTACGGCCAGCGCTGCAAACAGGGAGTTGCAGCGCTGGTGATGCCCTGCAGATGTGTACACCTTCAAAGTTGCAGCGCTGTAACTCCCTCACCAGCGCTGCAACTTTCTGATGTAGATAAGCCCTTAATTATTTTTGAGAGGTGTTCATAAACCACATTGAGATCTGTAGATAAAGGGCATTTTATAAGAGCAGATGATGGTTAATAGTAGCAGTACTAGTAATTGTTTAAGTTAGAAGCTGACATTTGAACGAAAATAATGTTTCAGTCCTAGCATTCTAGTAACTCTGCTTTCTTCTACTCTTTTTAGTTGGTATGCAGTCAGTAACTGAGGATGGCAATAGTAATTCCTTGAGCTCAGAGGATCCCCCAAATAGGTAATTGGCAACATTTATTTATCTCCAAATCCTAATTCATGAGATGGTTTGTTGGCTACTTTTATATTTTTAGTTTTATTTTTTCTTGTCTGACATTAGCATTGCTGGGTTTTTAACTACTTCAACTTTCATTGTGCTTTGTGGTGCCAGATCATCTCTGTATACTAGCATCAGCACTGGGTGAACTCTTGCATATAAAACCATTACAAGTGACCCTTTGACATCTGTGAAAGAGAGAGGTTTAATTTTCTGCCTTACAGGGAGACTGCAAACACACAGAATTTCTTTGGAAAATGAAGAACGAGTGATTTTATTTATTTAAGCTAATATTGTCAACAGTGGGTTGCTAAAGTTAAACTCTTAATTTCATGTTAAGTCACTTAAATCTTAAAAACAAAAACATAAAACTTACGTATTGAGTCTGAACTAGCCAACAGTTTTCTAGTGCCTTTTAATTTAAGAAGAAGAGAGAAAAGATGAGTAGAACTTAGCTGCTTATTGACATGGTTTAAAACTAACATTGCAAGATTTTTAATACGTTTATTTTGTGGGTTTTTTTCAAGTGAAGATAACCAGGTCTGTAAAGAAGAAGATGCTCTAGCCAAATGGGTTGCAGATCCTGCAAACACATCATGGATGGAAAGTAAGTGTCAATCAGTCACAGCAGTGTCACTGTGTCAGTAGGTGACTCAGTGTCATCATCAATCACAGCTTTATGACTGGGGACATCTACATTGTCTTTTCCTGCATTTTTCAAATATGTTCCAGAGCTAAATAACAACAATTAAAAAACATGCTTCTCCATTTTTAGTATAGGACCAAATTCTGTTCACAATAAGTGTTTGTTCAAGAAAGTGAAGTCATGTACCAGTAACTGGGGGGATAATTTGGCCCCATCTGATGGATATACACCTCTACCCCGATATAATGCGGTCCTCAGGAGACAAAAAAATCTCACTGTGTTATAGGTGAGACTGCATTACATCAGGGTAGGGAGAGGAACTGCTTTTTCTACTCCCTGCCCCAGCTTCACCCCCACCCCACCCCGAGGCTTGCCACGCTAATCAGCTGTTTGGCCTGGCAAGCCTGGAAGGCAGGAGGAGACGTGGAGCAGCGGCAGCGCACTCAGGGAAGGAAGCGGAGATGAGTGGGGAGCAGTTCCTCTGCCCCCCTCCCCCCGGCTTGCTGCGCCAATCAGTTATTTTGCACGGCAAGCCTGGGAGCGAGGAGAAGCAGAGCTGAGCAGTGCACTCAAGGGAGGAGGCAGAGGTGAACTGGGGCAGGGTGGCCGCAGCAAGTAAGGGGGGGATGAGAGGAACCGGTCCCCGCCACAGTTCACTTCGCCACTGCCTCCTCCTCCCACGAGCATGCCGCTTAGCTCTGCTTCTCTTCCTTCCCAGACTTGCCGCACAAAACAGCTGATTGATGCAGCAAGCCTGGGAGGGAGGAAGGATAAGCGGAGCTGCATCGCACTCATGGGAGGAGGTGGAGCGGAGGTGAGCTGGGGGGGGGGGGCCTGGGGAGGGCACAGTAATGGGGGGGCACAGAGGAACAGCTTGCGGTAATACGAATTCAGATATAATGAGGTGAAGCAGCCCCGTCCCCCAGAGTGCTGCTTTACCGCGTTATATCCGAATTTGCGTTATATCAGTCTGCATTATATTGGGGTAGAGGTGTATATTGAGGAAGAAATTTGCTTATGACCTCTCATGATTCCATCAAGTCCCCAATCTCTTCTTTGGCTGCAGGCCTGTTGGTCTCCTAGAGTGACAGTTGGCCTCCTACAGTGACCCTGCCTTAAAGGAGGGTACTCGTACCTTGGTAGAGTCACTTGGGGCTGAAACTGGCATTATGCAGCTGCCCAGGTCTATTTGCCACATATGGTAATTGGATTCATCATGGAGAGATTGAGAGTGAAGAACTCTGGGCAGGCTAAGTGAATCCCTCTATATCCTAATGTGGGAAACTGGCACTTAGCTTGTTGAATTAGTCTCTATCTCAGGGCAGGAAATTGAAAGAAGCTCTGTAGCTTGAAGAGGCGTTCTCCCTGCCTGAGCTGTGTAACATAGCTCAGCCAGGACAAAGAAATGGTGCCCACTGGTCTGGAAATGTCTCCGACATGGAAATTGGGAGGAGTGGGGAGTTACCTCATTGCTCCAACCTGTTTCTTAGTTCTCCAACATAATCATTAAATTACTTCCAGTCAGAGTCTGGGTCTTGAACAGTTACATCAGGGCTTCTTGACAATGACACCAGTGCCTGCAGTTTAGCACTCATGACAACCTTACAGTAACAATCCAATTGGCTTGCACAAAGGAGAAAACATTTCAGTTGAACCAATTTCAGTTTCAAGCTCCTGAAAGGTTATAAATGATGAAGAAAAAATTGTGATAAATATCATGGATAGTGTGTGTGCTAGACGGATCTAAAGTCACGCTAAAGGATGACTTTGTGTGGTCCCTGGAGATAGAGCGACTCTGTCCTAGGAAACCAAGAATCTCTTGATTTTCAGGGTCTGGTGTTCTGCCCAGATTATTTAGTGAAAGACAGTGTTTTGCCCTGATTTTTTTTTAAACCTTGTAGCCTGGCCCCCTGAAGGAGCCATGGGCCAGCTGAGTCAGTGAAATTCATGGCAGGTTGGGGGAGCACATATATATATGCCAGGTCTGTCAGGTCTGCCAGCCTGCTGTGGATGAAGATTGTCAGTGAACACCCTTCCCGCCAGCCCTCCCTTCAGATGGAGTCAGATTCCAGGCAGTTCTGTAAGTGATGAACCTATTGGCGGCCCAGCTGTACACAATTATGTCCGGCAGTTTCTGAGCCAGCTGGATTGTGTCAGGGTGTGGGGCGGGGTTGGAACTAAAAAGAATAAGAAGGAAGATGTAGGACTGAGCATGAATGAGACAGACAAAGAACTGAATACCAGTGGCACGGTGGGGAGGAGAACATTTAGCGTGGTGAGTGTCAGGGGAAGTGAAGAAATGGAAGAAATAAACAAAAGCTTAAAAAATAGAGTAAGATGAGTGTGGGCTGCCTTTTCCTTCCTCTCCACTCTCCTGGTCACACCCCAGACGCCAGGACAATAGACTATTTTTTCACCTTGTAAAGTCAGATCACCTTAACATCCTAGCTGCAGGGTTGGGTCTGGTGCAGGGATTTGGAATGGGAGAGTGCTGGGAGAGAGCAAAAAAAGAATCGCAGGATGTACAAGAGAGCTCCCTGAGTGCACTTTGCAGCTTAACTGAAATTTCTGCCAGATGTAATGATTGCCACATGAGCCATCACTGTTATGATTAATAATATCCATAATAAACATGATTATAATTATACTTTATTTATGTTATTTGATTGAATAGAAGTACTGGCAAAATGCTGATATTTATATGTAAACAGAAAATAGGGTATTGCTCTATTATACACATTTGCTAATAACACCCAAAGTCTTTGTTGGTCTGAGTCAAATCTAAAAAGCTTTTCCCCACTGTTTTTCCTTTTTGTTATTAGACCCAGATGAAGTAATTTATGACGATGTGCCAAAAGAAGATTCAGACACTGAACCAGGTTTGAGTTTGTGTGGTAGCTTTGATGATGATGATTTAATACAATCACAGGTTTTATTTTAATGCACACGTAAAACTATAATATGATCCAGGGGAATTTGTATCAGACAGACATATAGGTATAAGTTTCATACCCAAAACTGCATGTAAATGCCATTAACATTGTGTCACAAATCATCAAGTCCTACGAAGTTCCAAATTAAGAACTACTCCTGTCAAAATTTGCCTCCAAAAGCCTCTTCTGTTATGTTGTTCAAAGGCCTGATTCATAGATTCCAAAGCCAGAAGGGACCATTTTGAACATTCAGACCTCTGCCACAGTCACAGTCTCGCCCTTTGGGTATTGTTGTTAAAAAAAAATCTAGAATTATAGAGAGAACTGGCCTAAAAGAGTGTTTTCAAAACCACAAGACTTGGGGATCTTCTTGGGTGAAGTAGAATAGCACCTGATATCTAAATGTAGTGGAGCTTTCTGATGTCTAAAGCTCCAGCTGCTGACTGCCTAGCATGTCAATCCACTCAAGGGTAAAGTTAGCCAGCAGCCAAGTCTCAAACAAAATCTGTTCTTTGACCAACTGTAACGTAACAAATCAGGAAGAGAACTCATGCCAATGAGCTCCTTGCACCTAGCAGTCCACTACTCTACTACTATAGCTTACTGTACATCAATCAGTCAAAGAAGAAATTCAAAGGGGCTGCAACCCACCTATGTATACCTCTGTAGAAAAGTTTTATTCTAACTCCAAACTAACCTAACTCCTTTACTTGATGGAGGGACAAGAGTAGACTTTGAAATCCTGGCACCATTGGTTTTCACCTTGAAAACTGTGAGTAATGGAATGTTGGGTGCAGTGTTGTTTCAAGATATTAGATAATGTGATCTTCAAAGTCACACCTTTCTCAAGTACCTTCCTTACTGGGAAGTCTCCATTTGAACTACATCTCCCATCATACACCAAGATCAGGGATTCCCATGATGCACCATGGTGGCTCCACAAGAGAGGGAGACCAAGATGTAGTTCAGTCTCCAAGCCCAACCCATAGAAAAGAATGAGGCATGAGGAACCTGAACTACAATCAAATCCGAATCAAAATCTTTGGTTTTGAATCAAAAGTTTTCAGCTGAACATTTTCAGCTTTCTATTTTTAACTGAAAAGTCTAAACTTTCCAAGGGGGGAAAAACTGGTTTTTGTGACCATCTGAACTGATAATTTTGCAATTAACATCTAAGGATTTGTTTGTTTTTTAAACTGAGAACAGGTTGGGAATGCATATTTATCCTATTGGATGAATTAATTTCTTGAATTTATAAGGAATTTTTAAAGTAATCACACCATGTTTAATGATGAATAGTATTAGGAATTTAGAATGTGTGCTGTTTGTAGTAATGTTTGTACCTTTATAATCCGCAATCTGTATGTGTTTTAACAGGAAGACACTGTCCCTGTCTTATGAATTTCCCAAATATGAGGCTCCCATTCTGCAATTCAGGCAGATCCATTGAATTCACTGGAGTTTAGCTTGGGGGCAGGATCTACCCACACTGCTGTCATTGCGGAACTGGGGCCAATGACTCCTTCTCATAAGTGCTGTATTGTGCAAATCTCCCCTTGGAGTCAGTGGGAGTTTTATTGTTTACAGGCAGATTGTTTACAGGACTGGACCCCAAATCAGAGCTATTTAACTATATATGATCCACAAATTTTAGAGTTCGCTGTCAGTACAATGATTTTTTTTGTTAAATTCTCTGTTTTGCTGGAATGCCATTGGACGGTGCCATGCAGGAAGTGTGTTTTTTAAGAACAGACTATATTTATGGAAAAAACTCAGCTAGATTCAAAAGCTGAGTTTCAGCATTTCCAGGAGTTCACTTTTTGTTAATACCAAATGCTTTAAGTAATATTAATTAATATTACAAAACTATTACTTATCAAATTTTAGTTTTTGAATTTAGTAAGTATTGGGCCATTCAAATGTGCAAAAATAAAGTCAAATTTTTTTCCTCTGAAACATTTTGTCATTTACATATAACCTACATCTTGTCTATTTTTTTGTACACTGTTGCATAAATCAAACATTATCTACAAAGTGCTGGTCAGGTATGCTGAGTTTTATTGCAGAACAGTTTGTAATTATGATCTCCCAGAAAGTAGAAGTTTATAATACAAGTGCCTACCTACCTTAATTGTAATGGTACAAATAATGCCATTTATACTTATGAAAGCAAATACCTGCTTTCTCATGATTATTTGGCAGTAAAATCTTTCCATTTCATTTAGAATCAATGGGTGATGCTTGTGCCAGCTAAAACATCAGTCACAGTAAAGATGGAAAGTAGGAGACAGATGTTAATAAAGCAATTAAAAGTGTTTCCCCAAACAATAAAGTCATTTTTAATAACCGATTCAATTGGTAATTGTGCAAACTGTTTTTCATTAATTTTTAGCTGATAGCACTTGGAGTGGCTGCTGATATGAAGCCACTTGGTTAGTGATCGGAAAAAGCTTAATGTTTTGAGCTCTTAATCTAGTTTATACATAAGGTAATGCTCCTTGATAATTTGAGGTGATGCATTCATGACTGCTGATTATGAATGTAGTTGGGAGGATGAAAGTGGGTTGTGAAGCATAGTTCTTGCTATACTTAGGTCTAATCCATTCTACTTAAAGTGATAACTTTTTAATTTTTTCCTAACCAGAATACATCATCTGTTGTGTGTATTGATCATGAAAAGGTTCCTAAAGTGAGGTAGTATATGTGGTAGCAAGATACATCAAGGGGAATTTACATAGAGAGGGTCAATTCCTGCTCACCATATGCATGGTAGTAATTATGTTGACATCCCATTGAACTTGCGTGCACAATGAGCAGCATTTGTTCAAAGATCTACTGTATATAAAATAAAAACATATAGAGGCAAATCCTGCCTTAGCACCAGCAAACCAGCACAATAAAGATGAACACATATATTGGACATCCCTCCTTGAAGAGGCCACCCTCCCTAGGAAGCGTGGTGTGGGCACCAGAGCATTAGCCATACATGCTACTGTGGTGCACCAGATTGATATCTGCCTGGAAGCTTGAACGCTGAGAAAAGGCTTCCTACTGCTATCTATGCAGTGTTGCAAAGGGCAGACTATAGCCCAGGGATCGGCAACCTTTGGCACGCGGCCTGCCAGGGTAAGCACCCTGGTGGGCCGGGCCGGTTTGTTTACCTGCCGCGTCTGAAGGTTCAGCCAATCGCAGCTCCCATGGGCCGCAGTTTGTCATTCCAGGCCAATGGGAGCTGCAGGAAGTGGTGCGGTCTGAGGGATATGCTGGCTGCTGCTTCCCGCAGCCCCCATTGACCTGGGATGGTGAACTGCGGCCAGTGGGAGTTGTGATCGGCTAAACCTGTGGAAGCAGCAGGTAAACAAACGGCCTGGCCCGCCAGGGTGCTTACCCTGGTGGACCATAGGCCGAGGGTTGCCAATCCATGCTGTAGCCGATAGGAAACAGGCACTTTGGAATTAAAACACTTCTTTGATGCTTAAGTAAAATATTGTATTTTCTTTTGTGTTTTGGTATTAACACATGCAGAGGAAATGATTTATGATGATGTTGAAAACGGAGATGATGGTGGAAACAGCTCCCTAGAATATGGATGGAGTTCAAGTGAGTTTGAAAGCTATGAAGAGCAAAGTGACTCAGAGTGCAAAGACGGATTTCCCAGCTCCTTTTTGCGAGGCAACCACAAAAGACAGGTATGTAACCCACAGCAGTCTTTCCTTATTAGTTTTTTCTAATTACCCTGATTGCTCAACATTTACCTTGTCCAGTTGTCCCCATACCCTCTCATGAACCCAGCTTTCAAGGACAAAGAGCATCTTTACAAATGAGCTCTGAATAATGTTCCATCTAATTTTTGAAAGGCCATGTGCACAAAAAATTTCTTCTGTGCAAATTTTTGAAGCAGAGTTCAGATTTGTGCGCCATGAGGCAAATGCACCAAGTGGGTAAAATGTTTATACATGTAAAAAGTTTTAAGTTGCAGTTTGTGATGATAATAGTTTTACACCATGTTATTTTATAAATGTCATTTTTAAATACTTAGAAAAAGGAAATTTAACCATTCTTCATGAAACAGAAGTTGGTTTTAAGCATTATGCTTTATGATCTTTTTTAATAGACAATCACAAGCATATATCAAGCACATATTAATCATGATCATTATCAGTCCATAGGCTTCTGCCCGTTGGTGTCCTCTTTCATTCTATATACATGTCTGAAAAGATTTTGATAAACATATAGGAAAGACAATGTAATAAGTATGCCATTATGTCAATTTATAAGGGTTTTCAGATAGAGACATCATAAGTAAAAAATGAAAAACAAGAGTTCGTGTTTTAAATTTAAAATTTTCCTAAAAAATATCAATAAATGATTATCAGCCAGGAAGAAGATGTGTAATTACAAATGGGGGGTGCATTTTATATTCTTTATTGGTCAAAATGTCAAAGATTGCTAAACTAACCTTACTGTTTTTCCCTGCAATCTTTTTCATTTGCCCATTCAATATAAACTCTGTCCAGATCTTTCAGTCCTCCATCCAGCTGGTAACTCTTAATACACATCAGCATGTCCAAATGATCTACTTGTAAACGATTCCGTTTGTTTTTTAGAGTGGTCATTAAACTAATGCAATGCTCACAGTCTGCAGTTGATGCTAGGAATGTTCCTCCAATATCCATCAACTTTGCAAGATACTGAAACTTTTCGTTCTGATGAGCAAATGTCACTATCTCCGGGAAACTTAAAACCAATTGGCTTTTGATTCTTTCAGCTATTGCAAACTTGAAGTCATTGTACTGACTGACTATAACAGTCTGCTCAGCAAGAAAGTCTTTGTATATTGAACATAAGGATTTGACCTGATGAATTCCAAAATTGAAGTCACACTTAAATATTGCTGCACAATCAAAAGCGGACCACTCCAAGACTTCATCCTCTGGAAACCTGTCTGCCAAATGTGCACACATGATGTTTATGAAAGTTATTATGGGACTGGTATCAATTTTATTATTTTCTTGAGAGCTCATATCTAAGAGAGTCTTAACTTTGTCACTCCATAAGACTGAATCTCCAAAGTACTGTCTTCTGATCTTGTTCAGTTTACCTGGGACTAGGTGAAATGCTTCAAGAGGTGTAAGACCCCGTTTCTGGAGCAGCGTAGATAGTGAAGCCAGCTCTGACAAAACATCATTCAAAACTTCTAATGTTATTCGGTATTCCATCATATTCAGCTTTTTGTTGCAGTATTTAGAAATTAGATCAGTATCTTTGTCTTGCTCAAAATGTTCCAGAAGAGGATTATTGTTGCAAATAATTGCTCAAAGTGCAAAGTGCCTAGATAAGCAGCACACTTCATTGCCTTAAAGCCACTGACTCACATTCAGAAGCATCTACTATTTCCTGAAATTTGCATTTTCTCCTGGATGACTGATGGAACACCATGTAGACAGTTCTCATTAAGGTTTTGATGTCTCTTATCAGCTTGACCTCTTTCCATGCATCAGAAATCCCCAAGTCTTCCCAGTGTGTGATGCAATGTTGCTGGACTAAGTGTAGAATATATCAGCTGAGCCACCACGCCATTGAGTTTGTCCAACATCAGGGAGGCACCATCAGATGTGAACATCACCATTTTAATTAGATCAAGTTGGTATTTTTTATAAAACTCTTTGATTGCAGACACTATTGAAACAGTATCAGAGGGATAGCCATGTTAGTATGGATCTGTAAAAAGTGACAGAGTCCTGTGGCATCTTATAGACTAACAGCCATCTAAAATAGCATCACATTTGTGCAATTGTAGTAATCCACCAAACAAAGTTTTATGGTCCGCAGAATTTATGGATCTATATTCAAAGTAGAGTATCAAGTATCTGTTAATGGATATATCAGTGCTTTCATCAACAAGTAGAGTATGAAAGATTGCTGATGCTATTTCATGCATGAGGTCATTTTGGACAATGCAGTTAATTTCAAAAAATTTTAAAAGCATAATTTTTACTTCTCCAGCTCACTGGTATGCGCACATACTGTTCTATATGGTCATTAGTATCCTGAACAGAAGGCATTGAGCTGTTCATTTTAATAGCCAACAACACACTGTCAAAAAATACCTCGATTTCTTCTGGGCTTGAGCGCTTGCATTCAAGATGAATTTGCCTCCTCTACTTTTCATCTGGACTTTCAAGCATCATGCTAAGCAATCCACTCTGTAAGGAAGGGTTTTTGTTTCTATGTCTTGTTACACCATCTATATGAGACTTACTTGACAGATGATGCTTTAAGAAATCCAACTTCCATACATCGTTCCACATTCTTCCTGTTGAAAATTCTCCCAAAGCTGTGACATCTTGACAATATACACAAATCACTCCATTGTCGTCCTCATATGTGAATATTTCATGAAGTTTAACAAGTATTACACGATGTGACTTTGATGTAACCATCTCTGTAGTCTCATCCAACCATCCAGATTTAAATGAAGTCGCTGTTCTTTTATGCTTTAGACCTCTAGACAGTGACATTTTGGGACTGTTTTTTACCAGATTGGTTTATTTAAAATTAATACTTTTATTGTATGGCTACTATTTCAGTGCTCTGAACAGCGTGACTCGACAAAAGGGCAAACGGGAGATGATTCAGATCAGAATACTGGAAGTTTGTGCATAGCAAAAAAAAAGTGGCAAAAAAACATGGGAAAATGGTAAAACATCACGAATAAATGTATGAAGTCCAATGCCTTTGAAAGATTTCAGTCACAAAAACAACACTTACCTTTGTTAATTTTTGGGAAATCTTTGCAGTTCCATAGCAACTACGGCCAGGCATTTTGACTTATTCACACGTACTTGAGTTTGTACACAGCCAAGTGAACAGACTATAAGGAGATGTGTGGGTCCCGATGTGATCAACGTTCCACATTCGAAATGCTGGTGGGGAGGGATATGAACGATTCATTGCCTTCCTTTCCCTTTCTCCACCTTGCCAGCTAATAGAATCTGGCTGTGTTGATAGATGGCAGGTGAACAATGTCAAAAGTTGCCCATAAATGATATTTCAGCCTAGCTCTGACATAGTATTTCATTTTTTGTTCATGCGGTGTTTCGCTGTGTGTTTGGGGTTTAGGATGTGTGTGTGCGTGCAGACATGAACAGCTTAGAGGGAAGAGTGGCTCTGAACCAGTAAGAGAATGAGGATTGAAGGCAAAACATAAAAGGAAAAAATTGGTGAAAATGTAAAGGGAAACAAATCTGCACATAGGCTATGAAAGTGGGTTGTTTGTTTCCCGTGAGCTGTTCATGACCTTTTCCATTTCTGCAGCTGCTGACATAGTGTAAGTGGCAAATGAGTGTGAGAAGTAGTGTGAAGAGTAGAATTGGGTGACCGTCATGGATTTTTGAGGCTGTTCAATCCGCATGAATGGGTTCGCAGAATTCACAAAACTAGTCAGTTTGCAAACATTTCTCAGCCCCCTTTGATTTTAACTCTTTATTTTATTGCTCAGCTGTGATTCAACTTTGAAAAAATGATTATTGTAGCTGAAGGGAAGCCTATGCTATGTATTGAGGGATAGAAAGACTCAAAGTCTCCCTTGGGAAGGTGGATCGTCTGTATACAAGCTGTATAGTGCCTGATTTTCTGGTCTAGTACCTTTTGTTCTCCATTGCTCCTGGAGGCAGCCCTGGACTGGTTCAGTGCCTAGAGTACATTAAACTCAGGCTGCTCTAGTTTCTACCAGCTGCTAGTGATCCTCTAATCATTTCAGAACTGAGATTTGTTAGGGTGCATGATGCTCCAGCCCCCTGTGCCAAGGTGGTCAAGACTAGGTATTGCAGATCTAGCTGTTGCAGCAGATTTGCAGAGGAACACAAAGATGGGGAAGGTATTGAGGGCTGAGAGGTAGCCTATACTCTGAATCTGTATTTGAATTACAAGTTATATCTCTCCTGTCCTCTGGTTGGTTGGTTGGTTGTTTTTGGTCTTTCTTCCTACTCTATCTCCAGGTTTTTTGCCTTATATTTAAATAGTTACATTTTCTCTCTGCCATTACATTGCTCGTTTTCTTGCATTTCCTTTTACAAGGATTGCAAACCCAATAATGTAGCAATTTCAAACACAAAATGTTCAATTGGGTACAAAGTTAGGGAGAAAAAATTCACTGTGGAGAGAAGACTAAACAGATAAAATGTTGTTATACAGATTTGATATAAGACCCTATATGGAATAGAATAGAACAGAATTCCACAGGCTCCACATTTTGATTTCACAGATTTCTTAACTCACTGCTCTTCATGTCAGTGCTCCATCCATTGCCCTATATCCCATCCATGCAGAATCAGGATCAGGAACTCGGGTGGGGAGGAGAAATGACTGAAGAACTGTATCTGATTAAAAGAGACTAGTTAAGCACTGTTGTTTTCCCCCCTGGCTGAAATAAGCTTAAGCTACGTACCTGATGCTTGTTGGGGTAATTCTGGACCTGACTGAAGAAAGATCTGATTCTCATTCTGAATACATTAGGCAGCAGTTGAGAAATGCTGTGCACATAGTGTGCCTAAAGTGGCAGGATATTTTGTTTCTTCACTCTTGTTACCTGTATTGGTGGGGCTCCAGTGAAACACACTTTTAACCTTGTTCTTTTTTTTTTTGGTGAGGGCGGCATATTTGCAAAATGAAATGCCCTCTTGTATGTCGATCAAATTCTGGTCTCATTTACATGGGTGTAAGGCAAGAGTGGTACCAACGGTGTTAATTATATCTTGACCTATAAGGGAGTAGCTGAGAGCAGAATTTGGCCCTTTATTTTCAACTTGGTGGACGTCTCGTCTCATATTACCTCAATTTGTTGTCAAACAATGCTACTGATGTCAAAATGGGAAGTTTTATACTGGATTTTTTTCAGTGAATATTTTTCTTTGTACTTTCACCTGAGGTTCTCAGAGTGCTTCACAAACATTGATTAATAAGTCATACAACAGCCCTTGGCAGGTATTGTCCCTTTAATACAAATTCATGCACAGAATGATTATATGACTTGCCTAAGGCCTGCAGTGCTTCTGGAATAAAGCTATGAATAGGTCACAGAATTCCTGATTCCCACTCCTGTGCTCTAACTAGTAGATTATACATCTTTCCCTACTGGACTATGCTTACCCAACTCACCAGTGCCATTAACTCCAATTTCAAAAATATTCAGAAGTTCTGCAGATACTTTGGCCTATTTTGACAATTTTTCTTTCAATTCACCATTCTTGAGGATCTTCACAAATATAGACGCTAGAATTCATACTTAGCACAATGGAGTGGTGTTCTAGGTTAATGTTAATATATTATAATAGCAAGAGATGCACAGTATAACTTTAAATTTAGATGAGCTTAGCACAACTGCTATTCTTTTGGATCGATGGAAGCTTCCTCTTCCTTCATCATGTAAAGCACTTGCCAGTGGATTGTGAAGGCCTCAGTCTAAGCCTCAGTGGGTACTCTACATGGGGATAAAAGACCCATGGAATGGCTGTGGCTGGCCCAGGTCAGGGTCACCGAGCTTGGGCTCCACCCTGAGCCCGAATGTCTATACAGGAATTTTTCAGCCACAGAGCCTGAGACCTACGAGTCCGAGTCAGCTGACCCAGGCCAGCCATGAGTTTTTATCTCTGTGTAGACATACTCAGTAAGTGCAGAAATGTGTATAACACATAAACAAAAAATCCAGCTCCCCTAATTGGTTACATTCTCTCTATTAACAGGACACTGATAGACAGAACTGCATGCATGATACTTTGCATGTACTTCAGTGTTAAGTTTGCACTACAGCCTTTTTGAAAAGATTGTATTTTTTTATACACTGTAGCTTTCTCATGACCTAACCCGTTTAAAGGAGCACTATGAGAAAAAGATGAAAGATTTGATGGCAAACACTGTGGGAGCAGTAGAGATTCAGCAACTAAAGCAAAAACATGAGCTGAAGGTAGTGTAGTTAATTTTTGTAACAAGCTATGTGTTAAAATGATTGTTCTTTGAATGCAGATAATGTTATCTTTTCTTTGTTAAACAGCAAGCTGAATATCAAAAATGGAACAGTAACTTATTGAAAATTATTACTAAATGTACTGGATGTTGTACAGTTTGTTTTACAAGAACATTGTCAAGGATTTCTATAGTGTTTACTGTCTGGGTGTAATACTTTTACAAGATCAACTAGAATATAGTCTTTCCTTAATGATTGAGGCCCTGATCCTGCTACCTGATCCATGTGTGCAGATCCCTTCCATCTTTGTGGAGCCTTGTTAAAGTCCATGGGATCTATGTGGGCATAGGGGTCATCCCACATGGATCAGATTGCACAACTGGGGACCTTCATGCTTTGTACAGAATGGAGCTGAAATAAAGAAGGTTGTTTTTCAATAACAACTTTGGCTCATCTACTGAAAGTGTCTTGTCACAGCAAGATACTTTTGTTTATGCCCTGTTTATAATTGACAGTGTCAGCACAGTTGTGGGAGTAGCATTCATTTTTGCTGTGGCTGCAGTCAGGAAAGAGAGAGCAGTTTTTTTTTTAATGGAGCTTTACTAGGAAAATTGCATCTCTGGCTAATAATTATAACACTTTTTTCACATGTGCCTAAAATAAAATAAAATGTAGACTCCTGATGGATTGCAATTTAAACATCCTTGCAATACAGTTCTTATTTAAGAATGTAATTAATTATAAATGGAACCAGTGTTCAGATCAGTTTCAGTTTGGGATAGGGTTAGTAGTTTGCATTTGAGGTTGAACTTGGACTAGGTTTCAGCTTCATGCCAGTGACATTTTGTGATCTATTCTCAGTACATATCTGCCCAGCTGAACACTTGAATGGTGGAAATCTAGTGGTTCTTGTAAAATTTCCACCATCTTGTATTGCATCCAAAGCAGATTCAGAAAACAGGTGTAGATGTTATAAAAAAAAAATTAGAGGACAGGAGAGACCAATGTTCAGATTTGAAGTCCCACCTCAATTAATATATTTTAAAATACCCATATATATTCATAACACCCGCAGTAGTTTTTTTCATAAGATTATAGTCATTTGACCATAGGTTAGATTTTGGGCCTAAACTACTTGACAATGTTCTTTCAAAAGGTGACTTCTTTTAAGACGATTGATGCTACAATATGTTGAATTCTACTCTTATTATTCACTGAACATGTAGAATATGTTTTTTGCTGTCTTGCAGATGCAAAAGCTCATGAGGGCTGCTAGGGAAGGTACCAAAGATGGCTACGAAAAGACTAAAGCAGCTGTGAAGAAAGGTCGTTCATTCATCAGAACCAAATCCTTTATTACCCAGGGTAGGTGTGGATTATTTAAGTTTCTCTATAAAGTATAGGTGATTGTCTTAGCATGTTAGTTATCACCAGCAGTGTACTGGACACGTCAGAGCAGAGTTACGTTGATAAAGCATGTCTCAGTCACAATAGGGGCTCTGATAGATCTGTGGTTGTGGAATCTCCAGGAGTTTTAAGATTTTGAAGACAACCTTGAGGACCTTGGAAATTCATTAGAAACCTGAGTCAGCCATATTATGCTTCAGTCAGCCTTGCACCGCCATGTAAGTGTGTTTCTTTACAATAAGCAGTGTTATAGATGCTGCCTAGTCCAAAGCTCATATACAGTATGGCAAATGGGACCATGGGAAATGTCAGGAGATGTGTCCCCCATTGTCTTCCGTCAAATAAACCCCTTGAACATCAGCCAGCTGCTGAAGAAATCTAAAGAGTCTGCATCCTAAGTACGCTTTCCTGGTTTAGCCCCTGGAGTCACAGTGATTACTATTAACCAATGAGTATTTGCCAAGTGACACTGTATACTTACCACTGCTATTTCCTGTCCTAAGCGTAAAGGGAAACTGTTGTATCTCCATGCCATGGTGTGGAGGATCATTGTGTCAGAGGAGTCTAAGGACTGCAAGCTGAATGCTGCCACCTACCATCCTTCAAGAAATGGAAATTGATAGGAAAGGAAGGAGCTTTCCCAGGACACTGCTAATCTGAATAACCCCTGTCCATGGTAACACAGATACACAGCCCTCCCAACCAGCAGCAGCAGAGCACCACAATAGTTTTTGGCCTGGGAAAGGGGCAGGGAGTACAAAGTTTCTTCTCATCCGAATAAATGCAGAGAGCTAGTCTATCTCGCCACTCAAGATGCCTGGCAAGGGGATTATTTCAGCCATAAGACTGTAAGGACTGACACACAGTGCGTATCCCTGGGCTGGACTCAAACTGGTTCCTGGACACAGGAGTTTGATTACTGGAGAATGGAAGGGGTTTTTATACAACTTTCCTGCTCATAAACTTATCCTCATTCATGAGTGTGGCACAGGTGGATTTGGAGTTTGACCTTCACCATCAAGTCAGCCAGTCATTGTTTAGTCTGCCATGGAGCTAACATATCTAGTTATTTAGGGGCTATGTAGCCCAGAAGAAGGGCATGTACATTTCTGGCTGGACTGAGCTCTCAGCCAGTTTCCTAGTCCATAGTTCCTCAGACAGCTGCAGCGGCACAGGAGCCAGCGAACAGAGCTGCTAACAGGGGAGTGCCAGTGGGAGTTCCCAGGGGGAGGTCACAGGGGAGACCGAGGCAGAGAAACCAGGAAGTCAGACAAGGGAAGGGGCAGGGGTCCAGTGCTCGTTGGTGGCCTGTGGTACGGCGTGAGGCGTGGACTGCCAGGCACAGAGGTGGAACGGCATGATGGAGGCAGAGGCAGCAGGTAGAGACATGCTGAGGATGACAGGATGCAGTAGCTGTGGCATGGACATGGTCCTGGAGGGGGCTCCTGAGAGGAGTTTTGTCTGCATGAAGTGCCGCCTGATAGAGCTGCTGGAAGAAAAGATAAGAGGACTGGAGATGCAGGTGGAAACTCTGGCTGAGTTTAGAAGGGGGTTTGAGCAGATGATGGAACACAGACATGATGAGGCGCAGGGGATAAGCTCAGACGAGCGGATAGAAGCAGGACCAAAGAACTCTGAGGAGGGGCTGCTGGGTGAGGAAAGTGGACGGTGGAAGCATGTGACTAGGAGAACCAGGCAGAGGAAAAGACGGGCCAGCGATGGAGAAATAGAACTCAAGAACAGGTTTGCTGAGTTGGGAAATGAAGATGGAGCACAGCAAGCTCCTGAAGGAGAGAGGGCAAGGAAAAAGAGACGAGCAGCTAGTCCTGCAGAAGGAGGGGAGGAGTCAATGGAGGCGGCACCAAGTATGAGCCTTAGGAGGATTGTAAGGGCAAATACAAATCGAGAGGACTTGCGGCAAGCTGGTGTGGGGGATAGACCGGAGAATCATGCTGTCGCCAGGAAAAGGCAAGTCTACGTGATTGGAGACTCTATACTGAGAAGAATAGACAGGCCTGTAACTAGACCTGATCGGGAGAACAGAAGGGTGTGCTGTCTGCCAGGGGCTAAGATACAGGATGTGGACCTGAGGCTGAATAGGATCCTAGCGGGAGCGGGAAAGAATCCGTTGATTGTCCTTCATGTGGGAACGAATGATACGGCTAGTTACTCGCTGGACTGTATCAAGGAGGATTATGCCAGACTGGGGAAGACGCTCAAAGAAATCGAGGCTCAGGTGATCTTCAGTGGGATTCTGCCGGTTCCTAGGGCAGGACGACGAAGGAGTGACAAGATTATGGCAATCAACAGATGGCTCAGGCATTGGTGTTACAAGGAGGGCTTTGGGATGTACGGTCATTGGGAAGCGTTTACGGACAGACGACTGTTCGCTTAGGATGGACTTCATCTAAGTAAGGAAGGAAATAGAATTCTAGGATGGAGGCTCGCCGACCTCATCAAGAGAGCTTTAAACTAGGAAGTTGGGGGAGATGGTTGGGAGATGTTCAGGAGATCTCCACGCCAGAATATAACCTGGAGAGGGAAGTAAACAAAGTGAGAGGGGATACCCTTGCGGACCAAAGGATTGATCCAAGGAGGAATAGTGGAGTAGGAACCAGATTAACGGGTGATGCTGGTGGTAGAAGGTCTGTGGACGACGGGGGAAAGAATGTAATGGACGCTAAACGCCAAAAATTAAAATGTCTGTACACTAATGCGAGGAGCCTAGGTAACAAGATGGAGGAACTGGAGCTACTGGTGCAGGAAGTGAAACCGGATATTATAGGGATAACAGAGACCTGGTGGAATAGTAGCCATGACTGGAGTACAGGTATTGAAGGCTATGTGCTGTTTAGAAAAGACAGGAAGAAAGGCAAAGGTGGTGGAGTAGCCTTGTACATCAGTGATGAGATTAACTGTAATGAAATAAGAAGCGATGGAATGGATAAGACAGAGTCTGTCTGGGCAAAAATCACACTGGGTAAAAAAGCAACTAGAGCTTCCCCTGAGATAGTGCTTGGGGTGTGCTATAGACCGCCGGGATCTGATTTGGATATGATTAGAGACCTCTTTGATGTCTTTAATGAAGTAAACACAAAGGGGAAATGTGTGATTATGGGAGACTTCAACTTCCCGGATATAGACTGGAGGACAAGTGCTTGCAAGAATAATAGGGGTCAAATTTTTCTGGATGTGATAGCGGATGGATTTCTTCATCAAGTAGTTGAAGTACCTATGAGAGGGGATGCCATTTTAGATTTGGTTTTCGTGAGCAGTGAGGACCTCGTAGAAGAAATGGTGGTAGGGGATAACCTTGGTTCGAGTGATCATGAGCTGATTCAGTTCAAACTAGATGGGAGAATAAACAAATGTAGATCTCGGATTAGGGTTTTCGATTTCTCGAGGGCTAATTTTAAAGAGTTAAGGAAATTAGTTAGGGAAGTGGATTGGATGGAGGAACTTGCAGATTTAAATGCAGAGGAGGCCTGGAATTACTTTAAGTCGCAGCTGCAGAAATTGTCGGAAGCCTGCATCCCAAGAAAGGGGAAAAAAAACATGGGCAGGAGTTGTAGGCCAAGCTGGATGAGCAAGCAACTCAGAGAGGGGATTAGAAGAAAGCAGAAAGCTTACAGGGAGTGGAAGAAAGGCGGGATTAGCAAGGGAAGCTACCTTAGTGAGGTCAGAACATGTAGGGATAAAGTGAGGAAGACTAAAAGCCGCATTGAACTGGACCTTGCAAAGGGAATCAAAACCAATAGTAAAAGGTTCTACAGCCACATAAATAAGAAGAAAACAAAGAAAGAAGAAGTGGGGCCGCTATACACTGAGGATGATATGGAGGTAAAGGACAACCTAGGCATGGCCCAATATCTAAATAAGTACTTTGCCTCAGTTTTTAATAAGACTAGTGAGGAGCTTAGCGATGATGGAGGGATGATTAACGGGAATGTGGATATGGAGGTGGATATTACCGCAACTGAGGTAGAAGACAAACTTGAACAGCTTGATGGGACAAAATCGGAGGGCCCGGACAATCTCCATCGGAGGATATTAAAGGAACTGGCGCGTGAAATTGCGAGCCCGTTAGCAAGAATTTTTAAGCAATCAATAAACTCGGGGGTTGTGCCGTACGACTGGAGGATTGCTAACATAGTCCCTATTTTTAAGAAAGGGAATAAAAGTGATCTGGGTAATTATAGGCCTGTTAGCTTGATGTTAGTAGTATGTAAGTTCTTGGAAAAAATTTTAAGGGAGAAAGTAGTCAAGGACATAGAGGTCAAGGGTAATTGGGACGAATTGCAACATGGATTTACTAAAGGTAGATCGTGCCAAACCAATCTGATCTCCTTCTTTGAGAAGGTGACGGATTACTTAGATAAAGGAAATGCGGTAGATCTAATTTACCTCGATTTCAGTAAGGCGTTTGACACGGTTCCACATGGGGAACTGTTAGTTAAATTGGAAAAGATGGGGATGAATATGAAAGTTGTAAGGTGGATAAGGAACTGGTTAAAGGGTAGACTCCAGCGGGTCGTATCGAAAGGTGAACTGTCAGGCTGGAAGGAGGTTACTAGTGGAGTCCCTCAAGGATCGGTTTTGGGACCGATCTTATTTAACCTTTTTATTACTGACCTTGGCACAAAGAGCGGGAATGTGCTAATAAAGTTTGCGGATGACACAAAGTTGGGGGGTATTGCTAACATGGAGAAGGACAGGGATACTATTCAGGAAGATCTGGACCACCTTGTAAACTGGAGTAAGAGTAATAGGATGAAATACAATAGTGAAAAGTGCAAGGTCATGCACTTAGGGATTAATAATAAGAATTTTAGATATACGTTGGGGACGCATCAGTTGGAAGCAATGGAGGAGGAGAAGGACCTTGGGGTATTGGTCGATAGCAGGATGACTATGAGCCGCCAATGTGATACGGCTGTTAAAAAAGCAAATGCGATTTTAGGATGCATTAGGCGAGGTATTTCCAGCAGGGATAAGGAGGTGTTAGTACTGTTATATAAGGCGCTGGTGAGACCCCATCTGGAATATTGTGTGCAGTTCTGGTGTCCCATGTTCAAGAAGGATGAATTCAAACTGGAACAGGTCCAGAGACGGGCTACTAGGATGATCCGAGGAATGGAAAACCTGCCTTATGAAAGGAGACTCAAAGAGCTTGGCTTGTTTAGCCTGGCCAAAAGAAGGCTGCGGGGGGATATGCTTGCTCTATATAAATATATCAGGGGCGTTAACGTTAGGGAGGGAGAGGAATTATTTAAGTTTAGTTCTAATGTAGGCACGAGGACGAATGGGTACAAACTGGATATTAGGAAGTTTAGACTTGAAATTAGACGAAGGTTTCTAACCATTAGGGGAGTGAAGTTTTGGAACAGCCTTCTGAGGGAAGTAGTGGGGGCAAAAGACTTATCTGGCTTCAAGACTAAGCTTGATAAGTATATGGCGGGGATGTTATGATAGGATAGTTTAATTTGGGCAATTGATCATGGATTATCACCAGATAAGTCTGCTCAGTGGTCTGCGGGGAGATGTTGGATGGGATGGGAACTGAGTTACTGCAGAGAATTCCTTCTTGGGTGCTGGCTGGTGAGTCTTGCCCACATGCTCAGGGTTTAGCTGATCGCCATATTTGGGGTCGGGAAGGAATTTTCCTCCAGGGCGGATTGGCAGGGGCCCTGGAGGTTTTTCGCCTTCCTCTGCAGCGTGGGGCATGGGTCGCTTGCTGGTGGATTCTCTGCAGTTTGAGGTCTTCAAACCAGTTTTGAGGATTTCAATAACTCAGTCCTGGATTAGGGGTTGTATAAAAGTGGATGGGTAGGGTTCTGTGGCCTGCCTTGTGCAGGAGGTCAGACTAGATGATCATATTGGTCCCTTCTGACCTATGAGTCTATGAGTCTATGAGAGAGATTTTGCAGCATTTCTTAAACACCGTCAGATTATGAATCACCTAATCTCCTGTGGAAGTGTGTTCAACAAATGCATCACTTTGAGCAAGACTGCGTTCTCCTCTGCTGTTCTATACTTCATTCTGAGCAGGAAAGAACAAACGGAAGTAAAGCAAAAGACACAGAGGCTGCCTCTGCACTGAGGATGCTTTGGAACTCTCCCACCCTTGCTATACCATTGCTGCACCCCTATTACGGTGAAAACATCAGCAGTTATGCTCTGCATAGCTCCCACTGTTTCTGGCACTGAAGGAACTACACCAGTGCTAGAGTAATGATGGCAAAGTTCATTAACATGCTTGGTGTAGACAAGACTGTGGATACCCCAGTATGATGACTGTGCATGGACAATGTGATTCTGGCTTTCCTCGCCAAAGATAGAGGAAAAATTGACTTTCTGCTGTATTTCATTCTATGTAGATCATAAATCATCCTGTATGGAAGAAGAGGAACTGAATTTATTTATTGATGTTGACTGTATGCATACAGAAGCAATTATGACTCCTATGCCTGAAGGATTATCACAGCAACAGGTAGTACTTTGTGTGTGTTTAAATATTATGGAAATGCACAGTAAATGTCTTATAGGGCATTTGCATGGACAAAAATCTGATTTGAAGGGGGTAATTGTGCATGCAAATTAAATAGACAGTGCTGCATTCATTGTAGTTGCATGGTTATTCACCTGATTTAGAAAATCATGCCCTAAATCCGTTATCCAAGATCACACAGGAAATCTGTAGCAGAGCTTGGACTAGAACCAAAGTTTACTGGATTCTAGCCCTTAACCACAAGATCATCCTTTTCCTCTACTTGGCTACCATTGCCTGTCTGTTGTTCTATACTTCAGTCTAGGTTGAGGTAAGTGAAGAACAGAAATCAAATTAACAAGAAAAATCTCCCTTTCGTCCAGAGGGGAAGTTACTAATTTGTATTTAAGAGGATTAGTTTAAATCTAATAATTACTTAAGTTTACTTGAAACTAAATCAGAGTATATAATGTTTGCAAAATGAAACTGTCCTGTGTTTTTATTGGTCAGAATTACCACCTCTGGGATTTCTAGAAGAAAATGTTGCAGTTGTTCAACATTAGAGGCACTAGAAGCATTTTTAAGTATAATTATACTCCACCCTCTTCAGAACCCCATTCTCAGGAGAAGAGCATTTTGGATGTTTCAGTTCCTGTGACGGGGCACTTGAAGCAGAGCACAATCTAGAAAGTAGTGACAGAAGATAAGCCTAATATACTGTAAGAAAATTAATGGGCCAATAATATATTCATTCTTCAGATGAACAGTGAAGTACCAGATTGAAAACAACTTCAGTAATGCAAGAAGTAATGTCTCTTTTACATTGACTTCTCTTTATTCTTAGGCTTCTGGAATCTGATCTCCTGCCTTCTTCCTTACCCTCTTCAGTTCTATACAGTTCCACTTTTGAGTCACATTTCTCTTGGATCCATATCCACATCTTAGGATAAACTGGGAGGTTGAACATAGAGATGGTGTGAATTTAAGTAGCTCCTTGGAAATTGGTAGGCATGCATGCAGTTGCACTAGACATAAGGTTAGCCAGGGATGCAGTATGATGTCCATGATCTTACTTTGACATTAAAACTGAAAGTTGAATGTGACATAACTTTGGATGAAAAACAGCAATGTCCTTAAACATGTCTATTGGCTTGAGAGATGTTACCATTGCTCCTGGTTCTCCCTTAAAGTGTAGAAAATATCTCTCAACCCCCCTGAATCTTAAAGTGTCTTCTGGTTATAATCATTATTGTCTGAGTAATGCTAAATATTATATATCCACATGTAATACTAAGTATTATCGGTTCAGTATATTTGATGTAAATGGATGACAGTGTAACATTTGTTCACCCTTTTTTACCTGATGCAGCTAAAGGAGGGTTTCTGCTATATAGTGGGAAGGTGTCAAAGACAATCTCTATGTACTTGGGATCTGGGTTCAGTGCTCAAGAGACCCCCCCCCCCCCCCGCAGTTTGTTCCCAGGTAGTGCACAACTTATTGCTGAAGACCAGCCTTTTGTTAGTTCAAGGTGCAGCACTCAGGATGAATCTGGAAAGGAAATTCATACTGGATGCAGACTGAGCTGACAGAGAACATTTGGTGAATGAGTTGAAGAACAAAGAAGCAGACAGCTATATGATACCTGAAGTGATGAAAAACTGACAAGCAGGGAATCCATTCACACTGGGCCCCCCTCTGTGAGGGGAGGAGAATTAAAACTCCCACTATTCTAGGGACTGCACACTGGTTGACAAGGTATAGAGCAGTACGACATCCAATTTAAAGGAAGCCGTTCTCTTTCTGACATTCTCCCCTTTCTGACAAGAAGATGAGGAAAGTTGTTGGTGCCTGGAGATTATGGTTACTACAGACAGGTATTGGAAGAAAGTATGATCCAACAATGACACGATGAGTGAACTTTAGGTCCAGTCTGTGCAGACCTGAAATGACGAGAGGACGTAATGTCCTCAAGGGAGTGAATAATCTCTTAATCAAAAAGAGAAATATTTTGGGAAAAACACTGGAAGTGTTTTTTAGTGATGGGGAGCTAGGGCTGGTGTGTGTTTGTTGGTTTTTAATGGCTATGGATCAGAATATTATATTGCGTATTGAGCATAAAAATCCATACGCTTCCCACACAAATGCACATTTGTATCATGGTGTTTCTTATTGAATGAAAAATAAAGAAGTGTGTGTGCACTTGGCAATACAGTAAGTATACACTGTACAATTTGGGCTTTTAGACTTTTCTTTATGAATATGCTGCTGTCAACCACAAGGTGGCATAACAGTTTTTGTTTAAATCCAGGCCCTGTTTGAATTCCTATTTATATACTATGTCATACTGTGAGCCTGGAAATGTTGGATCATTGAATCAATCATTTTAGTTCTGCAAGCATAATCTCTGTTATAAGTTTTATACGTTTAGGAATAAAAAATGCTGGACTATAATTTATTATTTTTCCCACCATCCATAGAAGCAAAAACATGGGTGTAGCAGACTTATAGACTCATAGACTCTAGGACTGGAAGGGACCTCGAGAGGTCATCGAGTCCAGTCCCCTGCCCTCATGGCAGGACCAAATACTGTCTAGACCATCCCTAATAGACATTTATCTAACCTACTTTTAAATATCTCCAGAGATGGAGATTCCACAACTTCCCTAGGCAATCTATTCCAGTGTTTAACTACCCTGACAGTTAGGACCTTTTTCCTAATGTCCAACCTAAATCTCCCTTGCTGCAGTTTAAGCCCATTGCTTCTTGTTCTATCATTGGAGGCTAAGGTGAACAAGTTTTCTCCCTCTTCCTGATGACACCCTGAAAACTGCTATCATGTCCCCTCTCAGTCTTCTCTTTTCCAAACTAAACAAACCCAATTGTTTCAGCCTTCCTTCATAGGTCATGTTCTCAAAACCTTTAATCATTCTTGTTGCTCTTCTCTGGACCCTCTCCAATTTCTCCACATCTTTCTTGAAATGCGGTGCCCAGAACTGGACACAATACTCCAGTTGAGGCCTAACCAGCACAGAGTAAAGCGGAAGAATGACTTCTCGTGTCTTGTTTACAACACACCTGTTAATGCATCCCAGAATCAGGTTTGCTTTTTTTGCAACAGTATCACACTGTTGACTCATATTAAGCTTGTGGTCCACTATGACCCCTAGATCTCTTTCTGCCATACTCCTTCCTAGACAGTCTCTTCCCATTCTGTATGTGTGAAACTGATTGTTCCTTCCTAAGTGGAGCACTTTGCATTTATCTTTATTGAACTTCATCCTGTTTACCTCAGACCATTTCTCCAATTTGTCCAGATCATTTTGAATTTTGACCCTGTCCTCCAAAGCAGTTGCAATCCCTCCCAGTTTGGTATCGTCCGCAAACTTAATAAGCGTACTTTCTATGCCAACATCTAAATCGTTGATGAAGATATTGAACAGAGCCGGTCCCAAAACAGACGCCTGCGGAACCCCACTTGTTATACCTTTCCAGCAGGATTGGGAGCCATTAATAACTACTCTCTGAGAACGGTTACCCAGCCAGTTATGCACCCACCTTATAGTAGCCCCATCTAAATTGTACTTTCCTAGTTTATCTATAAGAATATCATGCGAGACTGTATCAAATGCCTTACTAAAGTCTAGGTATACCACGTCCACCGCTTCTCCCTTATCCACAAGGCTCGTTATCCTATCAAAGAATGCTATCAGATTAGTTTGACACGATTTGTTCTTTACAAATCCATGCTGGCTATTCCCTATCACCTTACCACCTTCCAAGTGTTTGCAGATGATTTCTTTAATTACTTGCTCCATTATCTTCCCTGGCACAGAAGTTAAACTAACTGGTCTGTAGTTTCCTGGGTTGTTTTTATTTCCCTTTTTATAGATGGGCACTATATTTGCCCTTTTCCAGTCTTCTGGAATCTCCCCCGTCTCCCATGATTTCCCAAAGATAATAGCTAGAGGCTCAGATACTTCCTCTATTAACTCCTTGAGTATTCTAGGATGCATTTCATCAGGCCTTGGTGACTTGCAGGCATCTAACTTTTCTAAGTGATTTTTTACTTGCTCTTCTTTTATTTTCTCTTCTAAACCTACCCTCTTCCCGTAAGCATTCACTATATTAGACATTCCTTCAGACTTCTCAGTGAAGACCGAAACAAAGAAGTCATTAAGCATCTCTGCCATTTCCAAGTCTCCCGTTACTGTTTCCCCCTCCTCACTGAGCAGTGGGCCTACCCTGTCCTTGGTCTTCCTCTTGCTTCTAATGTATTGATAAAAAGTCTTGTTGTTTCCCTTTATTCCCATAACTAGTTTGAGCTCATTTTGTGCCTTTGCCTTTCTAATCTTGCCTCTGCATTCCTGTGTTATTTGCCTGTATTTGTCCTTTGTAATCTGACCTAGTTTCCATTTTTTATATGACGCCTTTTTATTTTGTAGGTCACGCAAGATCTCGTGGTTAAGCCATGGTGGTCTTTTGCCACATTTTCTATCTTTCCTGACCATCGGAATAGCTTGCTTTTGGGCCCTTAATAGTGTCCCTTTGAAAAACTGCCAATTCTCCTCAGTTGTTTTTCCCCTCAGTCTTGATTCCCATGGGACCTTACCTATCAGCTCCCTTATAATATTACACCAAGTGTATAACATACCCTTTGTTAGTGTCTCCTGGATATCTGTCTGTGTTAGACATTAATAAGATGTCTATCGCAATGATATGTAAGCACTGATATTATGCATTATATTTTATGTACTGCTGGGTCTGATACATGTCAGTAAATTATTACAGAGTTAGCCACAAAATCCAACATGTTTTGGAGAAAAAATCAATGGAAACTGGTCATGGAATCACAGGACTGGAAGGGACCTCGAGAGGTCATCTAGTCCAGTCCCCTACACTCATTGCAGGACTATGTATTAATATACACCTCTACCTCGATATAACGTGACCCGATATAACATGAATTAGGATATAACACGATAAAGCAATGCTCTGGGGAGGGGGAGGGGGTGGATGGGCCTGCACACTCCAGTGGATCAAATCAAGTTTGATATAACGCAGTTTCACCTATAACGTGGTAAGATTTTTTTGGCTCCTGAGGACAGCATTATAGTGGGGTAGAGGTAGGGGTGTGTGTGTGTGTGTGTGTGTGTATCTATCTTTCTATCATGGGACCTATTATAATCCTGTTACACTGTATGAGAATAAACAAGAATGTTATTCCTCATGTAAAGTAACACAGTCAAGGTAATGGGAACAAAACACTGACCCTGTGCCAATACTTTTTCACTATTATTGTTTATAAGTCCTTATCTTCCAGAATCTGTCATTGGATTTTTTTTCCTTCAAATCAGTGTTAATATGTTACGAAGATGTAAAACAACAAAAACATGACACTTCAAGCCTGATTTTGAAAACTGGCCAAGTATGTTGCATCTGTGTATCAAATAGCTAAGGTTCTATCACCATCTGTGTCCACTGCTAATTGTACCCCAAAAATTGTGGGTGGGAAATAAGAGGCCATATTTTAAAAGTGAACCTTTAAAATGAGACAGTCAGAAAAGAAAACACATGACTACTGCTGTTACAGTATTTCATGCACAAATTAAAACATAATTAGAGTAATAGTAAGTTTCATGAATTTCTGAAGAGATATGACGTTTATTTTATTATAGTTCCAATGTCAGGAGTACTTTAGCTTGACATATAATACAAGGGTTGATTTGTCAATGTAAGAACATTATGGTTAATGTTTAATACAAGTCTTTGATTTTGCCTAATACTCTTAACTCTGTTTCTATTTTAGAAATAGGGACAACTGGACCAACTGTTTTTTTTTCTCCTTGTAAGTTAGTTATTTCAGACTAGTAAACAAAAAAGAAGAATTTACTAAACAAACTCCACAGTGTCTGTACATCTCTGTCAGTAATAATCATTATTTTCCACAAGTCCCAGAAATGAAGGGAATATCAACTACTTTAAGTTTGAGAGTTTAACTTTTATCACTTTCAACAGGTTGTGAGAAGATATATTCTGGGTTCTGTGGTTGACAGTGAAAAGAATTATGTGGATGCTCTCAAAAGAATTCTGGAGGTATCTAAATATTGTTTGCCTTTTACAATTTGGAAAGGAACAAAATCCTCAAAGAATTATTCATGAACTGTACTGTGAATCGTATGCATAATGTTAGGGGGGCATCAGATCAAACGTGTTTTTCTTTTGACTATAAGGCAAGATTTGGCCTAGGTTTTACTTTTTGATGTTAAACTCTTAATTTTTTTTAGGTTGTTTGAATGAATCTGTTTTCTTTATTCAGCAATATGAGAAGCCTCTCTCAGAAATGGAACCAAAGCTACTGAGTGAAAGAAAACTCAAAATGGTCTTTTATCGTATTAAGGAGATTCTTCAGTGCCATTCAATGTTTCAGATAGCACTGGCCAGCCGTGTCTCTGAATGGGATTCTGTGGAAATGATTGGAGATGTCTTTGTTGCTTCAGTAAGTAAATACATGTGAGAAGAGGCATGAAAAATGTCTATTTTGTTTTTAAATTGTTGATCTGATGTCTGCTGTAATAGCACGTGTACCTATTAAGACAACTACATTGACACCAACACGTCTTCTGTTTGATTGGCTGCAAGTGAAAGAGCCTTGGCCAGTATTTTCAAATGTGTGTGCCTCATGTTAGCCACCTAAATCCACAAAAGATGGGCGTGGATATGCAGGAAAGTAGCTACCCCACTCCTCAGCCCAACAAGGGAGTGAACCAAACTCTGGATTAAAGCAGTGGTCTTAGAGACCACTCCACCATTTGGAGTTCAGTGTATGTTAGCTCCACTCCTCTTGCCTCCACTTCCCCTAGACATCCCCTCCTTTGCGTAGGAGAGGTAAATGCAGCAATGCATAGTGCTCTAAGGCATCCAGGTACATCAGAGGAAGCTTTTCTGGGCAGTTGTCCCTCCTCTTTGTATTGCCAGAATCTGGTCCCATGTATTTAATGTGGTTGAGCTGAAGTGGCTACCAGAACCATACGTTTTACAATTCATAAATTGTGCAAACCTACAACTTTAACTCTGCATTCAATACATTTGCATGTTGTAGCTTATCAGGAGTTAACTTGTTAGTTCCATCTGTGGGCTCAACAGAAGTTGAAGGTATTTAGCAACTCCTATGCGGAGCATTCAGCTCCTCACAGCACCAGGCATTTAGATGTCAAAAATAAAAATGAGCCTGTCTTCAGCGAGATTTCCTGTTGTCTGAGGTTTGTCTTGTCTGCATTTCAGTTTTCTAAATCCATGGTTCTAGATGCATACAGTGAGTATGTAAATAACTTCAGTACAGCAGTCGGGATTCTCAAGAAAACATGTGCCACAAAGCCTGCCTTTCTAGATTTTTTAAAGGTGAGTGCATTTAAGCTTGAAAGAAAGCTGAAGAAAATGATGTACCACAAGATGAATTAGGGAAAAATTTGGCCCCATGGTGTGTAGATTCTGGTGAAATCTAAAGAGAACAAAGTTCACGCACAATTCTAGTGTAGCAGGAGGATGACATGATTTTAGCTCCAAGGGGTATTTTGCCATGCACCTCAGTTGTATTGACATTCAGAATGACTGTGGGGATTCTTTCACGTCAGATGAACATTAGCTAAGGACACAAGCTGAGGCCTCATCTTTCGACAAAGTTTATGTGTTAGCTACGTTATATATAAAAGTCTTAAATTAAAACTCACTCTGAACCTTTCTGGGCATGGTAAAAGAATACACAGAGCTAGTAGCTCTCAGTCTCCTCAGTCTGACTTCAGTGGGATGTTTGCCTGAGTGAGGACTGCAGATTTGGGACCATAATCTTCAATTCTGGTCAGGCAAAACTGAGGATTTTAGAGGGCCAGAGCTAGGGGGCTCATGAGTGGTTGCAAGTCAGTACTGTAATGATGGGCACCATTATTTGCATTTTGAAATGCTGATAAAATACTTTCCAGAAGCTGGGAGTGGGCAACAGGAGATGGATCACTTGATGATTACCTGTTCTGTTCATTCCCTGTGGGGCGCCTGGCATTGGCCGCTGTTGGAAAACAGGATACTGGGCTAGATGGGCCTTTGGACCATACTGACCCAGTTTGGCCATTCTTATAATTCTTCCCCCCACCACCGCACCCTGGTTTTGGACCAAATACACACTGTTCAGAATATTTTAGCATTGAAAAAAATGAGAAAAATCTTCAAAAATCATGAAATTTTACCCGTTTGTCAACCAGCTGTAATAAGAACCTCCCTAGAAGATTCCAAAGTTCTCCTGAGCATGCAGAGAACTAACAAAATGACAAATCTGTTTTTTCCTCCTTTCCTTGGGTGTCCTTTAATGTTATATAAAGATAACTATGGACTTCGCTTTGTATTTACATAGCTTTGAGATTGAGAGTTTTCCCTAGATTTTCTCTTTTAAAATACCAAAACGGATGAATAAATATAGATAGTACTGCATCAGCTGGTAGGTTTTACCCCAGATCCCATGACAGAGAACAGCCATAGTAGAAAAAAGGCCATGATGCAACAAAGCAGTTACTTTTGTGGTTAAATTTAAGACATGGAACAAGTCAATGGAAACACTTGCATGTTTAAAGTTAAGCTCATGATTAAATCCATTGTCTAGGCAAGTAGAAATGTGCTCAGTTCGCACAGAATTTAGTTTCCCATTTCAGCTACTTTTGTACTGTTGGGATTTGTCTCTTCCCTTGTTCTTTAGGAGGAAGTTTTTTCTTTTCACTTGCCATTATGACAAATTAAATGGTAAGATTTTTCAGAGAGACCTAACTAATACTTCTAAATGAATTTGTGAAATCTTATCTGTATTCCTGGTACAAAGAAAGTTATTGATATAAAGAAATCCTGGCAAACATTTTAATTTAATGAAAGATGATAATAGAAATCTACTAACATGAGCAAATTCAGTGACTTTCTCATTTCAGCAATGCCAGGAGTTGAGCCCTGATCGAATTACACTCTATGGTTTAATGATGAAACCCATACAACGCTTTCCACAGTTCATTCTTCTGCTTCAGGTAAACAATATTTACCAGTGAGGCTTAGCTGATAAATGCTTCTTTTGCATTCTCTTAGTACTCACTCTCTTGGGGGAGTCTGTGGGACCTATGTTATACTGTAGCAATATATTGCAATGGGAGCTGTTTTTGAGTCTTGGAATCAAACAAGTGAAAAATTAAGTATGTAATAATGAGAGCTGTGAGGTTAACTGATTTTTTGTTTAACGTCAGCTCAAAACTAATTTTTTTTTAAATTTTTCAGCGAACCAAAAAAGTTTAAAAAAAAATTACCTTGGGTCAAATAAAACATCATCTTCAACCCAAAATGAAACATTTCAGTTTGTTTTTGAGAGGGTTTTTTTACCTTCTGAAATTAAGATAAAATTGAGATTAAAAATCAAAACAAAATGTCATTTCAAATCAAAAACTCAAAATGTTTTGTTTTGAAAATGTCAGAATGAAACTTTCTAGCTTTTTTGGAATCTTTTGTTTTTGTTTTTTCTTCAGCCAAAACAACTTGGCAAAATTGCACACATTCACCAACTGTTTGGGCCAATCCAAATTTTTATTTTTTGGCAGTTTTTGTCTGAAAAATTTCATCCAGTTCTAGTAATCTCTTAGTTTGAGTGTCAGGATCTACAGTGGGAAAATGTTACTAGAGCTTGGTACTTTACCTTTGGACGTCAATAAATATTTCTTTAGGTATCCCTGCAAAAACAGTTGTGCCATATATTTGTGTATAGCTATTGTCGATGTAAAGGGCAAAATACACTACATTCAGGTAAGGGCCAATTGTTCTGTGTGGATTTGGACACTAGTGGTTCTTCTCTTTAGGAGTCTTTAGGATGTCTGCACAGTGATCAGACATCCTTTTTAAAACAAAAAATTGTTTATTTTGCTGTAGGAACAAATCATTTAGGCAAAAAGGATTTTAAAATAAGAGTCTACATGCATGTCTATTTCACACAAAGGCTTACCATCCTCTGATGATACCCTACACAGGCATAACTTCTTCACACCCCAGCAGTTGCATCTATCTCTGCCTGTATCCCCTGAACTTCTCCACCCTCTTTTGAGAAAATGTTCCTTCTTAAACTGCTATAGTTCTTTTCACCTTTTGGCTCCCAAGCCTTTTCCTGTTCTGGCACTGTCTCTTAAAAAGCCTCAAGTGTTTGCAGGGAAGTGGTTTATCTTGAGCCTTTCCATTTTCTTCCTGTTTGTTTTTCCTTACAGCCCCCAGTAAACGGAACTAATATATTTGTGCAGTGGACAGCCCAATAACTGACTCAACATACAGTATTATTAAATTATTACAGAGCAGCTTCAGTTCCATCCCACTAGCTATGATCAGTTGTTTTATTTCATCTAGGTATCATGGAGGAAGACTGGTTTGAGGATGGTAGGTCAATTGTAAGTGTGGAATGAAGACTAGATCAGGGCTGCCTGGGGTGCGGGGGGCAAGTGGGGCAATTTGCCCCAGGCCCCACAGGGGTCCTGCGAGCCCTGGCCCAGCTGTGGTCCGGGTCTTCGGTGGCATTTCAGCAGCGGGGGGCCCTTCAGTGCCGCTGAAGATGTGGAACGACTGAAGGGCCCCCGCCGCCGAAATGCTGCCAAAGACCCAGACCACCACCGGGTGAGTACAAGCACCGCACCTCCCCTGCTTTGCCTCAGGCCCTCTGAATCCTCTGGGCAACCATGGACTAGAGATGGATGATGGAAGGAGTTCACAAGTGGCAGACAGGCTAGCATCACTGATGCAGTGGAGGAGATGGGGCAGTTTGATAAGAAATAATAGTGGGTACATAGTATCAGAGGGGTAGCCGTGCTAGTCTGGATCTGTAAAAGCAGCAAAGAATCCTGTGGCACCTTATAGACTAACAGACGTTTTGGAGCATGAGCTTTCGTGGGTGAATACCCACTTCCTCAGATGCATGTAATAGAAATTTCCAGGGGCAGGTATATATATTCTAGCAAGCAAGCTAGAGATAACGAGGTCAGTTCAATCAGGGAGGATGAGGCCCTGTTCTAGCAGTTGAGGTGTGAAAACCAAGAGAGGAGAAGCTGGTTCTGTAATTGGCAAGCCATTCACAGTCTTTGTTCAATCCTGAGCTGATGGTGTCAAATTTGCAGATGAACTGAAGCTCAGCAGTTTCTCTTTGAAGTCTCGTCCTGAAGTTTTTTTGCTGCAGTATGGCCACCTTGAGAATGGTCGGCAAAGAGAAACATGCTGCCAAAATGGTTTCAGTGTGTGTCTCAAATACGGACATGTTCGGAAATTATTTCAAGATCCATGGAGCAGTCACTGTTTCTTCCACTGTATTTCATACAGCTTTAAGCTCATTGTTCTCATTTAGTAAATAATAATAATGATAATGATGAGAAATAGTTTCAGTATGACTTTACAGTAAATTAAAGGTTGAGAAAGTTTTTCAGGCTTATTGGGTACAGGTATCTACATATTACAATGCATGTTGATTTTCAAACTGTTTCTTTAATGTCATTTGTATCTTTCATATTTTTCTTCAATTTGAACTCCCATCACCTTACCCACTTACTGGAAAATAAGCTTCACAGGCCAACGTCTTTTTGAAGATCAATTAGAATATTCAGCCAGCCAAGGATCCAATGCGCTGAAGATTCCAAAGTGCTCTATTATTTGCATCAGAAGTCATTAATAGCATTGGGGTTATCCTTGAGTAGTCTTCAGTTTCAGAGCCATGCGAGAACTTCAGACAGAAGTTTACAACACTATGTCCCATCTTTAACTTATGCCTCAGAACTCATATCTGTGCTCCTTTTTTTAGGATATGTTGAAAAACACTACTAAAGGACATCCTGACAGGCTGCCACTGCAGATGGCTCTTACAGAGCTTGAAACATTGGCAGAGAAATTAAATGAAAGGAAAAGAGATGCAGATCAGCGCTGTGAAATAAAGCAAATCGCAAAAGCCATGAATGAACGTTATCTGAACAAGGTTGGGACAGAATATAATTTATACTATGGAAGCTCATACATTGCTAATTTCTTATTACCTTCTCCTGAGCAGCTAGTGGAGTGGCTACCTAATCTGCACCCCTTTGTGTGATGGTTCTATTTAAAGCATAGGTGGATTTGAGGCATAGAATGGCTGGAAGATGTAAGGCATCTCCATGATAATATAGGTCCACTGGCCAAAACCACTGTGTGCTGTGGGTGCAGGGTTGTGTCCAGTGCTGCAGCCTAGCGGAGGTACTAGCAGCCCAGTGGTGTTCTATGATCTGGTAAAGGCAGAATGCTAACTCCTTATCCCACCTCATACCTTCACACAGGTCCTCTGCACAAGGACATCCTAATTTGTCTCCATGGCAGGATCCAGGATTTAGCCCTATAGGCAGTGTAAAGTATTTAACGGTCCATTTTTTCCCTTTAATATTTCAACCCGACAAAGCAGTCCCAGATGCGCTGACTGATGTATCTAATAGTTTCCTGTTTTGCCTGTATCATTCAATTATTTGGATAGTAAAATAGAAATATCCTCACGAGAATGGTGAGATACATTTAAAAGGAATTGAGACAGGACAACCTTCTTGTCTTACTGTGCCTCCTAAATGCCTCTGTTCTTTCTGGGAGATGAGGCATCACATACCTGAATTACTGCTCATTATGATTTATTCTCTTTAATACATCTATATAGGGTAGTGAGCACCTAGACCTATTCTGAGGAGAAAAATGCTGACTGCACCTCATATTTTTCTCAAGTGGTGTAGAAGGTCCTCTCAGTTTTCTGGATGGGAAGTAGTCAACCCAAGTGTAGGCATTTCTAGGTCTTTTGCATCATTAAGATCAATATTTCAAAGAAAAAAAGTAGTGAATTTATCAGAGTATTGGGATAATCCTGGATGTGGTTTATTTACCTGTGTAGCCAAAAGGTTAAAAATTATGTACTGTACTGACAGCATTGGCAGGGCTGCATCTGGAACACTGGTTTCAGTTCCCAGATGCTCTGGAGGTAGAGGATTGACCTAGGTCTTTTAACCTTTCCTCCTAATTATGTGTCCTGTACACTGCACGGTAGCTTGTCTAAACAGCAACATTGACACTTAGTTAAAGGAATTAAACATAGAGACAAATTTTACCTAATAGGCACTGGCTGTGCTTTTGGGATAGGGGAGAGTGGGGGAGTGTTCCCAATGGGAGTTCCAGGTGACATTGTGCTATCAGACGTGGCAGCTTTGTGGCATGCAGTGGGAGCCTGCATACTGCAATATGTGCTTTTCTCAACTGCCAGTCAGCTCTGTAGACCAGTGCAGGCAGAGGGAGTAGCCATGACCCTACCTCCTCCTGCTGCTTCTTGCTCCTTTGGAGTAGTTGACACCTCACAGCATATGTGAATTGACTGGAAGGGAGTAGAGAGAAAGGAATTGTAGAAGTCTATGGGCCCAATTCCTATTTTATGCCAGAGGGGTCCTTAAATCCACCTATAAACACTTTTATTACAGTATAGAATATGGTATCCCATTATTTTTGCCTCTGTTTTTGCAGTGGATGTTGGCTATGTCGTGTGTATACATTAATATGTTGATTGTTTTAAAACTCCAGTTACTCAGCAGTGGAAACCGATACTTAATACGGACTGATGACATGATAGAAACAGTTTACAATGAGAAAGGAGAAATTGTAAAAACCAAAGAACGACGACTCTTCATGCTGAACGATGTGTTGATGTGTGCAACAGTGAGTGCACGGTAAGGCTCACTTCATGCTGTTTGAATGGATCACTTGGAAACATTAACCGGAATGGATTCTTAATGGAAACTTTAACCATAGATACTAATTTCTGTAAATTTCGATAATGTGCCAATAGCTTTGTTGTTGTTGTTCTTCTTCTCTCCTGATTGTATTTTAAAGAACTACGATAAACCACTAGAAAGAAGTACAAACAGAAAATTACAGATAAACAGAAGCACTTTGTCCAGTTTCCAGATATTGGTAAGAGTTGGCCTGTAGTGGAGATTAGATGGCACAGTTGCTTAGTGCCCTAACTCTTCACCTCTGAAGACCTGAGTGTTGGCCTTGACTTAAGTAATGGGTGAAAGTGAGTTTATAGGAGCTCAGTCTGATGTTGATTCTTTGTGTTCACATGAAGACACACAAAACTGTAATTTGGTCAAGTTTACTGTTTAAAAATAAAAAAGCTGGGGTGAAATTCTGGAACCATCGCAGTCAATAGCAAAGCTCCCATTAACATCAGTTAGGCCAGGCTTCCACCCTTGAAGCCTAAAACTGAAGGATTAAGACTGAGGTGCTTAGAAAAAGGTATCTGTTGCATAGTGCTTTCTGTCCTGTTGCTGGTATAACTGATGGTATTAGTCTGTTACGTTACTTGTGTGCCAAGGTCACACACACTTTAATATGTTGGTCGTATTGTAATTTTTTTTCCTTTGTGTGTGGGTGCATGCTGACAGAGAACATATAGACAGACCATTAAGTTCGTTCGTTGGTTCTTTCTTTCGTTCTTTCTTTCGTTCTTTCTTTCTTTCTTTCTTTCTTAAACTAACTAAACTAAAACTAGCACCTTTTTCTCAGCCCAAAGTGATGTCTTCAGTGCCTTAAGGTATTCCTTACCTCTTTTGTGTAATCTTACTAGTGCTAAGTTTCAAACAATATCAGCAAGTGAAAAATGACTTCTAATAACACTTTGATCTTCAGATGTTCACAAGCTGTTTTCCTATTAACCAAGAATTGTGATTCTTCTCCTTTTCCTTTTATTCAGACCTTCAATCACACCTGGCTATTTTCTTGTGATTCATTGAGAGAAAATTGCTTTTTTTTGCCCATTTTAGTCCTTCCTGTGACACTTTGTCCTGGATTCTGTGTAACTGTTCCTAAAGTGGCAGAATGCAACCAGTTTTCTTTTCTCGTGTGAAAAGTCCATGATTTTGCTGAATCTCTGGGTTTGCTATTAAGGTGACTGTTATGGTGATCAGACTCATTGCTCCTCTTCCTGTGGGCCCGATCATTACATAGCACCCGGCTTAGGGGAGTTGTCTAATTTGGTACACGTGTGCCATAGGGATTTGTTAACACAGAAAAGATGTCTCATTAAAATGTATAGGGTTATTTTTTCTCTAGCAGTTCAGAATTGAACTAGCTCTCACAAGTTCTCCACCTACACCTTTTCCATAATAATACGTTTGTAAAGGCTTTACTAACATCAACAATAGGGCTTTCCACCTCCGACCGCTGTGTATTGCACTTAGATGGGCCCAGCTGCAAACTATGCATCCAGATCAGGATCCATACTGTTCTGTAGCTTTGAGGTGCCCAGATCTGGGGCTTCTTCACAGACTTTAATTCCATAAAGAATCATTATAATACTTGCTCATTTCTTGTAGGGTTGGCAAAGGAACAACACTGCTGATATGCATCCGATGAAGTGGGTATTCACCCATGAAAGCTCATGCTCCAATACATCTGTTAGTCTATAAGGTGCCACAGGGCTCTTTGCTGCTAACACTGCTGATAGTGACCACTCTCTGCCCCTCTAGCCAATCCCCTCCCATCCATGAAGCCTGATTTCTTGGCGCATCTGCTGATGGGATTCAGCAGGAAAGAGGAGACAAAGATAAATCTCCTTTCTCACAAACACACCCTGCCCGTATCTCCTGGGTTTTCTTCCCTCCATTTATGGAGGCCAAAAGGACAGTCTGGCTCATGATTTGGAAAATACTTTATCCTTTTTTTTTAAAGTGACTTGTGGGTCACCCATGATTGCAAGGGGAATCCATATTTGGTGGAACCCATTGATAGGGAAATGTTTTATTTAGAGAATATCTTCATGCTAAGCAGAATTGCAGTTTGCACATTCCAATACTTCCCTTAAACAATTTGGGCTTTTGTTTTTCTTCACTATGAAGCAGTTTTGCTATCAGCAGGTTTCAGTGTATTTATGTATCATAAATGTGAAAACCTTGTGATATATTGGGATAGTACTGAATATTTAAAAATGCCAAGAAATGCAAATTAGACATTTGGTTTGGGATTTCATGCCTATGGAATATAGTAGATTTGATAAAGGTGATCACAGATTATAGTTAAAATATTAGGGGAGAGTGACATTTTTGTTGACATCCTATGGAAAATAAAGATTTGGTTAAACAAAACATCAGCGAGAACTGCTGGAGCATTGTCAAGGTAAGTGGAAAATTGTAGATACAACAACTGTAGATTTTAAGATGCTCCTCATGAGTCACAAGTTTGAGTATGAAAGGCATATTGCTAAAATTTAGAACTTCTCAATCATTGGAGGTGTGTTCTGAACTGCCTAAGCACACATGGAAATTAATTATGCCATTATTTATCTCTGCTCTTTACCCTGCTTCTTACACATGTAACACACATGTAGAGTGTAGGTGCTTTGCTTTACGTATTTGTTTGTGACTGGCATATTCTGTTTGGAATGGTTAATCATTTACGTGAGAGTTCTCTGCATTATGAACAACAGCAAGTCATTAACTTGTTGCTTTTTCTTCCATCTTCAGAGGAAAGAAAAACTTAAAAGACATACTATTGTGCCACATGGATGGGGTTGCCAGGCATCGGGTTTTCGACCGGAACGTCTGGTCGAAAAGGAACCCTGGCAGCTCTGGTTGGCACTGCCAACTGGGCTGTTAAAAGTCTGGTTGTCAGTGCAGTGGAGGCCCAGGCTCTGTGCTCCTCCCGGAAGTGACTGCTAGGTCCCTGCAGCCCCTGGGCACTGGGGCAGCCAGGGACTGGGAGGCTCCATGTGCTGCCCCCACCCAGAGTACTGGCTCTGCAGCCCTCATTGGCTGGGAACTGTGACCAATGGGAGTTGCAGGGGGTGGTGCCTGCAGGTGTGAAGGCAGCGCACACCGAGCAGAGCCGCCTGGCCACTCATGCGCCTAGAGGCCGCAGAGATCTGATGCCCACTTCCTCAGAGCCACGATAAGTACTGCCAGGACCCCATACTCCAACCCCCTGGTCCAGCCTTTAGCCCCCTCTCACACTCCAAACCCCTCAACCTTGGCCCCACCCCCAGTGGGAGCTCCCACCCCCAGCCGGAGCTCTCACTCCCTGCAACCCTACCCAAGCCCGGAGCCCCCTCCTGCACTCTAAATCCGTCATCCCCAGTCCCGCCCCAGAACCTGCACCCCCAACTGGAGTTCTCACCCACTGCATGTCAACCCCCTGCCCCAGCCCGGAGCCCCCTCCTGCACCCTAAATCCCTCATCCCCAGCTCCAGCCCAGAGCCCATACTCCTCCTCAGACCCCATCCCCATGCCCCAGCCTGGTGAAAGTGAATGAGAGCGGGGAAGAGTGAGTGATGGAGGGGTGGGAGAATGGAGTGAGCAGGGGCATCAGAGAAGGGGCAGGGCAGGGACGTTCAGTTTTGTGTGATTAGAAAGTTGGAAACCCTGCACATGAGCGCTGAGGTCAGATGAGAATCTAATACTGTTTGACCAGTGGGAGCATAGCATTCTCACTAGAGGTTAAGTTCACCCATCAGAGCGCAAGTCTTCTGAGCTTGAGGGCATGATAGGTAATCCCTTGAGTAATATACTTTAAATAGTTTGTGAGCCCTCTAGTGACCCTCTCTGTCATTTATGTTTCAAATGCCCTCAGAGGCATGCCTGGGCAGCAGTGTGTCTGTGTAGCTAGGCCTTGCATGGTGTATGTATAGTTAGTAAACATGGTTACCAGGACCCCACGATGTCCAGTGTAGTTTCTTTATATTATGTTTGTTGTATAAAAAGCAGAAGATGCAGCAGTGCTGGTCAGTGTCATGTGTGTGATCTTTTTAAAATAGTATTGCACTTGTTACAGAGACCTATGCATATTTTCTAAATCAAAATAGTAAATAAAATGACTACTAGCATGAAGGACATATACAGGTGCTCAAAAATCAATAATTTATGCATCTTCCAGCTCTTCGTATGAAAGCAGTGGCATCATGGCAACCGGCCTAAGGTATTTATTAAAATGGAGTGTGCCACTTGGACAAGTGGAAGTAATAGAATATGGCAGCAATGAAGGCCAAGGAGAGAACTGCAGATTCCCACCTCAGCACTCAGCCGAGAATGTCATCGTTAATGTTAAGCCAAGTAAGTGACAGGCACCATTACTGATGGATTTTACATTCTGATTAAGGCCCTGGTTCAGATTTAGATGGCTGATTGAAAGAAAAAAGGAAAGTGTTCTGTGTATGTTTATTCTTGCATTATGTACAATAGTTTTTTAAAAATTCTGAAAATGTATGAAGTTCTAACCAGACTTTTGACTTACTATGTAACTCGCCTTTATTTATGCCACTTGGTAGTGACAATGATTGGGAAATGCAAGACACCAAATTTTACTGTGTTGATTACTTATGGGTCCTGTCCTGGGTCTAGCATCATCCATGGTTCAGGGCCTTCAAGAGCTTTGGTACCCCCCTGAGCTTTGCAGCCAGAGCACTGTAAGAAGATCATGGCTGGTAGTGGGAAAGATCCCTCCAGAGGTGATTGTGAAACATTTCTGGCAGGTTTCTTCACAGCTAAGTGGCAGTCAGGAGAAACCATGTATCCCAAAGTAGTCCCCCTGACCAATACCTCCAAAATAGAGCTTATTCAGTGAGAGCTTTCCATAGAATTTGACAGAGGGAGATGAAGAGGTGACATCCCCTCCAGAGTTCCTTCCCACAAGGGGAAATCTTTGTTTAAAGGACAGGCTTCCCTCCACAACTCTCCCTGTTCCCCTTTGCCCCCATTACTGCTGGAGCCACACAGATGTTGTTGTAGGCTTAAGTGTGTACTAACTACTGCATTCTCCATAAACCTAGCAGAGGAGAAAGAAAGGGCTGGATATATACACTGGCTTGCTTGGAGGGGCTTATTTACATGAATTTCCTGTCTCCCTACCCATTCAAGCAGCCCAGAAATCCTACCTACTGAGCAGGTGAGGATCTCTTCCTGTTAGGAACAGAGGAACTGCCATGCCAGATACAACTAGTAGTCCATACAATCTGGTAGCCTGTTACTGACAGTTGCCAGTGCCAGGTTTTACTGTAGTGAGCATTAATGGTATAACCTGCCTATAGGGGAATCTTCTTCCTTAAAGAAGTGATCTCATGCCCTGAAATTTAAAAGTTTATTTCCCTTATACACTGTTTAATATACATCCTATCTACATGCTGTGCCAACTGTCCCTAGGATTGGTCAGCCTGATGCACAACATGTAAACAGGCTTCAGTCATTAATCTTTTCATATGCGATGAATGATTTTTTTAATCCTATATTTTGCTTGGATGCATTTATTTTAGGCTCATCTCTTTTTACATTCTAAACCATTGCTGTTAGCTGGCAGTACTCCCTTCTGAGTTATTCAAGAGCTGTGGTTTAAAGCAGTTTCTGTAGTGAATCAATGCAGTATATCACTGTGTACTTATTTAATGTCACTCTCTTGGCTTTTGCTTCATGCCATTCACCACATTCACCTGAAAAGAAATATTGTACCTCAGAGCTGTTTGGGATCTATCTTAAATATATAGCACCTTCCCGATCACCAAGGGTAGCAGAGTTCTCTTGCCCCTCCCTCCTAAGTGATTCTGGGTAAAATTTTCAAATGTGCCTAAGTTTCCCGAGAGCCAATGGGACTTAGTCCCCTAAGGCCCAATCCTCAAAGGTATTTTTAGTGGAGTTAAAACCTAAGAGCCTGTGTCACTTTTGAAAATGTTACTCTCTGTGTTACACATAGGATTGTCAACATTCTAATTGCACAAAACTGAACACTCTTGCCCCATCCTCTGCCCTGTCCCTTCTCCAGACCTCATCCCTGCCCCGCCCTTCTCTGAGACCTGACTCCTCGCTCACTCCATCCCGCCTCCCTTTGTTGCTTGCTCTCCTGCCCTCATTCACTTGCTCATTTTCACTGGGCTGGGGCAGGGGGTTGTGGTGTGGGAGGAGGTGAGGTCTCAAACTGGGGGTGCAGGCTCTGGGATGGGGCCAGAAATGAGGGGTTCAGAGTGTGGGGTGGGATGCAGGAGGAGGTACGGGCTCTGGACTGGGGGTGTGGACCCCGGGGTAGGGCCAGAAATGAGAGGTTTGGGGTACAGGAGGGGGCTCTGGGCTAGGGCCAAGGGGGTTGGCATGTGGAAGGGAGTTCCAAGCTGGGGCAGGGGATTGGGTTTGGGTTCTAGGAGGGAACCTGGATGCGAGATGGAGCTCAGGGCTGGAATGTGGGTTGGAATGCAGCATGGGGTTGGGGTGTGGGCTACGGGAGGGAGTTTGGGTGTGGAAGGGGGCTCAGTGCTGAGGCAGCGGATTGGAGTGTGGGAGGGGGAGAGGGCTCCAGCAGGGGGGTGCAGGCTCTGGGGTAGGGCCAGGGATGTGGGGTTTGGAGTGCACGTGGGGCTCTGGGATGGGGGTGAGGGGTTCAGAGTGTGGGAGAGGGCTCTGGGCTGGGGCAGAGGGTTAGAGTGTGGGGGGAGGCTGTGGGTTCCAAGTGGGAGTTTGGTTGCAGGAGGGGGCTCAGGGCTGAGGCAGGGGTTGGGGTGTGGAAGGGGGTGCAGGCTCTGGGAGGGAGTTTGGGTGCGGGGCAAGAGTCAGGGCTGGGGCCGGGGGATAAGGTATGGGAGGGGGTATGGGTGGCAGGTAGCGCTTACCTTAGGCGACTCCCAGAAGTGGTTGGCATGTCCATTGGCTCCTAGGCAGAGGCGTGGCCTGGCGGCTCTGTGTGCTGCCTCCACCCATAGGCGCTGCCCCCACAGCTCCCAGTGGCTGCAATTCCTGGCCAATGGGAGCTGCGGAGCTGACACTTGGGGCAGGGGCACTTCACGGATCCCTTCTGGCTGTCCCTCCACCTAGGGGTTGCGGGGATGTCGTGTGGAGCCAGATAGGGAACTGCCAGCTCTGTGTCAACCGGACGTTTAATGGCCTGGTCAGCAGTGTTGACCGGAGCCTCCCAGGTACCTTTTTGACCGGGTGTTCCGATCGAAAACCAGACACCTGGCAACCTTATTTACACCAACAGGCTCAGGGTCTGTTCTGCATTGCTGATAATAAGCCTCAGGCTTAGCTTGCATTGATTAAGTAAGTGGCTATGTTCTGTTTATTTTGTTACCCCATTCTCTCACCCACCATCCAAAACAGGATAACATTACACAAAAGAGTATGGGAGGTGGCATAGCTAGAGGTAGGAGATAAAAGAGAAAAGGCAGACCAGAAGGATAGCAGATATGCAAAGGAATATATGAGTCCTCAACAGTAGTCATACCCTTCCTTCCCAAATGATGGGCATCCCCCATTAAGCTAATCAAACATAATCAGAAACTATGAAAGAAAAGTGAGTGAAACCCCGAAGTCTATGGAATGCCTGTTTATGCTCTACCAACCACTCTGAATACAGGCTTGTATTGGGTTGGTCTGAATCTTGCTTAAACCCCGAGGAACTCCCTTTGTATTTCTTGCTCTCTTCATTGCTAAAGAGTAAAGGAACCCAGAAAATATGATCTTGCTACACAGAAAGAAAACTAGTAAAGTTATTAACATTCATGTGGGTATCATTGCACATATAGAACAGGAGTACTTGTGGCACCTGAGAGACTAACACATTTATTTGAGCATAAGCTTTCATGCACATATACTGCAGTAGCTATGCAGTTTACTTATGTCACCTCTGTACTCTCAGAATGCTTCAAAGAGATGCTCCAGTGGGACACCAAATCCATTTAATAAACTCTGAGAGAAAAAAATTCTTGTTCAGACAGTTTGGGGTCCTGTGGCTGAAATCCTGGCCCCACTGAAGACAACTGGGAGGTTTGTAATTGACTTCAGTGGAACCATGATTTCACCTCATATTTCCAGTTTCTAAAACTACTAGCAATTAGAGAGAGGAGGAGAGCGACAGAAATTGTGATTAGATTAAAGTGCATTAAGTGCTTGAGGATTAGCTTTGCCTTGTCTTGGAGGACTGAGAAAGGAGAATTGTAGGTGCAGCCTTGGCAGTGAAGTATTTAGACTCCATAAGACTAGTACTCTCATGTTACTGACTGTCTCAGCAAGGATTTTTGATGAATTGCAACCGTATCCTTACAAGGATTGTTGGTAATTACATCTGTTTTACCATGGCATTCTTCCCCACACACAAAACCTTTTGTATAAGGGGGCAACTGTCACATTGTATCTCGTTATTATTGGCCTAATTTGTATAGCTCTGTACTCTGTTCTCTTTGGGTCATTTCTGTTAATCACTACATTGAGTCAGTGGGGTTCTTGTAATGCACTCAGGTTCATAAAAATGCTGGCTAAAATGTTGTTTGTATTTTAAGATTATTGCTTGATCCATCATGACAAAAGATGGAGATAAAAGAGGCAAACATCATCTTGGCCATTGCAGAGAATTTAATAGCCTGCATTTAAATTCATCCTATAGATTATATTGCACTGGTGGAGGGAGTTTGAAAGCTTTTATGAATACATTCAAATCAAAGGCCTGCATTAACTTCTGATGTTAGCCTGAAATAAGAGCTGTGTGAACACTTATTGCACTCAGCAAATTTATGACATTTGTTCTCAAATTTTAATAGTAGCAAAAAGCAGTATTTGAAGTACAAATCTGCCTTTTTCCTTCACTAGGCACAAAAAATGTGTGTAGTTTGAGCAAAAAGGGAGAGAATTCTTCCCTTTGGAGGGAGCTCCTTGCTATGCTGTGGCTTCTGGATTGCATGTTTAGTTGCCTTAGTTTGAGCCCTATTTTCCTGAGTAGCTCTCATTGTTGTGAATGTGGGGAAATATTAGGTCCCTATTGTTTTGCAGAATCCTTCATGCAAGAATCTGCCTGATATGAAATTAGTGCAATATACTGTGATTTCCAGCAGCCGCTGCCACTGCCTGCATCCTCCAACTATATTTAAAGCAAAATATTTTATGTTTGCAGTTTGAAAATAGGGCTTGATTCTGATGTCATTTACGCTGGTGCAAATCAGAAGTGATTCCATTTATCTAATTGGAATTACTCTTGATTTACAATGGTGTAACAGATCAGAACCCACACATGCAGAGTGTCAGGTGAAAACTTTTATCTTAACTCAGTATGCTAACAGCTGTTTTTCCCCATTGAGTCCTTCCAAGCTAAGGTTACAGAAGCTTTTCCTACTGAACTGTCTGTCTGCAGAATGAGTCTGAACCTCAACCACAAGATCATATAGGCCATCACCTAGTATCTTCAATTCCTTATCCAGTAAATTGTCAGTCCATAAATGAACTGTTCACAATGCTGAAGAAGCTACATTCAGGTGCATTTCGTTGTGCTTGCCATTTCTAACACAAATATGTAGCAATGTGTCTGTGTGTATATTTTTTAAAAATCCAAAAGAAAACACTCCACTGCACACACTTCTCCTGGAGAGAAAATGAGAGAACAGACACATGCGGAATGGCACGTGTTAAATTACTCATTGCACTGCTGAAAGGAACTCAGATCCTATGAGGATGAGTGCAGTAGAAGAACCTATGTAGAATAGAATATTCAGACATGAAAGTAGGAGTGTTTTCAGAGTAATCCTGTTTCTTTATTAGCATGAAAAGCAATTTGGATAGTCTCCTTCTTCTTGATTTATGAAGAAAAATTATGGTGGTGTTTAACTGGGAACTTGAAAAAATCATGGATGAGTTATAAGAGAAAGCTTTTGTGATATATATGTATTTGATTCATCCTCATAATACTTGCAAGATGTGAGTGTTATGGGTTGTCACCCCTTGGGTGCAATCAGGGGGCTGTGGGTTGGGGACATAGCCAGCCCCATCCAGGCCCTGTGTTCATCCAACACAACAGCAGGTGGCGAGACTCACCTAAACTGGGCTACCCACATGCAAACAGCAGACCGCAGCCAGCTTCCCAGCTCCCTAGGCACGCACCCACCTCTGGAGTATAAACCCAAAATTATATAGTCTTGCACTGCACAGGGATCTTAAATAGATTTTAAGTGATTGTAAGTGATGGATAACAGATCAAAGCAGTTTGTGGTTTGGTTTATTTTACTAGGTAATCTAAGTCTAAGACACTAGAAAGATAGGTTATGAGTTAGCAAATTCTCTCCCTGACTGATGATACAAGCAGGCTTGCAGATTCTTAAGGGACCAGCTGCACTTGCTTTGTAGCTTGGGATCCCCTCCCCCATTCAAAGTCCTTTTTTCTTTCGGAGCTTCTCTCAGGTGTTGAGTTCTAATGGAGTTAAGAATAACAGATGATGCCACTCCCTGCCTTATATAGCCTTTCCATATGGCTGGAACCCTTTGTTGCACACTGAGTTCCCAGACCAGTTTGTGGAAAAATACGGGTACCCAAAATGGAGTCAAGAGTCATGTGGGCTGGTCACATGCCCTTGCAGAGTCACAGCTGTCATTAACCATAGCAGGGGTTCGGCAACCTTTCAGAAGTGATGTGCCAAGTCTTCATTTATTCACTCTAATTTATGGTTTCGCGTGCCAGAAATACATTTTAACCTTTTCAGAAGGTCTCTTTCTATAAGTCTATAATATATAACTAAACTATTGTTGTATGTAAAGTAAATAAGGTTTTTAAAATGTTTAAGAAGCTTCATTTAAATTAAAATTAAAATGCAGAGCTCCCCGGACCGGTGGCCAGGACCTGGGCAGCGTGAGTGCCACTGAAAATCAGCTTGCGTCAGCACGCGTGCCATAGGTTGCCTACCCCTGAACCATAGGATGTCTGGAGTGTTCTCAGCAAGGTTCACCAGGTGGGGGATAAGCTTTTCCTAAGGCCTGGTGTTTTCCCTAATCGCCCATTACCCTGAATGGGCCCTTTACAGGCAACTATTTAGATTGGAAGCATCTTGGCTAGTGGGCGTCACCCAGGTGTGACTCTGTATGAAATACATAGTCAATATTCATAACTTCAGATACAAAAATAATACCTATATACAAATAGGATAATCATATTCAGCAAATCATAACTTTTCCAATGACACCTTACATGAACTATCTTATTCAAAATGTATCATAATTGCACCATAATCGTATAATAAATCACTATGAAAAATAGGAGGTTCAGTGTCACAGCGGGCATTATTATGAAGTTAGACTTTGTATCAAAGGTGAGAAGCAAATGCCATGATTCTGGACCCAGAGAGAGCTAGGCAAGGGAAATAAATAATATGGGGAGACATCTTAGACTAGGAAATCGCTGAAAATCTCCCTAGACCAGATACTCTTGGCAATATATCTTTCCCATTCAGTAGGGCCAAATAGTGAATGCTTTTCTCCCACTGGTAAGTAGTTAGGAACAGGACTCACCTGGACTTCGGTGAGGCTATTCCTGTACATAACTGTTCACACGTAGGAGTAAAGGAATAACCATCTCTCCCTGAGTGATTTTATTTTCCAGGCAACATGGTCTGGGGAATGAGCATGAGGTTCAAGAAGTCCCCTGAATTTTAATATTGGCTGTCACTGACTTGCTTGTGTGACCTTGGGAAGGTTGTGTCATTTCTCTGCCTCAGTTTCCCAATCTCTCAAATGTGGATTATAATACTAATCTTCTTCCCTCACAGCAATGCTGTGAGGATGAGATGCTTTGAATGTTTTAAGGGCTGCCCAAGTACTATTTATTTTGTGGATCATTAATCTTTGTTTTAGTATTTCAAGTGTTGTTATATGCTAAACAACTCTCATGCTCTGGACTCCTTTGATATGCTCACTCCTCTTCCTCTTGGATGATCTTGGTGGGTGAATGGATTTGTTTGTGGGTTATTTTCTGCCTTGTTGGTATGTTGCCCTTTCTTGGCTTTTTGAAGAGGTTGATCGCACATTTAGGGCCCAGTGGAATGTCGTTTGATTTTCATTTAATAAAAGGGATGCAAGTTAGGTCCAATTCACTCAAAGAAAAGTGTACAGTAAGTTAGAGGAAAAAATGCCACCCTACACTCCTGTCATAAACAAGAGGACGGGTCAGAATGTGGTGGATATGACTTAACTGATTTTAGGTGTTCTCTTGTTGGAGAATGGTTGTCTCTTCTCAAAATAAATAAAATGAATGTCCTGGGCTAAATCCTTTATGTTCACCAAATCCAGAATATTCCCCTCCAAAAGCAATTTAACAGAGCAAGCTGCTTTAACTTACACTTTCTTCCCTCTGCATGTAGAAGCACAAATAATATTAATGTCAGTATAGAATCATTGCTCTTTAGGGAGACTTTATGGGCAAGTGTCAAATGTTATGTGGCTGCAGTTTACTTGACCTTTAGCAATTGGGATTCCAAATTGACATATTGCTTGCTTTTGTGGTGATGGATCTGCTGTGTCACATTTCTACGTGGTGCTGAAGGGATGCTATTTGGGAGCTTGTTACAGCACGCTAATTCTCAGGATAGATCTGTGCCAGCCCCAGTGTAGGTTAAAGCAACGTAGGGCAAGAATACCTGGAAGGACTGACTCTAAAGCAAGAAAAGGGGAAGGGATCCAGTGAGTCATAAGGCCTCTTTTGAGTGGGAAGCATGGGGCTGCCAGCTATGGCTTGACTTGCTGTTGCTAGCCACACTGGTCATTAATGATATACAGTATATATTATCACCCAGGCAACAGCACAATTTATTTTTGGCCACGTGGCTAAAAATTAACTGAGATTTAGAAAGAGGGAGTGAGAGATGTCCAGTTCTCCTGTATGTTCCTATACGATGCTGAGCATGTTGTCAGTGCTCAAGAAATAATAATACAAGAGAAAAATTAAATATATTGTGTATTATTCGTGGAAGTTTGCTGCTGTTTTACTTTCATAGATTCACCTATGGTGATGAGGGCCATGGTTTAACCCCAGCTAAGTTACATATTTTCTCCCTTCATGAGCAAAGTTTTGAGGATACATTCATATTCAACCCCCACCTGTTTGTGGTTGAGATCTCTGTGGTTTGTATTTGTTGTTATGTTGAATAACAGAAGCATGTCAAAATGCAGACATGATTCCCTCTACTGCGTTTCCTTCTGCTTTCTGCAATCGGTTTATGTATGTCTCCAAGCGTTACCATGGAAACGGATGTGGGCGTGCGTTTGACTGGATATACTGGATACTTGTGTCTCTGTCAGTGTCTTGGAGAATATAAAACCCTTGCAGCATTTTAATCGGACGTGACAGGAAGGTTCCTTTCAAAATACTATTCTGAGAGCTGCAGTAGAAATAGCTGATTTTGAACAGTGAGTCTAGAAGGGAAAAAAATAAAAATGAAAAGATCTGAGCACCTGTCTTGTGAGCTCCTGAAAGCAGGATGTTGCAATAAAGTGTCCAGCAAAAATGACGCAGAATGTAAAAAAATTGTTTCATATCCCTGGTTAGTGACAAATTTGTAAATTAGTGATGTGGTCTAAATCACTTTCAGTTAAAAGGGAAGGCCAGGTGCACCTGGGCCATTCTGCTTTCAGTTCCTCCTCCTTTCCTGAAGAAGGAATGGGAGCCGCTGAACTACTGAAACAGCAGCTCTTTTCCTTTCTCCTAAGGAAACAGTGTCCTCTGGATTTTGCTTTGCTCATTGCACAATTCCACCTGTTCTGCTCCAGGCCCTACTCAGTGTGCGGTGATACAAACCGGTGCCCACCATTATGGACTGCAATATTGGTGATTTTTGGTCCTAAATTTTCCAGTGTAGGTTGAATCTCCCAGTCCTTTACTCTCCCCAATGCACTACTTTCCTTTCTTCGCCTTGGCAGAATGGAGCTTCTCTCTCTGAGAAATGTTTCTAGCATTCCAGATTAAGTGGACTGTTTTGTATTCCTTAAACTTCATTCCCAATTCATGCGCTCCTTTTCAATTCCTTTTAAAAACCTCTACTTTTCCTTGCTCCTGTTACATAATCTCACACACTAGGGATGCAGAGTGACAAACACTTAATACCTTGCACAGCGTTTGCAGCTGCAAGAAATCCTATTGCTTGTAATGGGGCTGCTCACATGAGTAATGTTACTTGCCTGAGCAAGTGATTGCTGGGTTGCGTGATAATTTTGTATTCATTATCTCATTAAGATCTGTCACATCAGGTGCTGAGACAGCTCTCCAATGTTTACATTTATATTGCATGAAAATGAAGGAGTCGCACTGACAGGAAGGTGAAGGTTGATCCAGCGGTCAGGGCATTGCCTGGGACTTGGGTGACTCTGGTTCAGTTTCCTAGCTTTGCTACAAACTTCTTGTGGTACCATAGACAAGGTTCTGTGCCTCATAGGTGTTGTGAGGATATATGCATTAAAGATTGTGAGATGATTGGGGCCATATAAGTACCTTAGATGAAAAGGGTGTCCTGTACGATAGGAGTTTATATTCTTGTAGAAGTTAGAGTGGGTAATGCAACTAAATTTTCATGAGACGGCTCCTCAAGTTGTAGGGTGAGTATTCCTCCTGCCCTAGTTGTTAAATGGTTTCACCCAATCTCTGCTCAAGAGAGTCACCATTTGGGGGCACTGTGTGCTTCTGGAATCCCAGGTTTTGTTGGTGGCCAAAAGCACCTAGTATCATTAGCTTCTCTTAATATGCTTGTATCCCTTTTCTTTCCAAGCCAGCCCTATCTAGACTGGATACTTCACTGTAATCTACTTGGAGTTGTACTTGAAGACCACTCCAAAGCTGCAGCTTGTGTAGAATATTGCTGCCAAACTGCTCAGCCAGAGAGATGTATTACACATTTTCTAAAATCAGCACTGACTTCCTGTTTGCTTGAGTCCAATTCTAGAAGTTGATTTTAAACCACATGCACCTATATGACATGGCTTTGAGTTTTATGGAATTCAAGTGAGTAGAATTTGAATCACAATGGCCCAAATTCATCCCCCGTTTAAATTTACTGAGATAATTAATTTGGCACAACGTGTTAACGCACAAAGGGCCTTCTATATGACAAGGTAGAAAGTCTAGTTCTATGGCATGAACTTAAAACTGACACCGTATGAGATTGTTCTATAGAGGTTTTCTTCTATTTCAGGATCCTTATGCAGATTGGATCTATATCAGTGGTTCTAAAACTTTTGTACTGGTGACCCCTTTCACATAACAAGCCTCTGAGTGCAACCCCACCTTACAAATTAAAAACACTTTTTTATATATTTAACACCATTATAAATGCTGGCTGCAAAGTAGTGTTTGGGGTGGAGGCTGACAGCTCACAACCCCCCATGTAATAAACTTGTGACCCCCTGAGGGGTCTCAACCCTCAGTTTTTGAGAACTCCCCATCAACCCCCCTATTTTAACATTTTATAGAGTACCAGCTGTGTTAGTCTGTATCCGCAAAAAGAACAGGAGTACTTGTGGCATCTTAGAGACTAACACATTTATTTCAGCATAAGCTTTTGTGGGCTACAGCTCACTTCTTCGGATGCATAGAATGGATCACACAGGCAGGAGATATTTATACATACAGAGAACATGAAAAGGTGCCAACAGGAAGAGTCTAGTCATCTCAATTATCACTTCAAAAGTTTTTTTTCTCCTGCTGACGATAGCTCATCTCAATTGATTAGACTCTTCCAGTTGGTATGGCTACTTCCACCTTTTCATGTTCTCTGTATGTATAAATATCTCCTGTCTGTGTGTTCCATTCTGTGCATCCGAAGAAGTGAGCTGTAGCTCACGAAAGCTCATGCTGAAATAAATGTGTTAGTCTCTAAGGTCCACAAGTACTCTTGTTCTATTAACATTTTAGAAGCTTATTTAAATTCTACTTCATAAGTCAACTTTAGGTTTTGGATTGAAGGGAGTTAGTTGTGTCATGTTGTTATAAAATTCCACTTACCTGGTAAAATGTTGTCTTTAAAACACACAAGTTTATAGAGGTAACCATGGGAACAATAACAGTGTGTGTGACTAAACTGAAAGATACACATACAATGACTATTGTTGTAAAGGTGCAGATGTAAAGCACTTTGCTTATGTAAGAGAATGTTCAGGAACTTTTTAGTGGAGTGCCTAAAAATAAAAACTCATTTGCTTTGTCCCTTGCTTTAACATTAATGATGAATTTTCAGAGCCAGGAAATTAGAGAGAGACAGCTGACTGCAAATGATGCTTTTCCCCAGCTGTTTTTGGTGTATTTTAATAGTAGAAAGTGAATGGGGGTGGCTTTTTATGGAATGAGGGGAGGGCGGAAATTTGTTGTTGGCTTTTTAGGTGATTGTCTGTCATGTTGTTGTATAGTTCATTCCCTTTATAAGTGGAAAACACTCAATACTTGACAATGGGTGCCAGCATCAGTTTCCAAATGTATAACAATATCCATGCCCATATTACATATTCATTCCTTTCCCTAATCCTAATTATCAGTAGTGGAAATAGCTGGCATATTTGAAATCATCATATAAAAGTCTTGTTCTTTTTAGCCATTCTCTTCCAAGTAAATAATTCTACTAGACTTTTACTTCCTTGTGGAGGAGTACCTTTCTTTAATACATGAAGTCTCCCGAATTACATGTAACTGTTATATTTATCCTCGTGTCTTGCTCTCCAAAGTGGAACCCTTATAGAAGCACGATCTAGTGCCCAGATATCATGAAGAGGTGTCTGAGATCCAAAGCCTTGGGGCTTTACTATAACAGTTTCAAATTTTTCCTTTGTTAATTCCCACCCATTCAGTGCAGTGAACAGACACCTCTCTCTCGGGGCATAATACTGACTCTCCAGCAAGATCCTAGTCCTACCCAGACATCCTTAAATGGAGGTAAGGATCTCTAGGCCCCTCTGCCTCCTGCTTAAATCTGCCAGTCATTAAAAAAACAAAACAAAAAAAAACACTTTATCTGTGAAAACTTTCACAGGCCATTTTTCATTTAAAAAAAAAAGTTTAGAATGAAAAGTATGAAACATCTGCAGTTGTATTCAAGTAGTATGAGCATATTATTGCTGCATCATTCCTGAGAGATTTTTTCTTAGCCCAAACTTGAGATCTGAGCATCCCTTAACTAAGTCTAAATCCAGGTCTGAATTTGCAGAGCTCCAATGTCTGTCATGAGTTGAACCATAATCCTAGATCCAGAACACCTTTGGAATTTAGTGGATTGAAATCTGGATTCAAATGTTGTGGCAAATATTCATCTGTGGATTCACTCACATTCCTTTGGAGTGCAGGAATAGGTACCAGTTCAAATTTAGTATAGTTTTCCTAAAGGCCGTAATTTTGTCTATACATCAGAACCCTTTAAAAATACAATTTCTTCCCAGACCTCAGCTGATCATCTGTGTTCAAAATCCGATTTAAATCTTCCTCACCCTCATAGTGTTGGATTTTTGTAAGTTTCAATATGCTGCAAGCAGATGGCTCAGTGGGAGGAAGCAATAATATGTACACTTGCCCTCACAATCCAAACCACAGCTGGCATGTCAAGTTTTTGGCCTGACCGCCTTCTCAGTATCATTTAAAGCTAGCATCGCCTTCAAGCTTACAATTGACTTTGTGTTGTATTGCAATAAAATGCTGTAATTGTAGTCAGGAAAATATCCCATCTTAGTTATGTCTATTGTTTTTAACAGATGAATATTTATCATCAAATTCAGTTTCAGGTTGGATTTTTATGGTCTGATTTTGAAAAACAGTGAGTGCTTTTCACTTCTCTCAAAAAAAAGCCATTTCGTATTTATTGTAAAGTTGAGCTTTTCTTAAGCATTATTTTTCCTTCTTGTGTTTTTACTTCATGTCAGTACGTCTGTTTCCAAGGAATTTATATCAATGCCGTATGCTTACGTACTGATTGCATGAAACTAAAGTAATTTAATGTAATTATACTCAAGGAGCAGCTTGTCAAAAATAGTTATTTTGCAATGTAAGTGATAACCAGGAGTATTTCTACTAACAATCTTTGGTACTAATGTGAGATGTGATACCCAAATATTTGTATAAACATTCGCAATAGTCAGGGAATGCTGAAAGTAGCTTTTAGAAATGTATAAAATGATATGTAGATGGAATTTGATTCCTCTTGATTTTTTCAAATAAAAATAATACATATATTGAACTTTCCTTAAAGTAGCATAAATCTATCAGAAATTACGAAGGGCCAGATTGTGAACCATCTCACTCACGTTAGAAGTCAATTGACTATTTATGCAAGTAATTGCTCACTAATGTAAATAAGGATTAGTTCTTAAAGAATTGGGGGACAGGGAGAGGTGGTTTTCTCAGAGCCGTATTATCCAGAAGTCTTGCAGTGCCCCAGGATATAGCATACAGAATTTACTGCACAGTCGCTGCAGGGAGCATCAAAAAGGGGAGCCAGACAGAAGGGTCCCCAGGGAACAGCTGGCCTCTCAGTGCACATTAATGTCGCTGCTGCTGTGCTGGCCATCACAGGGAAACCGTGTGCTGCCTGGTGTCTCAGTGTGGTGGGGAGACAAGGCATGTTGTGGGGCAGAAGCTGCAGAGTTGACTGAGCCAAGCCAGCTGTGGGATTGGAAAAGGGTTGCAGTGTCAGGACCGGCCCAAATGGCATCCCAGGTGAGGAGCATCTTTGGTGCCTCTCCCCCTCCATTGTTAAACTTTTGAATACCTTATTTTTTACTGCATTAGTAGCCCATTTCACGACTCTTATACATGATTTATATTCCTTATTCCCGTCATAAAAGATGATAAATTTGCATGCTAGGATCTGTATTTATTCATGCCATATATAAGCAAATAAAAAAATTATTTCCTGTAAGCTTATAGAAACATTTTAATTTTAAGAATAACTGAAAGATACTAACATAAAGAATTGAACTGGCCCCTATATTGGGTGGGCCAGTGTTAAATAGTGTTGCAGTAGGTGACAGCTTTAGAATGTTTACCCTAGTCTTTTAGTTTAAAAGGTCTCTTTTCTCGCCTTTACCCTCATGAACTGAAGCACAGCATCTCAGAGATCCAAAGACTGGCCAATGGCATTTTCAAGTGATGTCAGTCTCTCATCAGCCATTACCGATGGAAGATCTGTTTTAATGAGCCAGAGATTCAAAAAGCTGCATTCTCACCACTCATGACTTGACTGGCAGCTTGAGCAGAATCCTCCAAGCTATCCACACATTAGGAAAAGTGTCCTTCAGCTCTGCATCACGAATGAATTGGAGAACTTGGAGTGGAGAGTGCTTCCTGTGTTGCAGGATGGGACAGAGGTTGTCCAATTCAGCATAGAGGTCTTTATCATTGACGTCTGAACATTCCCCATGTGCCAGTGTCGGTGAAGGTCCATACAAATATTCAAGAGTGTTTTCCTGTCCACTGGCAGCTTACTAAGGGAATGATGGGTGGAATAGCTCAATCTCTCATTATCTTTTCCACCTGTGAGACCTAATATCTGACATACTAATTTTGGCTCATTAAGTTCTTGCTCCACATACATCTCCTGTTTTCAACAAACACTTTTCAACACAATCCTGGAATTCTATCAACTTGGCCTTTTTATTTAGACTAATTCAGCTATTCTGTCTGCCTTCGATACCTTTTCCCATCACCATTAGTTATTACAGGTTATTGTGACTAAGGCTCGATTTTACTCACGGGTATTTTTAGTAAAAGTCATGGATAGGTCACGGGCAGTAAACAAATATTCACAACCTGTGACCTGTCCATGACTTGTACTATATATTCCTGACTAAATCTTGGGGAGGGAGTGGCTCAGGGGTGCCGGGAGTTTTCGGAAGGGGGGAAGTCTGGGGGGACATGGGTGGTGGTGGGGGCTGGGATCCGTGCTGGTGTGTGTAGGGGGAGGGGGCGGGTGACCTGGGGTTGTTGGCATTTGGTGGGGCTCGCAGGCTGTCTACCCAGCTCCATACCTCCTCAGAAACACCAACATCCCTCAGCTCCTATGCAGAGGTGTTGCCACGCAGCTCTGTACACTGCCTCCTCCCTGATTGCTGGCTCCGCAGCTCCCACTGGCCAGGAACTGTGGCCAGTGGGTGCTGTGTGGGTGGTGCCTGCAGGCAGAGGCAGCGCATAGAGCCCCCGGCCATGCCTCCCCGTAGGAGACAATGGATGTTGCCACTTCTGGGGAGCCCCCTGAGGTACATGTGATCTTAACTGCAAAAAGTATGTAAAAGTTCATAATTTGGGCAAACAGGGTGTAATCCCCCATTTGGGAGACATACACATGCTAGCTCTGATCAAGCTAGTGTGCTAAAAAATAGAGTATAGCAATGGCAGTGTGAGTGGAGGAAGGGGCTACTCATCCTGAGTATATACCCAGTGTCTCTGATGAGCACATAATCATGCACATAGCCCCTGCTGCTGGGGCTACACTCTATTTTAGCACTGTAATTAGATGAGAGCAAATATGAGCATGTCTCCTCAAGCAGAGAATCACACCTCTAGCTCCAAGTCTAGACATACCCTTAGGGTCAAATCCTGGCCCTGTTGAAGTCAATGGCAAAACTGCCTTTAACTTCAATGGGGCCAAGACGTCACCCTTAATGTGTAGGCAGGGTGCAGAGCACTTGCCCAGCCTGCCGCTGTAGCCCATAGTTTGGAGTACTGGATATAGTCTGCTGCAGCTTTCTCCCCATGCACATCCTTGTCCAGAAGAGCCAGGCTGTTTACAGATCCTTGCCTCTTCTGCGTTCATTGGGTACATCTACCCTTTGAGCTGGTGGTGTAAATTCCAGCTCAAGGGAATGTACCCACATTAGCTCCGATTGAGCTATTGTCCTAGAAACAGAAGTGTAGCCACAGCAGTGTGAGTGGCGGGAGGGACTAGCTGCCCCATGTATGATCTTGTCTGAGACCATAGTTATGTTCTCAGGGTGGCTAGTCCTTCCTGCTGTTCATGCCGCCCTGGCTATGCTCTATTTTTGGCATGCTGGCTCGGTCCAAGCTAGAGCAGGTATGCCTCCCCAAGCTGGAATTTACATCTCCAGCTTGAAATATAGACAAACCCATTTAGGCCTTGACTTCAGTGGGAAAATAAAGTTGTGCTGGAGAGCACATCAACTACCAAGAGTTAATGAACATGCTGTTAGCCACCTCTCAGTACACAGTACAGGCAAAGCCATTCCTATTTCAGAACTTCTTACCTTGTTGTGGATAACCCTGTGGGGGATCAAATTCAGAGATAACGTAAGTGTTCATGTGAATTACAACCCACTATTTGGGAATAAAATTTCATTTTGAGGCAGAGGGCAGAGATTGTAACAGGAAAAGCACCTCCTTTGTAGTCCCATCGGCATGTAACTTACACCTGCTTACACGGCTTTATGTTCCCTTCCACAATATATGCTTACTAAGGACCCATCCAAAGCCAATACTCCCATTGAGTACCATGGACTTTGGATCTGGCCTTAATAAAGACTTACACTATCATTTTCATTTCCTCTGAATTTGGCCCGAGGTGCTTAGGAATAGCAGAAGATGAACAAATATTCTGAAGCTATTATTTGTTCTCCTTACTTAAAGCATTTGCGTCTCACTCCTACCATTTGCCTATTAGTTTTTTCTTTTTTGTTGTAAAACTTTTGATGTTTAATGAACGAGCATAAAATGGCTTTCATTTAATTGTTCTGCTTTATGCACTCTCAAACCCCGTTAACTGATTTTTGGTTTGATACTTTTATTACATCTATTTGTTTTGAAGTATTATTAAAAGACTATAAAACATGCATGATATGGAGAAAATGGACTGAGATGACAATTATTGAGTCAGAATCGAGCTCTCTGTCCTTATCTTCAAGGCATTCAGTGGTCTGGGGCTAGGAGATCTGTAACATGATCTGAAGCTCCAGGAGGAGGACCCAGGTCAACAGCTGTGCTCCTCAGGCACAGTGCAGCTGTCCACTGCAAGGGTAAAGCTCATCTGTGTAGGAAACAGAACTTTACTGGGGGCCCCCTCTAAGGCTGTGGACAAAACGCCTGCAGAATCAAAAAAAAGCTTCAAACCTCACTCCTTCCCATACCATGTATACGGGGCTGTTCTCTGAGCTTGCCTTCAGTCATAAAATAAAACATGGTGCTGCAGACATTTAAAAATTAAATAATAAAATGAACAACCCACACAGAAAGGACTGAATGAAAACCACATTTGGCATATGCTAGTCACATCCCTTAATTGCACTTCTGGCAGGTGTCCGTTAGCTACAGTGGTTAGAGTGATATAAGAATATGAATAGGATAAAATTATCATGAGGAGAAGAGGCATAGTCATTTGCAACTCATCAGTTATCTCCTCCCTCATGAAGTTGCAGAAAATGGCATCAGATTTACAACTGATATAGCTTTGCACACGACAAGAGAAACTTCATAAACTTAGCTCCTATATTTAAAATTTAAATTTAAATATTTGCAATTGAATAGCTATACTTTTATAAATACTAGCACAAGTGGATTATGGTTACTAGATGTCAACTCATGTATTAATTATACTAAATGTAATTAGGAATATATTGGAAACAAATCTGGTATAGTTTATAAACTAGCTGTTGTAGTGTTTTTTTTTAATTACATTTTAACGTTTTTTATTAAGATATTTACCTATATTAGGTGTTTTAAATGAAGACAAATTATCTTACAAAATATTTCCATATATTATCTATTAACTTATAGCTTATCTTTGTCTGCAGCTGCCTCATCAGTGATGATGGGTCAGTGGGCCTAATCTACAGGAAGGTGTCCCTTTTAGCACAGACTCATGTTTTGACCCATTATATAATAAATTTACAAACCATGGAGATGGCAGGCTGCTAGTCTGTTTCCTACTAGAGATAAGTGAACCTGAGTGGTTAGGTTTGCATTTGGATTTGAAACTCCCAGCATTCTGAAGAAATTTGATCTGGTTTAACCTACTATGTAGATCTGTCTATGAAGTTTAGACTGTATCCAGGTGCAGAATTGAGCTTCAGCAAATTTCATGGGTGTTTGGTTTATGTCCATACCTACTTACTGATCAGAGTAGGTTGCAAATACACATGAACATTAGGGAAATGGAGAAAGTCAAAAATAAGACAGGAAAGTAAATGTGATCCATCACAAATTCCTCGGTTAAATTACTGACTACCTGGGAGCAGGCTAAAATTCAGTTTACACCCTTAGTCTTTGCATTGTAAGCATTGTAGGGGTAGAGGTTGTCTCATTTTGTGCTTTGTACAGCATTCAGCACATTCTCACTGTTTGGGGTTAGAGTTTGCCAGTCTGTTGTTCACATTGCATAGTACTTTACTTTGTGAGTAGCCCTGCTGAAATCAACAGCTATATAGGAATAAGAACGGCAAACTCTGGCCCTTAATAAAAAAAATGACAACTGTTATGGACATTGATTAGCCAAAATGTAAGAGAATAGAAAGACAAAAGAAGAGGATGGGGAAAGAACTGTTTAGGAATTTCAAATGCTGCTTTTTCTAGAAGGAGAGTTAGTGGAAGTTGAAGTGCATTAATTCAGTTATTTCTCATGTACAAAGCAAATTGTAAAAAGATAACATCAGATATAAATCTTCCTCTTCTCAGTTTCTATTTGGGAATTAATTGTTTGAATTTTATTTAATAAATTAAACTTACACTTTCTTTCTTACATGCTGACTTGACTGTGAGGTTAAGACAGACTACATTGTACTTATCATTAACATGCAGCACAGGGAAAAGAACACCGGATGAAAGTTTCATCCATTCTGTAGTTGCATAAATCAAGGTAAATTCAACAGTTCCCTATTTGATGCTCAAAGGCATTACACAAAAATCTTCTTCTCTAATAAATGAATCCATGTTACTGGTAAATCATTAAGCAAAAAAATCATTTGAAATGTTTTGGGACTATAACACTGAGTTTTCCATCAGTCAAGTGGTGGAATTCATCTTAAAAACTGATTGCACAATAAAGTCTATAGTGATCTACTTGGGGCTTGTGCTTTATATTTTCTAAGGCGTCAGACAACATCTATGGTTAAATAAGTAGATAATAAATATATGTTAAATAATAATGTATGTTAAATAAAATAATTACAGCTATGGCCTGAACCCACATAATATCTATGGGGAAAGGGATGGTGTGTCTAGTTGTTCAGAGCAGTTGCATTCATATAGCTGATTATATACTTAATCAAAGTATCCAGGGAATTCTCATGGTTGCTCACAATAATGGATTCCAAAGTTAAGTAAGTGGAGCCGGGGGCTTGGATCAGTGTTCCTGTCTCACTCCTTGTCAGTACCTGGCCTGGGCCAGGGAAGCTAATGATCCACTCAGTAGACCAAATTCAGTGATGAATCATGATGATGTGCCACCTGTGGCATGTTGTGCGTATGCTAAGAAGATGTAACTGGAGATGCTGTGGTCGCTCTCTACTTATTTATTCGGGCTTGTTTTATTTTGGTGTTTTTTAACCCCTTGGCAATTTTTCCACATCTGTGGATTGGACATTGTGTGCTGTGCGTTGGAGTGCCTGAGTCCCCCTTGTGAATCCCATCCTCGGTGTCTCTGCATATCCAGACACTTGTCTATTTTTTGTGTATGAGAAGGAGCAAGGCTAGCCCTGATTAGCCTGGCCTGTATACAGAATTAAACACCAGCACCTTGTAGGTTAATATTTCTCACCTTCACCTTTCAGTGATGCTTTTCTTTGGCTGCAGAATTGGATATTTTGTTGATTATAACACATATTTTTATGTATTTCAGACAAACTTTATATGGGACCAGGACAACTGTACCATGATTTGCAGAATCTTTTACATGATTTGAATGTAGTCAGTCAAATTAGTCAACTGATATGCAGTCTTAAAGGAAACTATCAGGTAACAACCAAAGCCTGACTTATTTTCAAAATACACGTCCAGTCCTAAAGCTGTAGAATCAATCAGTCCTTCCTGAGAGCTCTGTACGGCGTTCTTTAATTCTCCCTGGAGAGTGTATAATCATTTTTAACTCCAGTAATTGATTTACTGTTAAATGTTTAGAGTTATAAATAGATTACAGCTCGCTTTCTAATCTTGTTTTTCTCTGTTATTTTTAATGTGTGGGTGGGTAAAAAGTGTCTGCATTTGCCCAGTCACTGCTAAGCTAATATGGATACAGAATTACATTTCAATTCCTAAGAAAAATGCTTTCTTAGAATTGGGCCATGTAGTGGTGGGAAGATTGTTTTATACTGCTGCTTTATCATATCTGGCTAAGGATCGTAACACCCGCCCCAAATACCTAGTCCCCATCTTTTTGTGATGGTACAGTAGTTAAAATTGGTGAATACTATAAAAATAAATACTCACGAATATTTTTTTTTATTTTTACACTAATTTGCTTAAGCTGTGTTCACACCACATTTGTGTTCTTTTCAGCATATATTCCAGCAAACAGTTGTACTATTACTAACCCCGAATGTTCAAAAATCATGAGTCAGGCCCCCAAAATCATGCGATTGGCTTAAAAATCTATACATTTTACAAATAGGGTTTTTTAATTCACCTTCTGGATTTTGAGCCTTTAGGATGTATTTGGGCACATTATCAAGCTTTTCTTTGCAAGCATGGCGGCTGGAAACTTAATTTTTTGGTAAATGCAAGCTGAAATTCTTACATAATCTCTTGTCTCCAGGATTGGAGCATTGAGTAAAACCTAAAATATCACAAGAGTTGTGATAACATTGCAGGTGTTGGCAACACTGCAAATATACTGTTAAGAATTTTCACTGAAACAATTATTTTTAAGTGAATATTGGAAAATATTTACAGAAAGTGAATTTCAGGTGCATTATTGTGAATATTCAGACTGGAAACTAGCCAGGAGCATACAATACCATGCCTCTTACATAGCCAGTCATAGAAGCACCAATTTTGAATATTGAATACATAAGCAGTACTTGCAGGTGGTAATGAGTGAACTGTTCATATTTATTTGAAGAATAAGGCCTCTCTCTTTGTGATAGAAGTTTTGATTTATATACATTTCTTAGCTATTTGGAATTAACCTACTTCAGCGTATGAACTGCTCACCATCATTATTGCTTTGAGTGTATCATATATTCCTGCAAGGTGACGGATCACCTAAATTACATGGGATTGTCTCTGCTATCTGACTAGATAACTCCCAACCCCACAGAGAACTTTCAAGATGGTTAAACAAGTACCTCTGGTTTGAATATTTGAGCAAATGTGGTATTTTCCCAAGGATTTGAACTCTTTTTTCTACAAAAAGTTTACAAAACAAAAATTGGCTCGTATAAATGTTCAGTGAAAGGTAATTAAAGGGACCTGAATATGGCTGAAGCAAATTAATACTTTTTATTCCATCAGATGTTTCTGAATACATTCTGCTATATTACAAGTATAGCTGGATGAATAAACTGTTTGAAAGTCCATCATCAGATGAAACAAGTTGACATAAACATTTGTCAAATAATTTTGAATGGTATTAACAAATCTGTGTAAATTATTCATGTGCAATGTGTGCAGAGAAAAAAGATTAATGCATCCATTAATAAATTGTTCATTGTGAATATTTCACCCATGCCTAGTGGCAGAGTTAGCTTAAAGGAGAATGTGTTAATATTGTACATGGATACCTTTTCTTTTAATCTTGCAGAACTTAAACCAGTCAGTGGCCCATGACTGGACATCAGGTTTACAAAAACTTATATTGAAAAAAGAAGATGAAATCAGAGCTGCTGATCGCTGCAGAATTCAGCTGCAGCTTCCAGGGAAGCAGGACAAGTCAGTAGAAATTGTAAATCTAAAACTTTCTAAGTGTGTGTATGCATGCGAAAGGAATAAGAGCTGATTGTGTTCCTCAGCATTCCTAGCCCTGAGCATTCCTAGCCCTATGTGCTGTACTTGTTAGAACAAGATGTTTCATTTCATTTTTAGAAAGTTTATAGAAAAGTGATGATTATTTCTTTAATGTCTCACAGGTCTGGGCGACCAACTTTCTTTACTGCAGTGTTCAATACATTTACTCCTGCTATCAAACAGTCTTGGATCACCAATTTACAAATGGCTAAGCTTGCCCTTGGTAAGACTTAGTTGCCTTAAGCTAACTGAAACACTGTATCAAGTTGAGAGAATGTTAACTCTTTCTGTAGATAGTTTTTAGGTTACAATATAATGTGTGTTTGAAGATTATTTTTATTTATGGAAAGACTTCCTGTAGAAGTTGGAAATCTAGTTACAGTATATAGAAATAAGTGTATATCACTAAAGGTTAAAGATGCTTTAAAAAGAGAGAGGAAGTTCATAACTTATAACTGTAATTAGCACAGCATGCTAACAAAGTTTGAGATAATTTTTACCAACTTGAGATGCTAACTAGTCTGTCAGATTGAATGACAACACAACCATGTGCAGAGAGATTAGAAGAGTCATTCCAATCTAAAACTGTTTTCAGACCAGTTCTCAACACATTTTCAAAATATTCTTTTTGGGGTGGAATTTCTCATTATTAGTTTTATCCCAAGAGTCAATTGTATTTGGGAAGTTACATCAAAATTGGAACTTTTTTTTTTAGTTTTTTAAGCATGAAGAAAACCTTGCAAATAGACTCATAGAAATGTAGGGCTGGAAGGGACCTCAAGATATCATGTAATCCATCCCCCCATGCTAAGGCAGGATTAAATATATATATGTCCTTTTAAAATAACAGACAGTTGTGCATGTGAACAACTTAAAAATAGATTTGTTTTTAGACATCAAACTTGTGGCGTATCTAATTCTCAATGAAGGCAAATGTTTTTTGCCATTGCTGAAATAATTAGATTCCCAAGTGTCCTTTTATAAACAATTTAAAAGGATATGCTAGCATGCACTCTACTGCATTGTTGTAACAGTTTTCCATGCATTGGCCTACATTTTCAAAAGTGACTAGTGATTTTGGATGCCTGACTTGAGTTGCCTTTGGACAGCCTGATTAGCAGAGAGCAGGTGCTCAGCAGTTCCTGAACATAAGCTCTTTTTGAGTTAGCTCAATTTCTGAGTGCCTACTTTGAGAAATCTAAAATGACTAATTATTTGAAAATGTTGGATCACTGATTATAACTCACCAGAGCTATCTCAAGCACAGGTAGATTTGGCAGTCTTAGATTTTTATTTTTTTATAATTTGATGGAGAATATCAGTGTTTATTTTTATGCACTTCTTTATCAATTTTTAAATTTTCACAGTTGTGTAAATTTATAGGTTTTAAGCATTTTCTTCTATTATTATTGATTTAAATGTTCAGAATTGTGGGAAATTATGGGGCCAGACAATTGGGAGTGTCAAATAATAGTTTAATGACAGTAGACATTGAGATTCAGAAAGTTAAAGCTTTATAACCATTAAAAAAATTGTCAACATCACATGCAAAATTTACAAAGTTAAAAGACTTAAATTGAACTTGAATACATTCTCAAGCAACATTTTTCTTACTTTGCCAATCTGTAATCTTGATTATTTACAATGAAATATTTGTGATCGATTTGCATGTGTATGGTAAAATTGATGTTTACTGACACTTACCGATAAAAATCTAATCCTTCCAAGCGTAAGCCTAAATAATCATAGAATCATAGGACTGGAAGGGACCTCGAGAGGTCATCTAGTCCAGTCCCTGCACTCCTGGCAGGAATAAGTATTGTCTAGACCAGTGGTAACCAACCTGTCGATTTGCGATCAACTGGTCAATACTAAAAAATCTCCCAGTTGATTGCAATCTCCAGTGGCGCAGCAGGGCTGACGCCGAAGCAGACTCCCTGCCTACTCCAGCCCCACGCCGCTCCCAGAAGCAGCCAGCGCAGCCCCGGGGGTGGAGGGGCGGGGGTCTTCCTCTGTGTGCTGCTCCTGCCTGCAAGCACCACCCTTGCAGCTCCACTGGCTGGGTGAGTTGCAGGGGTGGTTCTTGCAGAGAGGGGCAATGTGCAGAGCCACGTGTCCCCCACCACGGGCTGCAGGGGCACGTTGGCCCCTTCCTGGAGCAGCGTGGGGCCCAGGTCGGCAGGGAACCTTCCTTAGCCTTGCGCCTGCCACCGACTGGGAGCCACTGGAGGTAAGTTCTGGCCAGTAGAAGGCCACACCCCAACCCCCATCCCTGACCCCCTTCTCAGAACCAGCACCCATACTCCCTCCTGCACCACAAATCCCCTCCTTCACCCCAAGCCCCACCATGAGCCCCCTCCCAGAGCCGACACCCTGTACCCAACCCCCTGCCCCAGCCCTGATCCCCCTCCCAGCGCCAGCACCCTATACCCTCTCCTACACTCCAACACTCTGTCCCAGCCCAGAGCCTCCTCCTGCACCCAAACTCCCTCCCAGAGCCCACACCCTGCACCTCCTCCTGCACCTCAACCCCCTGCCCTAGTCCAGAGCGCCCTCCTGCATCCCAACTCCTTCCTCAAGCTTGCACTCCTCACCCCCTCCTGTACCCCTCACCCTCTGCCCCAGGTTTAGCCCAGAGCCCCCTCCCACACTGCAAACCCCTCGGCACCAGCCCAAAGCAGGCACCCCATCCCAAACCCCAACCCCCTGCCCCAGCCCGGTGGAAGTGAGTGAGGGTTGGGGAGAGCGAGCAGTGGAGAGAAGGAGGGATGGAGCGAGTGGGTGGGGCTTTGGGGAAGGGGTAGGGTAGATCTTGGGTTGCCCTTAGATTCAAAAAAGTGATCTTGGGTGTAAAAAGGTTGGAGGCCACTGATCTAGACCATTCCTGACAGGTGTTTATCTAATCTTCCCTTAAAAATTGGCAATGATGGAGATTCCACAATCTCCCTAGGCAATTTATTCCAGTGCTTAACCGCCCTGACAGGAAGTTTTTCCTAATGTCTAACCTAAACCTCGTTTGCTTCAGTGTAAGTCCCTTGCTTCTCGTCCTTTCCTCAGAGGTTAAGAAGAACAGTTTTCCCCCCTCCTCTTTGTAACAACCTTTTTTGTACTTGAAAACTGTTATCATGTCCCCTCTCAGTCTTCTCTTCTCCAAACTAAACAAACTCAATTTTTTCAATCTGCCCTCATAAGTCATGTTTTCTAGACCTTTAATCAGTTTTGTTGCTCTTCTCTGGACTTTCTCCAGTTTGTTCACATCTTTCCTGAAATGTGGCATCCAGAGCTGGATACAGTAATCTAGTTGAGGCCTAATCAGCATGAAGTAGAGTGGAAGAATTACTTCTCATGTCTTGCTTACAACACTCCTGCTAATACATCCCAGAAAGATGTCTGCTTTTTTTTGCACGTTGACTCATTTAGCTTATGGTCCACTGTGACCCCCAGATGATACCTTTCCGCAGTACTCCTGCCTAGACAGTCATTTCAAATTTTGTATGTATGCAACTGATTATTCCTTCCTAAATAGAGTACTTTTCATTTGTCCTTATTCAATTTCACCCCTATTTACTTCAGACCATTTCTCCAATTTGTCCAGATCATTTTGACTTTGAATTTAATGAAATTAAAGAGTGGTAGATAGTTCATTCCAGATTTAAATATTAGTGTGTTGTTTTACATCTGTCACATACCCCCCCCCAATACAGATGTAATAACAAATGTTGTTCTTTCATAAACTGAGGCTGTTTGGGATTAAAAGATTGGTAGAACAGTTTGTTTTATCTATATTTTTAGTGAGATGTTAGCAACTGTTAAGTGAAAGCACTGTGGGGTATTTTTACTTTTTACCATTACAGCAGAGGAGAACCTCCTGGGGTGGTTTTGTGTAGAAGATGATGGGAATCACATCAAAAGAGAGAAGCATCCTCTCCTTGTTAGACACATGCCAGTAATGGTGGCCAAACAACAGGAATTTAAGGTGAATAGTGTTGGGTATCTTAAGTAATACGTGTGAGCTCATTTGTATAACATACAATCACATCTTAGGAATACATTTGTTTGGTTTGATTCAGGCTTGCTTCTACAAGCTTCTGCTAATGTATCCCAGGGTTCTTATGTGAAAATGCAGTTTTACTTTAAAAAGTGATCTAAAAGTGATACCTGTGCTTAATGGATCTTTCCTGAAGTCTGTTCAAACTCATATCTGCTGTTGACTTTAGTGACTATAAATCAAATGTGATCAGTTTATTTTTATTAATTGAGATATTAAACATGAACCACCCCATGATGTCATATTTACAGTGTCCCTTTTCAGAGCAGAACCACAATTTATAGTAACCAAAATCCATGGTAAAACCTCCAGTTTCCCATAAAACCATGTATGTTTGGGTCCCATAAAACAGTGTACTCTAGCTATATTGAATAGTTTTTGACTGAGAGCCTACTGAATGGTAATCAAATTTAATTTTAAAATGTAAATTGAGACCTAGCTGCTGGGATCATGTGATTACAATAGAATCTCAACTTACTTAAAATAAATAGGAAAGTGTCTAGCCCTCATAGTTGCAAAGAAAAGCTTGGAAGTGTAACTTTATGTAATGCTTGCAGTGACGTCTGTCTGAGTCTGCAGAGAGCCTGAAACAATAGGTCTGAGACGTGTTAATTTCTCTAAGCATCTCAAAGGGGGAGTTAACTCTAAGACTCACTACTCTAGGGGGCACTACCCATGCCACCATTGACAGGAGGAGGGAGCTGTTCTACCAACATTCCTGTTGTTCCCAAGGGTGCAGGGGGGGCTGCTGTCACTCTTGAGAATAGCATGGGGAGGCCTGGCCACTTCTTGGTGGAGCCACTTTGCTATTATCTTGTGTCTCTGCAGTGGGACTGGCTCTCTGCTGTTGCTGTGTGGAAGTAGGGCCCCAGCATATGGCAGGCCACAGGAGCCCCATATCAGACTGTGCTGAGAGCCTGGTGGCCTTGCCTATCATCCTTCGCTGTGCTATGCATACTGTTTTATCATACATGGATTCTGTTCCTTTAAAACAGATTTCCTATCAAAGACCCTGATCTTACAATCCTGCCAAATTAGGGGCTAGAGGGCCACTATTTTAATTATGGAAACCTTTTTGACCAAGTCATGAATAAAGACACAAAAAGCAGCCCAAGAGATGTCCAAACCTCGAATTCCATCTCTTTCACCAACAATGGATGTGGCCATCACAGCAACTAGAATACACTTTACTGGGGTTTGCTATTTCAGCAAGTATCAGCGAGCAATGTGCTAAACTGGTCTTGGAGAGCTCTTGTTTTCTTTGATCTCTCAGTGGCCACCTTCTACTCTTTTTTTAATGGGCTACCATGTAGACAGATGTTGGTTTGATGGAGAAGGCAGATAATAAAGCTTGCCTTTGAGAAAACTATCCATAAATCCTGAGGTGGACACCTAGAATAGGTGACCTTATTTTCAAAAGTGCCGAGCACTCAGCAACAACTGTTGACTTCAGAGGTGGTTGCTGGGTGCTCTGCAGTTTTTAAAATCAACTTGTTTACATATGTACCTAAGGTAGGATTTTAAGGAGGCTAATTTATGCACTCACGTTTCCTTAGTGAGTAAATAGTGCTGTATATGAATGAGTTTTAAAATAACCTTATTTCTTAGTTTTTAAATTCTCCAATTTTAGCTTGTGTTTTCCTCTCACATTGCACAGCAATAGCAGACTCCACAACTTTTTCTTTATTAGAGAGAAGATCAATTAGTGAACATTTCAGATGGAGACTATTTACCTAAAAGCATAATTTCTTATTTAATGCCTTCAGAAAATACATTTTTACTTAATTGAATATGATGTGATGTGATGTGTGTAAATGTTAGTTTGGATTAATTAAATGCATTTTCAAATGTATATCTAAACTTTAAAGAGCAATTCCAGTGGTGGTGAGCTGAGAATGTAAATCAATTACTCCTCTTAGGGTCCCAATTCTGCAAAGCATTTAGTATGCTGCTTAAGTGCTTTGCTGAATTAGGATGAATTTAAATGTGTGTTTAAAATGCTTAGTTGACATGGGGCCTTCAGAAAGGACAGATGTATCTGCTTCATTGTAAATATTAGTATTTTTTCATTCTTTCTTTCAAGATTGAATGTGCTACTTATAATCCTGACCCTTACCTCTGTAGCGAAACTGAGTCAGATTCCTGTTCCATGGAGCATGGTTTTCTGTGGGTAAGTTAAGTCTTCAAACATCAAGTGAGGGATGATTTTTTTTTTCTTCTTCAATCTTTCTTTCTTATTTTTCTGTAAGAAGCCACAATACATGGATTTGATATGCATGCACATTCTGAATAGCTAAATACTACAAATGAAATCCAGTAGTTTTGTCCTCATAACTCTGTGCGTGTGTGTGTGTGTGTGTGTGTGTGTGAGAGAGAGAGAGAGAGAGAGAGAGCATCCACATGTACAAATTATTTTGGTGGCATGGTTTGTTAGAAATTCCCTAGAACTAAGCATAGCCACAAGTGAGCCATGCAGCTGATCTCAAATGAGTTGCAATAAAACCACATATGAGACCATAACATACCATCATCCATTCAATAATTTAGAAATGTTTTAAAGAGTTTTTAAAAATTCCATTGGGACTATTTTTTATATCCTCTAGATGTAAAACTATGCTGGCATAATATTATGAAGTCAATTGTAAAGACATACCTACAAGCCAAAAAGTATAACTACTGGATTTTTTAAAACCTCTACCAATTTTAACAGCTTTTCCATACATAATCATAGAATATCAGGGTTGGAAGGGACCTCAGGAGGTCATCTAGTCCAACTCCCTGCTCAAAGCAGGACTAACCCCAACTAAATCATCCCAGCCAGGGCTTTGTCAAGCCTGACCTTAAAAACCTCTAAGGAAGGAAATTCCACCACCTCCCTAGGTAACCCATTCCAGTGCTTCTCCCACGCTCCTAGTGAAAAAGTTTTTCCTAATATCCTGCCTAAACTCCCCCCACTGCAACTTGAGACCATTACTTCTTGTCCTGTCATCTGGTACCGCTGAGAACAGTCGAGATCCGTCCTCTTTGGAACCCCTTTTCAGGTAGTTGAAAGCAGCTATCAAATCCCCCCTCATTCTTCTCTTCTGCAGACTAAATAATCCCAGTTTCCTCAGCCTCTCCTCATAAGTCATGTGCTCCAGCCCCCTAATCATTTTTGTTGCCCTCCGCTGGACTCTTTCCAATTTTTCCACATGCTTCTTATAGTGTGGGGCCCAAAACTGGACACAGTACTCCAGATGAGGCCTCACGAATGTTGAATAGAGGGGAATGATCAAGTCCCTCGATCTGCTAGCAATGCCCCTATTTATACAGCCCAAAATGCTGTTAGCCTTCTTGGCAACAAGGGCACACTGTTGACTCATATTTAAATTTATGGAGATATCCTATCTCCTGGAACTGAAAGGGACCTTGAAAGGTCATCAAGTCCAGCCCCCTGCCTTCACTAGCAGGACCAAGTACTGATTTTGCCCCAGATCCCTAAATGGCCCCCTCCTGGATTGAACTCATAAAACTGGGTTTAGCAGGCCAATACTCAAACCACTGAGCTATCCCCCAGCATCTCGTCCACTGTAACCCATAGGTCCTTTTCTGCAGAACTGCTGTCTAGCCATTCGGTCCCTAGTCTGTAGCAGTGCATGGGATTCTTCCGTCCTAAGTGCAGGACTCTGCACTTGTCCTTGTTGAACCTCATCAGATTTCTTTTGGCCCAATCCTCTAATTTGTCTAGGTCCCTCTGTATCCTATCCCTACCCTCAAGCATATCTACCACTCCTCCCAGTTTAGTGTCATCTGCATACTTGCTGAGGGTGCAATCCATGCCATCCTCCAGATCATTAATGAAGATATTGAACAAAACTGGCCCCAGAACCGACCCTTGGGGCACTCCGCTTGATACCAGCTGCCAGCTAGACGTGGAGCCATTGATCACTACTCATTGAGCCTGACAATCTAGCCAGCTTTCTATCCACCTAATAGTCCATTCATCCAGCCCACACTTCTTTAACTTGCTGGCAAGAATACTGTGAGAAACCGTATCAAAAGCTTTGCTAAAGTAAAAAAATGACACGTCCACTGCTTTCCCCTCATCCACAGAGCCAGTTATCTCATCATGTTGTCACTTTTTTAGAGGCTGATGTTTTGGCAACTTCCAGCAGTAGAAGCAAAAGGTGGAAATACTGTTTTCAAAGGTCTGATTTGAGATGTCCTGTGTAACTCACTCCTGGCTTTGCTAATTATGAATACAGTCATCTCAAACTTATGCCAATAAAATCTTTATACCACACCGGAATGTTCTCTTCTCTTACAAATATTTAAAGTATTCCTATGTACACATTTCTTTCTTTTCCCTAAAGTGGAAGTTCTCCCAGCCTTCCCACCTCCCTAATGCACACTGGTATGAAGTGCAGAGCTGGCAATATTTGGTCTTTGTACAGTGAGATATTTAGGGTCCAATACCTCCTGAACCGACAGGGATAGAAATGGACAGTTAATACCATGGGGAGCTGGTAATCCTCTCCACTGGGGTACAGTACTTGTTTCAGGGCCTCAAATTACAGAAAATAATAAGCCTTAAACTTCCAGCTCTAGGGTTTATAGTGAAGCTTTCTAAAACTTTAGTTCCAGAAGCATTTTATCATACTAATGTTATGTGTTATATTTGAATTACATTGCATTATGTATACACACGTCTCAAAAGGGTACACAGTAAGCTTCCTTTAGAAACAGAAAGGTCAGAACTGTGTATACAAGTGTGCTGGGAAAACCAATTTCATGTTCTTTTGCTATATTTTAAACTATATTATGGTTGTTGTTTAATGATTTTCTTGTAACTTTTTTGTGTGCTAACTTAATAAATGAAAGCTCCTTTAAGTGCTTGAAGCTGAGAAGCTGTCTTTTAATTAGTTTGCCATGTGTTTATCATGGTTAACTGTGATCTTGCCATGCAAGGATGTTAATCTTTTCCTTTCTCGTCACTCTCTAATTCAGATTGGCAGTTGCACTAATCAAATGGGCCAAATTGCAATTGTTTCATTTCAAAACTCCAGCCCCAAGGTTATCGAGTGCTTCAATGTGGAATCACGCATTCTCTGCATGGTCTACATTCCAGAGGAAGAGAAACAGAAAGAGTTAAATGTGGCTCCAGAGTCTGAAAATATGGCTACAAAAACCTTAAAAGTGCCTACTGTCTGCCTGGGCATGGAGGAAGGAAGGTGATGGTCAATTTCAACATAGTGCATATAATTTACTTATTTGTTTGTTTATTACTCTGCAATAAAAGATTATCCATCCAATGCTACGGGCACCTCAGAAAATCATATTAAAATGACACCTATGAGTAAACGGACCCATCAGTTGTCCCAAGATCCTATCACATAACCCAGTAACAACATACATGTAATAAAAATTAACCTCGACTCAAAATTTTTTAAAAACTTATCATACACGGGATAAAAACCATAGAGACTAACAAATATCTCTGAAGAAAAAGGATTAATTCCTTTAAATGTAATCTCTGTAGGACATAAGTACAGATTTTTAAGGATATTGCATCATTCCATCATTTTAATAATCAGGAGGGTTTGAAAATGATGAAGTGCTGTTAGCAACACAAAAAGCAAGTAATTATTTACCTTTTATAATGCTGCATTTGCAGGATTTGATAGAAATTTTTCATGCTAATAAGATAGAACACGTTGATGTTGTTTATCATGTATGAACTGAGTCTTTTCATTAGGTCATCTCTGTACAGTAGTGGCAAACAGTAATAGATTTATGTGAAGTTGTTGGTATGGTAAGCAAAGGCTGGTGGATGTACCTATTGAGAAAATAAGTATGGGTATTTGTGTGCTCTTCCTGCAAGTGTAAATAAGTTAATACTCTTTCTATTAAAAAAAATGCTGTATATTTTCTAAATTGAAAGCAATAAAGCATAATCAGACTAGTTCTCTGCATGTGTAAACTGCAGAGCATGCCAGACATGCCTATTTACCTATCATTTCTGGCATACCCATCATGATAGGATATAGGTACCATAACAAAGAATTTAAAAGTAAATTGATTTCTGGTACTGAACTATTTTCTTCTTTCTTCTGTCAGGTAGGGCTGGATCCAAAGCTCACTGAAGTCAATGAAAAGACTTCACTGGGCTTTGAATCAGGCCCTTGAGAGATACAGCTCTGGGTCTGTAAGAGGACAGTGTCTTGTTAGAAGGAAGGTCTCTCCAGCTGAGGTGAAGTCTCCCTAATGCAAGGAATTTACTGTTTGGGCATAAAATAATAATGAAAATGACTAGATGAACTACATTTTTTAGCCTAATAAAGTACCTATTTTTCCCCAATACTTTTTATAACTGTAAAGCCTTTTGTGACCTTTATAGTAGGAACTGAACAAGACATTTTTACATTTTTCTCCCTTTTTTTTTGTAGCATTTCTATTTACAAGAGTCATCAAGGCTCAAAGAAAGTCCGACTTCAGCACTTCTTCACCCCAGAAAAATCAACTGTCATGAGCCTAACATATCTGTCACAGTACTTGTTTGCTGGTCTGGTTAATGGGAACATTGCAATCTACACAAAAGCAGAAGGTAGAGTAATAACATCCTGAGGAACTCCTGTGTCAATATATTCTGGCAGAAACTGATTTCCACTGGTATATTTTTCCTTTCCTGAACAGCTTCTGAATTGAAGTTACTACAATTTGATGCAAACATTTACTTTTGAAATGTTTTTTTAATAGACTTTTATGGCTTTTGTTCTTTCCAAAGAATGGTATGTGTTTGGCTGTTAGTCCTGATTTATTATTGTTATATCAGTATTGTTATTATGCATATTGTCATCTGTCAGCGACCCCACTCAGGATCAGGTCCCAGTTGTACTAGCTACTGTAAAACACATATAAAGACTGTTCTCTGCCTAGAGAGCTTACTATAGGTGATAACAATCAAGATACTGCATTTAACACAGTATAGATGCTAATTTCATTCTAGTTCCCAATATCTGAGAAAGGAAATGGTTTCTCTTTGCTAGCTCTTTTAGCAAATCCAAATTGAAATGGTAACTAAACTGTGCAGATGGATGGATAGTTCCTCTCTAGATACATTGCTCATGCTCCTCACAAAGAGGCCTCCCTTTCTTATTACTCTCACTTGAAAAGATTTTAAGGTTTGGTTTTATTTGGCAGTGAGGAATCCAAAACAAAAGGTGTGAAGGATGCTTCTTTCCCACCAACTACCATGTTCAGCCCAATGGCCCCCTCCTTGTCTCCCTCACTGAGCTCTCTTTTGGACTTTGCTCCAGGGAGAGCTGCATTAGACCACAGGCCCTTTTAAGAATATTCCCCCAACTAAATGTCAGGCCTGCTCTACACTACACAGTTAGGTCAACTTAACTACATTGCTAGGGACTGTGAAGAATGTCATGTCCTGTGCAATGTAATTAAGTTGATCTAAGCCCTGGTGTAGACCCTGATTGGTCAATGGAAGAATTCTTCTGTCAACCTAGCAAGTGCCTCTCGGAGAGGTGGATTTACCACAGCAACAGAAGAACATCTTCCGCTGTGGTGCTGTAGCATTTCTACTGCAGGCTTACCCACAGAGAGGGAAGAACCTGTCCCTGATGGAGCAATGGTGTGGCCTTGATCATGCTCAGGTGCATCACACAATATCATTCTGATTATCCCAATTGCTATATATGGCTGTAGGGCTGGGGACAAGGAGTGAATTGGCAATCTCCTCAGAATGTGGTGTGTTTGAGCAGTGATTTAAAACTACAATCGTCTTCGCACAGCTTCTTCCAAGAAGGATACACTCCACCAAAAAAGGGAGTAGAACCCGTTTGTAGGCAAGAAGAGATGCAGGGATTCTCTGGGATCCACATCTGCAGAGGCAATTAAGGGGAGGAAAATGCCTTTAGTCAGAGACCAGTGCTGTACAGTATAAAGAACTTATCTAACAAGGATTGTGTTCAAGTTACCTGAACCTTTGACATGGAAAATCTACATGCAGCCATTTCCAACTCATCTTGCAGTGCCTTCTCTTACAGCTCTCCATGCCTAATAAAAATCTTTCCAGTCATTTGTTTCCATATTAGCATCGATTTTCCATATAGTTTGCTGCTGTGGTCATGTGTAAGACACAGTGTGCTTATCCAGACACAGTCAGCCCTGAAGGAGTGTTGTTATGAAGCACTGACCTATTTTACCAGACAGATGATTCTGAGCTGTGGAACGAGAGACATGGAGAATGTGGCCTAATAAGTATTTCACGTAATTTATCAGCACAGAATTAAAATGTCACCATTAGTTCTGTACTGGGTGTCATTTTTCAGCCACATACATCAGTTCAGTGTGCTAATAATTTGATGTATACAGATTAAAAGAGAAGCGGGCAAGACTGAAAAGTGAAATATTGGATATTTTCTAGATAAAAGCAGCTTGCTACACTGTAAGACATTCTTACCTGCATGCCTCTATTCAGAGAGAGGCAAATGCTAATCCCAGTGCACATTTTAAGTACCGAAATTGGGCAGTGCGCTGGGGAATTCCATGGGGTAAGGAAGGAAAAATCTTTCTTCCAGGCTGCATAGCCACTTCGCAGCTGCTTTTGCAGGTTCAATCCTTGTTCCTTCCCACAAAAAACAGAATGGGCGGTGGATGTGTGTAGTCACATATCCACCAGGTCTGTCTCATTCTATTTCCAGCCCCCAAATGAGTCTCTGGTACAGCTTCAAATTGGCCAGTGTGTACAGATGTCCATTTGCATTCCTGTAATCCTGCCTCCCCCATTCTTTGCACCTGTAAGACTTTTACCCATTGCACTGCAGCCAGAGACACACTATGGCTGTAGGAAGGGGGGCAGGATTTGTCCCAAATTGTTCCTTTAAAGGGAAATTTAAAAGGCATATTTAGCAAACTGAGGGACTGTGTATGAGGCGGAGGAGGAGCACTAGGGAATTTTCACAGCCAAACTCCCTCACTTGCATATTTCTGTATGGACAACAATGTTTTATGTAACTAGACAAGCATTTGTCAAAATGTTTTTATTTCCTCATTGTAAATCAGCTAAAAAGCAGTAAGTAATGAACAAAGGTAAAGGAACATGATCTTGAAATCTAATCAATTTCAAAAAGTGAGCTATAAGTAATTTGAGGTACTACCTGTGCCTCAAACTTCTTGTAGTTTATTTTCCTGATGGTTTTGTGAAACAGCCACACAGACAAAAGGACATTGTCCTAATAGTCCAGTCCTATTTTACACATGTGAGTAGTGTTACTGGGGAAAAAATGAATCTGCCCATAACAAAGCGCTATTTTTATAGGCAGTGTGAGTAGCACTGCTTGTTATTAAGGTTGCCTGACACTTCCCATTATAAGACCCTGTTTTCAGTTGCTTATAACTTTGCCAAACTTCAGCTGTTCAGGCTGAAATTTTACATGCTGGGTATTCAGGCTGATTATTTATTTATTTATTTATTTTCTGCCAAAACAGTTCAGGCATTACTGAGAACAAGATTAAGGAAAAATACATCATTTTGCCCAGGTTAAAAATATCTGTGACTCTTTCTTGAAAAGCTTTAGCTCCTCCATACTTTGGAGCAGAGACTTGAAATATGGCCAGAGAGTGGCATTTATAGCAGGGATGTGCCTTTTGCCATCCTGGTGAAAACCCACCAAAATTTGACCAAGTTATAAGCCTTTGAAAAATCACAGCTTGCACATGCTTAGTAGAGACTTGGTAGAGCTTATCAGTTCAGTTCCCTTAAGATTCCATCCATGCCTGGGGCTGCACAGGACTTTTCATCGAATAGCAATTCCCGGCTGCTTTGGGCCATACTAGGTCCAAGTAAAGGCAGTGGAACTGAGAGCAGAAAGCCTTTCTCTCTCTTGTTCTTTCAATGACCCCGAACCTGCTGGGCCCAGGCAGGCTAGAGGAGCAAGCTACCTGATTTGAATGTATTTGGGGGAGCCTGGTGAAACAGGAAAAGGATATGGGATTTGAGGCTGGAGGAGGGGGAAAGCGGCGACTGGGAGTTGGGGAGAGATTGGGACTAGCTGAGACTGGGATGTGGAGCCAGGGGGAGAAATGGATTGTAGGGTCTGAAAGCCAATGGGTGGAGAAAGTCGGCTGAGATCAGATAAGGAGCCTGGGGAGTGGTGATTGGTATTAGCTAGGCAAGGAGACTAAGACTGGGAACCGGAGGGGGAGGGAAAACAGATGTGAAGAATTGCCAGGGTATAGGGGTGAGAACTGGGACTCTCTGGGCACAGAGGTTTGGACAAGGAGTGTGAGGGTGACAGACAAGAAACCTGGGGAATAAGAGAGAGACCCAGTGGGAACAGGGACTGAGTGGGATTAACTGGAAATTGAAGGTTTGGGGAGGGAAAAGTCAGATTGGACAAAAAGTGAGGAGCGGGGAATTGGAAATGGCTGGGCAAGAGGACTGGGAATGGTGTAGGGGTGGAAAAAGAGGAAACATTTTTCCTCTTTCATTTGTCATAATTCTACACGTTAATAGTAACAGTAGGTAGCAAAACTATTACAGTGTCTTGGTTTTCAAGTTGACTATGTTACTTTGAGTTATTTCGGATATTTGAGATAAATGCACCAGGCACTCAGCAAAAGTTTTGCATTTTGCTTTGAAATTCATGCTTACTTGCTTCTCATTTCTAGTTTTTCTTTTCCTCATTGAATGAAAGGTCAAAATTGTTAATCTCATTTGCATTATTACTTTGTGTATTGGCTTTGTATCATTATTTTTGTTGCAGTTGAAAGGACACTGTAAAGTAGCATAGCACCAACCTAGTGTCTTATGACCTCTAATGACATGTGCCAGTCAACCATTATCAATTTTTTTGATAGAATTGCAAAATGAGAATTAGTGGATGGAGAAAAAGTAGTAAATGAAATATATTTTATTTTAATAAAGCATTTGGTACAATGTCTCAGACTTACCATCAGAACTAATCTAAATCCACTTGCGTATGAAAATTCTCAAGTGGATAGGAAAGAGACTGAAGGACTATAAACCAAAGATTGTAATAAATGGCCAAGTAGGAAGTTGAAGGGAAGGGTGGAATTTGTAGTTGGTTACTGCTGAGATTTGCATTAGGTCAAGTCTTTAACCCCATTCCTGCTGTATGATTTAAACCAACAGGGCTCCACAGGGTGCAAATGCAAAGGTCACTCATGCAGATCCAGCTGCAGGCCTGAGGCCTTGTCAGGGAGGAGTAAAGAACCCATTAAAGAAACAGTGATGATCCTAAACTAAGGCCATGGCTACACTGGCGCTTTACAGCGCTGCAACTTTCACGCTCAGCCCCCTGAGCGCTGCAAGATACAGCGCTGTAAAGCCTCAGTGTAATCAGTGCCGCAGCGCTGGGAGCGCGGCTCCCAGCACTGCAAGCTACACCCATAGAGGATGTGGAGTACGTGCAGCGCTGGCTCTGCGACCACACTTGAAACTTCAAAGCGCTGCTGCGGCAGCTCTTTGAAGTGCAAGTGTAGCCATACCCTAAGAGAAGCTATAAACACCAGTATTAAAAAACCATACAAAGGAAAGTAGAAGCATGGTTAGAAGATACTATTACGGTCCAACTTGTGCAGGAAAAAAACCCAAAAAACCCCCAAAAAACACTTAATACATGTGTGAGGTAATTATGCAGAACACAAATATTCATGGGGATGCAGGCAGAGGAAACTTGGAAAGTAGAGATGTGGGAGTGATTGAACAGCACACAGATGTGTTAGCTATGAGATATGGTAGCAGAAAAAGGTCAGTGCTCATTTGGCTTGCATTCCCAGAGGCATAATGTCTCAGGACAGGAAAGTAACACTCAGTTTTTCTACAATTTAGGTATGTTGCATCTGGAATATTGTGTTCAGTTTCAGGCACTTCATTGCCAGAAAAACATTGACTTAGTGTGTGGAATTCTGAGAACAATAGCAGCAATCATCCGGAGACTAGAAATCTTAACTCACGAGTAAATAATGAAAGAGTTTAGCTAAGCAACCACTAAGTAACACCATGATAACAATCTGCAAATATTTGCAAGGGATTAACACCAAGGAGGATGAGGCATTATCTTGCAGAGTTAAAGGGGAATATAAAAATAATGGGATGAAATTAGGAATGGGACAATTTAAATTTATAACAAACTTCCTGACAGTGAGACCTCTCAGTCTGTGGAATAGACTCCTAATGGAAGTGATAGGAGCCCCCTTTGTTTATGAAATTTAAACCTGGACTGAACAAAATACTATCAGCTGTACAGGGGTGATGGACTAGTAGTGATACGGAAAAAGGTAAATACTATTATCCTGGTGTTGGTAGTATGTCCTTTCCCTGCAGGAAATACCTTGAATACTGCAAATATTAAGTTAGTTACCTAATCTTATTTACTTACCTAAGGCAGGTACTTTCAGTGCTACCTATGTAGGTGACTTAAAGAAGTTGGAATCAGAAAGTCTATGACTTTTTATATTAGACTGGAATCCTGCCATTTGATCTGCAATATTGGTTCATATCTGGAAAACACTGTTTACTGTGCTCACATGTGCAGCAGAGGGTTTTCCTAGGCATATGAAGATGCACTCTGTATTCAGAGGAAGGCAGGGATGAGCCCTAAAATAGTTATCCCCAGATGATGGGAAATGTGTTGTTATTTGCAAACATCAGTTTGCTTTTAAATCCTTTGTCCTATCATCAAGAAATTAAATAAATCACTAGCCACTGTTCATATACCACGTGATATAAAAATGTTTGTGCTCCACTGCACAAATAAACTAACAAACCCTATTCCCAGGGTTTTGCTGGCAGCATTATTGAAATCATCAGTGGTGCTGCTGAGTAAGACAGGAAGTTGCCAGACCAAAAGGTGCATATTAAGTTGAGCTCAGTTGATGGCATCAGGAGTGGGGCAGTGGAATGAATGCAAGGTGTAAAAGGACATTTTGACAGGGAAAGTAATTTTTTTAATCCTGTTGTATCGTACCAAAACCAGAGAATAAAACTAAAGTATACAATAGTACGGTTTGCCTTCAGACTATTACATGGGGCGAAAAATGTCCCCCCATCCCAGGAATGCTGTTCTGGTCCCTGCTTGTCCATCCCCACCCATCCACTGGGACCCATGTCTCCCTCAGCTGGGGAGTTTCCCTTCTCTTACCCATGCAGTGCATGAATTGGTGATGCCAGGGGTCTTGTTCTCAGTGGACTCCACTGTACAAAAGTAGATTCCCTGTTCACAGCATCATTTGGCTCAGCTGCCACTCCATCAGAACAGAGGGATGGCTGGGCCAAATGTGAGTGGTGGTGTAACTCCATACGCCAGGTTGCAATCAGTCTTTTGCTCCACCTACCTGATTTACAGGTGCAATTAGCTAGTTAAAGGGGAAGTACTACCACTTGTATCCTCAGTTTATTGCAGCATAAAACTTCAAAAATAATTATTTGTAGGTGCAAATGTAACACTGATAGACCCTGGTCATCGGCGGGGCGGGATCGAACCTGGGCCCTCTGGAGCTAAGTGCAGGAGCCTCTACTGTATGAGCTAAAAGTCACATGGCTGTTAGCTAAGGCTGTAGAGTAGACTCCTTAATCTCTCTCTAAGTGGTCTCAGTGCCACTAGATGGGACAGAACACCACACCCAGAAGGTGTGGGTTACACAAAATTAGAGAATGATATTGAAAACCAAGCACATCGCACAAACACATTATAGCATGAAGAACATTTAGGTCCCAATCCGACATTTTTTGCATACCCAAAATCTCACTGAAATGCTGAGTTTTGGATTTTCACAGAATGTAGACGTGGGCCTATTGTGCTATCAGTATAGAAAATGACTTTTGGAAAGTAATTTTTGATCCACATAAATGAAGAGTCTCTGAAGAGCTTGACTACTAAACCAAATTCTGTTACGTCAAGTTGGATTAAAGTTTTTTAAACTTTTTTTAAAAACAAAATTAGTATCTGTAATAGATATCAGCTGGTGATCTTCCTTGCTACTTTAATGTATATATAACATATTACATGTAGTGACTATATATGAGATTTTTTTGATATGAGATCAAAAGTAACTAAAGAAGGACTGCAATCCCTTGTTCACATGAGTTGTTGTATTGAAGTCATCAAGAGTACTAAGGGCATAATCCAGACACTTACTGAAATCAATGAGAGTCTTTTCATGATCTTCAGTGAATGAAGTCAGTGGAGAAGACATCCACTGTCTTCAGTTTATATTGAATAAGGCCTTAAATGCCTAACTTTTAAAAATAAATGATGACCCTGAAAGAGACAAGGTAGGAATACGTTGGGAATCATTATACATTTCAGTTATGTTTTACACCAAATTCAGACATGCAGGAAATAAACCGATTATTGCATTTATGTCTGAAAAGAAATGGTGTTGAATGAATGAACAAGATAGTCTCTAGTTAAATTTAATATGCGATTCATTTCTGAAAAGTGACTGTATAAAAAAAAACAGCTTCTTACTCAGAAGGTTTACTCATGGTGCAAATTCAAAGTCTGTGTACTTTAGCGGACATAGTAAGACTATGCCATGTTTTACTAATCTTACCCCTGAAGAAGCAAAATAGCTCGGGGACAGTGAACTGGATTCTGTTTTGACTTGCACATAGTCAATGTAAATAGTAAACAGACTTCCAAGTGTAGGGCACTTGTGCACCTATTGTTATCTTCAGATTATGACCTCAGTTAAACAATTATGAAATCTCCACCACAGCAGTTAATTTGAGGACAATGTGGTTGAAGTGAGGAAGGCACATGGCCCTAAGTTTTGTTATTACTGGTGGTAATGCCTGAGTCAGAGAGAACACAGATTAGTTTTACATCACAGGTAGAATTTGTAGGGCTATCAATTGGAAACACTCTTCTCACTTGCAGACTGAATTTATTTGATATGGAAATCGTTGTGACACAATGAATACGGAACTCAGTGTCTTTTATACAAAGATACTTTTCAGATTAGAACCACATTCTAAGCATGTGTCAAGAACAGTTATATAGTTGCAGATATCAGAGGCAATACAGTTTACGAGTACTACAATTTTGTTTGGGTCTTGATGCAGCAAAGCACTTATGCATGTGTTTACCATTATTACTATTATTGTATTACAGTGGTATCCAGGAGTCCCAAACAAGAGTTAGGGCCCCATTGTTCTAAACACTACATAGGCAAGTAGCAAAGAGAGAATCACAGCCTCAAAGACCATATAATCTATGTAAGAGCTTATGTAAGTATATGCTTAAATTGAGCACATGCTAATGTGTTTTGTTGATGTCAGTAAGTGGGCAGCGTTACCGGAGCTCACACCGACCACAGATAGATATGCAAGTAAGGTGAGAGTTTCTCAGTGTAATCACAGATATTAGAAACAAATACATTTTATATATCTTATTAATAAAACAAGGAACGTAAAAGACAATAAGAAGAGGTTCTATAAATACATATAAGCAAGAGAAAGAAGAAAGTGAAGGTTCACTACGTGGTGGGGAAGAAGAGCTAGCAATAGACAACACCAAGAAGGCTGAGGTGTTTAGTGAAAACTGAAGCAAAATAGGCATTAAAAGAGATGACAATGACCACATGTTTAACACAATTAATATGAACAACAGGGAGAACAGAACACAAGACAGAATAGGGAAAGATCCGGTTAAAGACTATTTAAATAAGTTAGATGTATTCAAATTGGCAGAAGCTGACAAATTTAAGGAACAAGCTGAAGCAATCTCAGAACCATTAAGTGATCATTATCAAGAACTCATGGAAAACTGGTGAAGTCCCAGGAGACTGGAAAAGGTGAACATGTATCTATCATAAGTTTGTAAGCACCTGAAGAATAATAGGGTGATAAGCAATAGGCAGACAAATCATGCCAAATCAACCTAATTTCCCTTTTTGACAGGGCTACTGGCCTAGTGAATAGCAAGAAAGCTGTAGACTTGATCTATCTTAATGTTGGTAATGCTTTTGACATGGTCCCACATTAAATTCTCACAAGCAAACTAGGGAAATGTGGTCTAAATGAAATTACAATAAAATGGGTGCACAACTTTTTGAAAGACCATACTCAGAGTAGTTATCCATGGTTTGTTGTCAAACTGGGAGGATATAGCTAGCGCGGTCCTGCCTGGGTCTCTCCTAGGTTTGATACTATTCAATATTTTCATTAATGACTTGGATGATGAAGTAGAGAATATGTTTATAAAATTTGTGGATGACCCCAAGCTGGGAGAGATTGCAAGGCCTTTGAAGGACTGGATTAGAATTCAAAATTACTTTATGGGAGAATTGGTCTGAAATCAACAAGATAAATTCAGTAAAGACATATGCAAAATACTACATTTAGGAAAGAAAAATCAAATACAAAATGGTGACTATCTGGCTAGGTGCTAGTACTGCCAAAAAGGATATGAGGGTTATAGTGGGTCACAAATTGAGTATGAATCAACAATGTGATGCAGCTGTGAAAAAGGCAAATATCATTCTGGGGTGTGTTAACAGGAATCTTATATGTACAACATGAGTGGTAATTGTCCTGCTGTACGTAGCCCTGGTGAGGCCTTGGCAGGAGCTCTGTTTTGGGCACCACACTTTAAGAAAGATGTGGATAAATTGGAGACAGACCAGAAGAGAGGAAAAAAAAGACCAATAAAAGGTAAAGCTACTAAAATTATTTAATTCTATATGCAATTCAAAATGTAGGTATGCAAGTAGCATGCAAAAAATATTCAAAACAAGATCATGTTGCTAAAAGCAAAATCTCTGACAAAGCAATCTGCTATGATTTCTTTAATTTTCAATCCCTGCTTCAAAGAGATGTCAAGCAGTAGTCTGACCACACTGATAAGTGGTGGTATGCAGGCTGAAGCAGAAGGATACTGTATTCCTGATGTTACACCATGTATTTAGGGATAATCTAATTTTGGTCTGCTATATCCAGTCTGAGTCAACTGCAGGATGGTTTGAAACCAGAATGCATTCTCAATAAAACTGAACTATACACAGAAGATATGGCACAAAATGAGTCTTTAATCTCTTTTAAAATGCATTTCTGAAAGTTAAGAATCTAGTAGCAGAAAGTCCATCCCATCAAGTTTCTGATAGGCAGATACTTTAATGTGGTAGATGTTGTAGTAAAACTGTCACTGACTGCTTCATGCATCTGGACTTTGAGCCTTTCTAGCACAAAAGGTAATTCATATTGTAATAGGCCAGCTTCGGTCTCCTCCTTCCTGGAGAGTGACTGTAGCTGTGTGAAATTCTCATAAATGAATGCTTTGAGAGTTGGACTGCAGTTAGTGGAGAGTAAGATGAGACAAACCGTTGGGTTCTGCTCTGCAAAGCGCCACTTTGAAAATGGCAATGTGGTGTTCCATGTTAATAGCATCCAACCGAATCCATATAAAATTTGCTTAAATACCAAATTAATAGGTTTTTTTTCTGGCTGCCATCTCTGAAAACTCAGCATAGACTCATAGCTGTGTTCTTTCCTTCTCATACGTCGTCGCTACTTGTAAAGATACTGCAAGCCAGTTGAATGTTCAGTTACACCTCTGTCTCCCCAATGTCTTGAAATTGTGCCCTGTGTTATACCTGCACAACCCACTGATTTTACACAGGTCTAACTAAGGCCATAGTTTGGACAAGAGATGTTACACAAGTGTCAACAAGAAACAAAGTTAGCTTGCAGTGTCGCTACTTGTATCCTGCATGTAGGGAAATGTTTTCTTGTAACTGATAATTTGTACTCTTCCAAGTTTCAGGTGGATTGCTTGCTAGTCACATGGTAAGTCTCTGTGTTTGTCTGTTACTACTTTTGTTTTATAGGTGATAAAAGCTCAGTCACTGCTGGGTGAGGCATGCTGCTTTCCAAACTATTTGTTCTTAAGTGAATTTGAAAATCAAAACTTACATTTTTATGTGTATAACATTTGATCTTGCTTCTTTTCTTCTGTAAAGATGGAGCCTGGAATTCAGAACCCCAAAAAGTAGTGAAATTAGGGGTTCTTCCAGTTAGAAGTCTACTCATGATGGAAGATACCATTTGGGCTGCGTCTGGTGGACAAATTTTTATAATCAGTACTGAGACACATACAGTAGAGGTAAATGTTTTTACAAGTAATATTTGCGTATTGTGCCATGAAACACCATTATTCTAAATAACAATGGATAGACTTTAAGCATTAAAAATCAGTTCAAACAGCCTATAAAATCCACTGAATACTCTAAGAAATGTAATTATGAGTTGTTTAACTTTGTGTCATAGAGATTTCACCTTCTCTGCACCTTGAACTTCTCTTATATTGGCACTTGTTGCCAATATAATTTGTATGGATTTTTGGTCTGATTTTTACCCCCTTAAATTGTCATGTGACTTCTGGAAACTGTAGGGTATTTTGTGTAAGGACTAGCTTTAAAATCTAGATCCAAGAGAGCTGACACAGAGAGAGAGAGTGTGCTGGAAATCAGCATGAGTTGTCTACTAATTTGGAGACCAGGACTCTTAAGGTACATATGTACAGTAGTTGGGAGGTGTGGTTCCCAGCTTGGGTGGACATATATGTGCTAATGCTAATACTGCTCAAGATAGAGCACTAAAATTAGCAGTGTAGCTGCAGCTGCACAGGTGGTGGCTCAGGCTAACTGCTTGAATACTATCCCTTAACGAGATGAGATAAGGAACTTGGCTTGTTTAACAAAACGAAGGATGGGGAGATACGATTGCTCTCTATAAGTATATCAGACGGATAAACACCAGGGATGGAGAGGAGTTGTTTTATTTAAGGGCCAAAGTTGCCACAAGAACAAACTGGCCATCAATAAATTTAGCCTTGAAATTAGATGAAGTCTAATCATCACAGGAGTAAAGTTCTGGAACAGGCTCCCAAAGGGAGCAGTGGGGGCAAAAAACCTAACTTGTTTTAAGACTGAGCTTAAGTTTATGGAAGGGATGGTATGATGAGATTGCCTACAATGGCATATGGTGTATCCATGACTGCTGATAGCAAATATCTCCAGTGGACAGAGATGGGACATTAGGTGGGGAGGGCTGTAAGTTACTACAGAGAATTCTTTCCTAGGTGTCTGACTGGGTGATCTTGCCCACATGCTCAGAGTCTAACTGATCACCATATTTTGGGTCGGGAAGGAATTTCCCCCCAGGTCAGACTGGTAAAGACCCTGGGGGGCAGAGGGGAGTTCAGTTTCCTCTGCAGCATGGGGCATGGGTCACTTGCTGGTTTGAACAAGAGTAAATGGTGAATTATCTGTGACTTCAAGTCTTTAAATGAAGAGTTGAAGATTTCAGTAACTCAGTCAGAGGTTAGGGATCTATTTCAGGAGTGGGTGGGTAAGGTTCTGTGGCCTGCAACATGCGGTAGGACAGATGAGATGATCGTGATGGTCCCTTCTGGCCTTAGTCTTTTTTAATTTATGAAACACCCTTGATGGCTGGCCCAAGCTACAGCTCTTGCTGCTGTGGCCCAAATGCCGTCTTTAAGCACTGGCTCAAGCAAAGCTACTGTGCAGACAAACCCTGGAAGACAAGCTTGGTTCCAGGCAACAGTTCTGCTTCTGTGTAGCTAGATGTGGCTTTTTGCCCTGTGGAGACTACTTAACACATCCATAATCCTCCCTGTTTTCTCTCCTCAGCCACCAGTAAAATCTTCCTGTGTCTGATTGTGGCAGGCCAGTTGAAGCAGTGAATATACTTGGGGGGAAGAAGGGGGGCCGACTTCCATCACAAGGCTGATTGGCCAAGCACCAATGTGGAGTGATCTCTCCAAGTGATCAGTTCAAATTAGCAACAATAAGCGCAGACTTTTATCTGCCAAAAAGTCCTTGGACACAGTTTCAGCTTTTTTCACATCCTGAGAGCTGTCAAGGGAAAGGAGGGAGTCAGGCAGCATGTTCCTCCATATCTTTCTTCCCTTCTCCCTACTGCTCTTTCCTTGTTGCAGGTTTATATCCCCCCACACTCTGGGACCCAGCTGCACACTGCCTCAGTAAGTTCATTAACATTCCTCTTACAGAACTGCTTGGGCCAAATTCTTACATGTTTTGCATGGAGCCGCACTGACATCAATGATTTCAGTGGAGCTGCATGTGTGTGACGGGGAGGAGAATTCACTCTAGACTGTTCACTTAAGCTAGCTGTTAGACTGCGAGTAGCCCAGTCCCAAAGTGCTGTTCCTCTTCACAGGTACAGTGGCTAGTGCAGGAGCACTTGGCTGAAGAGGAAAGGAGCTTTCACATTTCTTTTACACTCAGAATAGGGAAAGGAATACTGGAGGATGGATTCCAGTGAATCACACTGAGTTCTATAGAAACCAGCTCTCTCTTCTTTCAAGACAGATGGAATTTCGAGGGTCCAGGCAGTTATTCAGGATCGCTCTGCCAAAGAGATTTACACCCTGTGCCTATTCCAGATCTTACACCACTCTATCAGGGGCATGGCTTAGTGGCCTAAACATAGGGGGCTTAAATCCTAACAGGGATAAGTCTTTCCTTCCCCCTGCGAGGAAGATACTTTATGTTCCATGAATTTTACAGCATGGAATTCTTTCAGATGAGAATCTGCGGTGAGAGCCACAGTCTCTCCTTGCTTGTGTGATTTATTATTAACTTTGTTTCACTGTTGATCATGGTTCTCAGTATTGTCTGTTTGGTAAGCTTGGTAGCAGGATTCTCTGTCAAAGACTTGGGGGGTGATAGTGAGTTTTCTACTTCCTTCTTTCTGTGACCACAGTTGCTGGGATGACTTGTTTGATCTGAGTGAATGCTCCCACTTTTCAATTTTTTTCTATTTTACCTTTCTTTTAACATGCTTTTTTAATTGTGTGCATGGCTCCTAGTGGTTATGGGAAAGGTGAATTGGTGGGAGATTGAGATGAGCTACCTATTAGCAGGAACCTTTACAGGACGTAAGCCCTGGAATATCTGAAGCTCTTAGCTTTGGTAAATCCCCTCATCTCTCACTGGGACGTGCCCTGAGTGACTCCCTTCAATGAGAAGGGACATGAAGGAGGAATGAAAATCCTCTACCCTGTAGCAAAGCTTCTGCTTTAGCAAGATAAGGATGAGGCCGCTTGGATGCACTCAGCTGGTAATATTGTTAAAGCATTCCTCCAAGGCAGACACCAAACTTCCTGGGATAGGACGCTGTACATCTGTGCATCACTAGTTCATGTGTAGAAATTATAATTCCAAATCCTCATCCCACACCTCTTCCTGATGAGGCACTGCCTGCCTTTTAGAGATCTTATTTTCATATGTTTACATATGCCTTTACTGTGTGTGGAACTCCCTCTCCTCTGAAATCTATCTTACTCCACCTCTCCCTGCTTTTTCAAAGCATGCTAAGCCTTCATTTCTAATGTTTGCTTTTTTTAAATGACTGCTGTTGGCCCTTTATATTTCTGCTGGCTCTCATTCCCTGCCCCCTTTTTCTGTATGGATTGGGCTCCCTCAAATTCATTTTGTTTTAATGTAAATAATGTTTTAATTGTAATGTTTCAGTATGGTTTTGGAAATGGCACAGTGCCCGGAGCCCCTTGGCCAGGGATACTTTGGAAAGCAAGGAACTGGTGTTGCATAGTATTAAAGATCCCAATACACATTTAGCCCAAGTGTAGGCGTTTGCCTTTGCCCTTGCCCTTTCTCACTACTTTCCCTCCCACTAATGCAATATTTAGCATTTTGGGTCCTATTTCCCTACAAACCTCCCATCAAAAGGTGGCAGCATTTCAATATTGCTGTGTGTCTAGACCCTGATCCTGTTGTTATCTCTGTGCAAACAGACTCATGCAGGATTGCACTTTTAAAATATTTCAGTATTTTAGAGACTGAAAGTCACTATGTAAATGAAAAATAATCCTGTTTTTCAAGACTTGGCTAATTATAGACAAACTACTTTAGTTTGAAAGATTTAAGTGGAATGATCTGAAATGTATTGAATAAACAGAAATTTCCTCCGTTTACATTGCCCAACTATTGTAATTTTTTTAAAGTAGTCAAAAGTCAGTCACCATTTCATGAACAAAGAGACCCATTATGTGGAGCTTGCTATGCTTGAAAAACCATGGTGCAGTTCTTGGCATAGCTATTTAGGCCTGGAATCACAACTGAGTTTGCACTGTGCAAGTGGGCAACCTCTGAAAAGAAGGAATTCAACTATGCAATACACTGTCAAAACAATAGTGGGCCATGTCAGGCTCCAGTGCTGGAAAGAGCAACTGTGGCATCCAAAATGTGTTTTGCAGCTCTGTTGTTGCTATAGAGTTGGAACAAGAGAGTCTGAGGGGAAAAAAACTGGGCTTTGAATGGAAGGCGGAGAGAGAAAGTGCTTATGAAAACTCAAGAATAGGAAATATAAAATGCTAAATTGAGAACTTGTGATTGTTTACATAAAGATTGGGGATAGGTCTGGTTTTGTCACTCAGTAGCTTGTTCTATGAACTAAATTCTTTAAAGATAAAAATCAACTTCTGTGTTTCACATGGGTAATGCAATCAATGTAGATGCCAGCAGCTACTTTCAGTGAAAAGATTTATGCACTGGCAAAAGAATGTCCAGGGTTTCGGTCCATTCCTGCTCCTGCTCTATATTAGAAGACCATTTGGTTGAGAAGAATGGCTTTTTGTGCATTCCGTATGTGGCTGGGAGCATGGCTAATAGATTTTTTTTTTCCTAGCTGTCTCAGATAACTGTACAAACAGAAGCACACACTATGTAGTAGTTTAATGAATTAGCTGGTAAATACAGATGAATTAGAGACTCCGATGTGGGTTGTTTGCAGTTGTGCTAATAGAATCATCTTCCTGCTCGTGGTCAGAGCAGAACACTTCAGAAATGGTTCATTTTTAAATTTTGTATCATTAGTTTAATTACCTGCCTGATCCAAAGCCAGAAGTCTAGAAATGAGCTTTGGGCTTTGGATCAGTCCCTAAGAGGATTTATCAACATGCATTTATCATCATCATAATTGTGTGTGATACTGTAAAGCAAAAGCACATTATTTTTGAAGCCATGATTGTCATGAAATTTTTACATGTACTATGGATGTATCAGGAAATTCAGTCATAAGAAGGATGAGCAACTTACCCATGAGATCTGCCTGCAATGTGACAAATGAATGTCTCCAACTCTTGCTCTATTAGACAAATTATACATTTGTATGTTTAAATTGTGTATCTTATTTAAGAAAAACTGAGATGAGGTGAGAGAGAGAGTTTAAGAAATGGGAATATGTACAATACCATGCTTCACTGAGTGTCCAGTTTTTCTATGCTACTTGAGTAAAAACGTCACTGTAAAATAGTAGATATAAATGCATACAGCAGAGATGCTCTCCTTGCCTTCTAGAGTGTGGTCACTAGTAAGGCCAAAAGGTAATGCAGTTTGACTCACCAGAATTGACAATGTGAGCATAACTTAACAGCCAAATAGACCCTCTCTATTCATTTACTATTACCTGTGCACTTGAGAAATATTACAATTCCTTAACAAAATACAAAAAAAAACCCCCAAACCCTCCCCTTCAAAACCCACTAAACAGCAAGCATGAAAATAGGAATAATAAGAGAAGATAGACTATATTCTCCTCTGTTACATGGATGTGGGTCTGGAGTAATTCTATTTACATAAATGGAGTTACAGTTGTCAGGTATGTTGTCAAGTAATGTGACAGTGACTGAAAGAAAGGATGACCCATTGGTTAGGACACTAGAAGAGGAGTTGGGAGACCCAGTTTCAATTCCCTGTCCTCCCATAGACTTCCTGAGTGATTCTGGGCAAGTCACTTAGACTATCTGTGGCTCAGTTTCCCATCTGTAAAATGGGGATAATAAAACTTCCCTGCTTCACAGGGGTGTTAATGAGGATATTTTAAATTGTGAGGTGCCCAGATACTGTGATGATGGAGCCCATAAAAGTACCTAAGATGGACTGAGGGTATGGCTACACTTGCAGCTGTACAGTGCTGGGAGTTACAGCTGTCTTCGTACAGCTGTGTAGGGAAAGCTCTGCAGTGTGGCCACACTGACAGCTACCGGCGCTGCAGTGTGGCCACATTTGCAGCATTTGCAGTGCTGTTGGGAGTGGCTGAACAGGCATTCTGGGATACCTCCGAATACATCTGGAGGCCAATTACAGCGCTTTTGGTGGCCACACTGGTGGAGCAGCGCTGTATCACCAGTGCTGCAATCGTTATACCCCAGGCAGAGCAGGAGTACAGCCAGCGCTGCATCCAGGGAGATGCAGCGCTGTATGTGCCTTGCAAGTGTGGACGGTGAGTAAGTTGCAGCGCTGTAAACCCACCACCAGCGCTGCAATTCTCCAGTGTAGCCAAGCCCTCAGAGAAGAATTTGGCCTGATATGAATGGTCTTTGAGAAAGGTGTGGATTAGATGCTGGCACTAAATGACCAGAATGTAATACTATCTGCTTAAGAACCATAAACAGCGAACATTTATTTTTAAAATGTGAGAATAAAATTGAGAGTGTCTCTCAGTATTGTGAGACATAGAACAGTTCTATACTCTTGAATCCTTGAGGCTGAATCCATGCAGGGGAGGTATTACAGGGATTCTTAATCGTATACGAACATCTCTGCACACTCCAGTAAGCAGCCTCCTGGCACAACGTGTAAAAATAGGGTGACCAGATGACAAGAACAAAACATCGAGACAGATGGGGGGGCAGCCACAGGCTTACCCCCCCCACACTCACACACACCCCACTAGAGCCATGGGGGAAGGGGGATACAAAACCTGAGGAAGCCACGGGTCGGGGGCGCATGGCCCCAGCTCTGGATGCAGCCCTGCCGCTGGTTGGGGGTGCATGGCCCCAGCTCTGGATGCAGCCCTGCCACTGGTTGGGGGTGCATGGCCCCAGCTCTGGATGCAGCCCTGCCGCTGGGTGGGGGCGCATGGCCCCAGCTCTGGATGCAGCCCTGCCGCTGGTCGGGTGCACATGACCCCAGCTCTGGATACAGCCCTGCTGCTGATCGGGGGTGCATGGCCCCAGCTCCGGGCGCAGCCCCACCACAGGTGGGGAGTGCAGGGCACAGTTCCACTCCAGGTCGGGGGCGTAGGGCCCTGGCTCTGGCTGTATCCCTGCTGCGGGTCGGGGGTGCAGGGCCCCCACTCCAACCATGCTGCAAGCCACAGGTTGAGGGCGCATGGCCCTGGCCCCCACCACAAGCACATGGCCCTGGCTCCCGCCCATAGCTCTGCCATGGGCACAGGGCCCAGCCGCAGCCCCACTACTTACCTGGGAGATGGTTCCCACCCACTGGGAAACACATGGCAGGTTCCTCTGGCTCCTAAGGTCCATGGCTGCCAGCAGGGTCTCCACTCCATGTGCTGCATCTGCCACAAGCACTGGCTCCAGCTGCTATTGGCTGGAAGCCGTGGGGGCAGGACTTAGTTGGGGGTATGAGTAGCACACAGAGCCCCAGGGTCAGGGGCACCGGGGGCGGGTCTGCGCCCTGTCTGAACTCACAGCTCCCACTGGCTGCGATGGAGCCAGTGCTTGTGGTAGCTGCAGCACACAGAGACACCCACTCCCCGCTCTGGCCGTCCCTGTGCCTGCAGGCCACAGGGTCCTGCAGCCTGCCATTTCCTGAGAGCCATCTCAAATAAGCACTATTGGGACCCGAGGTGAGAGCTCACCAGTGTACTCCTCCAGCCCCAAGCCAAAATATCGGGGCAAATGACGTCCCAACCGTACATCGGTCGGGATGCGGGACAAACAACTAAATATCAGAACTGTCCCAATTTTATCAGTACGTCTAGTGACCCTATGCAAAAAAACAACAACAATCTATTACTTCAAATACGATTCACTTATAATGGTGAGGAGGAAACAAGTTCCAAATGTTATGGCCAAACTTAGCTTTTAATGATTGAAGGGCTTCAGTTACATATGAGAGTTCTGTCTTATACCTTAAAGACAAAACACAAATAGGGTCCTGTCTCATAATGGAATCCTTGCTGGAGCTAGGGGAGAGTTCTTGTAATTAGCCAAAGTGTTTACTTATTTCAGGGGTAATCACCATGTGACTCCAGATTAAAGTGGCCATGCATAATTTGAACAGTAATTATATACTCTAGTAAACAAATTATCCCAGTTAAACTAGCTCTCCTGCATTCTGATCAATTTAAGAGTGACATGGGCTTTCAGCATACTGCTGTGAACACGCTGGACACAGCGCAGGGCCTTGCCTTCTAAGGAAGATGAGGGCACTCACCACTCTGGCAGGAGGCACCCATCATCTTAAAGGACCAGGCTCATAAATTATCAACATTTATAAAGCTCATACCTTGATCAAAAAGCAAGCAATAATACTACATAAGACTTACCTATTAATATATGTAATTGAGTAAGTAATGATGCCTTTAGAGCCTTTAATAATCTGCTTTTTAAAGATCAATATATCCCTAATGTCATTGTCCATTTTACTGAGTAGAAACTGGATTAAATAAAGACTGGAAAGAAAATCCTTGATATTATTAATAGTATTTTATCTCTTTGGTAAAGAAATAAAAATGAGTAATGGAGTAATTGAGTTCCCCACTGAGCCCTCTCAGGGCTAATATTTGTAAATCAAAGGTCGTTTTAGCCTCTAGGATTTTAATCCTGTTTCACCTTGTCTTCCATATTGAGTGTTTCTAAAGCAGGGGAGATTCACAGTGAATTTTCCACATAATGAAATGATGGCAATGTTAAATTTGACCCTTCTTAATGTGTCCTTTTGTTCAGATATCCTTATCTGAGGGAGGTCAGAATTTTCTCAGTGACAACAAAACCTACAGGGACATTTTGTTACGTATTTTTATGATTAGCTGCTAGGTTATGTTATAGCAGCCTATCTTATGCTAATAAACTATTCTCTATATACCTTTAGGGCCATGAAAGACTGAGGCCATATTTTCAGTGTTGATGTTTATGTACATCATGATGATATTCAAAACTTTAAAACTTTCTTTTAAAAGAACAATTTTAACTGAATGGTTTGTTCAAAGAGAAGTTTAAAATAGGAGTGATTATTCATAGGGGCTGTCTTTTAGTTCTGTCTTTGTTGGGGGCCCTAGTTCATGACTAGGGCTCCTAAGCACGTTGGTAATACAAATAAAAATAACTATTAATAATTACAACAATAATGGTTGGATCACTGGAGAGAAATGCTCATTATGGTCACCATTTGACAGATTATTAATGCCACTGTGTGAAGTATGAAAAAGATTGAGATGAAGGAATTAGCAAGGGATGTGTGGAGACACGTGGGCCCTTCAAAATGACTGGGAGTCTTTTCCCATTTACTGGGTAAAATGGTGGGCAGGCACAGAAACCCAGTCCCAAGGGGATTCAAGGCAACTGAAACTCCTAGCAGAAAGCAAAATCCCACCCAGGAAAGTTAAAAATGCACCAGGAGAAATTACTGTGACTGACTCATTCTCACTGCAGTGAAGTTCTGTTCTGCATTCCAAGTGAGTGTTTGTCTGTACATTCCACCCAAACCCAGGCCATGTTTACGCTAGGGAGTCTTCCAAAATACCCTACTGGTGGGAGCTCTACTGCAGATTTAATTAACATGATGGTGAAAATAAGTCCAGTCTCAGAAGTCTTGTCTGTACTTGTGTTCCCATTGGAGCTAAATACAGAAATGCAGAATTTCTGTTAAGTAACAACTGTTATCAAATTCTAAATTCCCAGGATGTAATCAGATATGCAGCTGTAAAACTTTAGTGGTGAGAGTTTGGGATTCCCTCCTTAATAGTTATGCACATTTTTTTGAAACAAGTGGCAATGAAAACTAACACCATATGCAGCAGAGTCAGGACTTGCTCTTAGTGGAGCAAAGGGATCAGACAATCTGGTGCTCTACAAAGAGAATAAAGGCACATTTCCTACTCTGAGAAGTTCATAAGTACAAATGAATGTCATTGGTGCATCTATTATAGATTCTTTGTCTTTTTTATAGCGTCATTTTGAAGCTCATCAAGAAGAAGGGATGGTGATCTCACACATGGCTGTTGCAGGAGTGGGAATCTGGATTGCCTTCACATCTGGATCTACACTCCGCCTGTTCCACACTGAGACACTGAAACACCTCCAGGACATTAACATTGCCACTCCTGTTCACAATATCTTGTCAGGTAACTGCATTCTATACTCACATTTTTGTTTTGGTTGAGTCACCCCCTTTTTATTCTGCTACAGTATCTCATAGATGTGGGCCTGAACTAGAACCCTAGTTTCATACTTATAACTGTATCTAGATGTCAGCTGTGCAGCTTGAGTCTCTCTCTCTTGAATAGTTGGGTAGTCGGTATGTCAGATTGTGCGATACTATGAGAGTTAACAGAAAGACAATCTTTTAAGAAACTAAAGAATAGGATTCACATATTTCAGTTCACCATCTGCTTTTCAAAGCAGGATATGCAAATAATTCTCTCCATATCTACCATCCCCATTACAGGACGTAGAGAAAACAGTAAATCACATATAGGAGGCCAGTTGAGGGCTCCAATTTTGGTCTGTTTTGTAGCACTGTGCAAGAATAGATTAACAAGATTTGTTGGGAAGAACCAATCCAGCTTTTGTAACGGGAAATCATGCCTCACCAATCTATTAGAATTCTTTGAGTGGAACAACAAACATATGGACAAGATTCAGAGTGGTAGCCATGTTAATCTGTATCAACAAAAAAAACAAAGAGTACTTGTGGCACCTCCTCTTTCTTTTTTTTATATGGACAAGAGTAATCCAGTGGATATAGTGTACTTGGACTTTTTCTGAAAGCCTTTGACAATGTCCCTCACCAAAGGCTCTTAAGCAAAGTAAACTGTCATGGGATAAGAGGGAAGATTCTCTGATGGATCAGTAACTGGTTAAAAGACAGGAAACAAAGGGTAGGAATAAAAGGTTAGTTTTCAGAATGGAGAGAAGTAAATATTGGTGTCCCTCAGGGGTCTGTACTGGGACCAGTGCTGTTCATCATATTCATAAATGATATGAGGAAAAGGGGTAAGCAGTCAGGTGGCAAAATTTGCAGACGATACAAAACTACTCGATAGTTAAGTCCAAAGCAAACTGCAAAGAGTTACAAAGGGATCTCGCAAAACAGTGTGATTGGGCAACAGAATGGCAGATGAAATTAAATGTTGATAAATGCAAAGTAATTCACATTGGAAAACATAATCCGAAATATACATTAAAATGATGAGGTCTAAATGAGCTATTGCCACTTAAGAAAGAAACCATGGAGTCATTGTGTATAGTTCTCTGAAAACATCTGTTCAATGTGCAGCAGCAGTCAAAATAAAACTAGCAGAATGTTAGGAACCATTAAGAAAGAGATATATAATAAGACAGAAAATATCATAATGCCTCTATATAAATCCATAGTACATCCATACCTTGAATGATGCATGCAGTTCTGGTTACCCCATCTCAAAAAAAGATATATTAGAATCTGGGGTGCTGAGAGCCATTGAAACAAACCCTGTATGTGATGGAAACCACTTCAAGCCGGGGGATGCTGCTGCATCCCCAGCACTCCTAGCTCCACCTATGATTTGAATTGGAAAAGGTATAGAGAGGCACAGCAAAAATGATTAGCAGTATGGAGTAGCTTCCATCTGAGGAGATATTAAAAAGACTGGGATTTTTTAGCTTGGATAAGAGACCACTAAGAGAGGATATTCAGCAGTGCAAGTATGGTGGTACGGTACCCTGTACCAGCAAGATATTTATAGCTGGTATGGTGTACCGGAAAGACACTCCTCTGGCATGGCTGTACTGCCCTCAGCCCCACCCCTCTTCCACAGAGCTGCGTCTCCTCTGTCTGTACAGCTGCAGCCCTGCCAGAGGACAGGGATGAGTGAGCGGGGATGGGGGCAGTACAGCCACCAGGGGAGCTGCCAGCATTCTGCTCCTTTCCCTGCTGTGGTTACCAGCGACTGTCAGGATATCAGGCTAGGACTATTGGTCTTTTGCAATATCATAGAACTGGAAGGGACCTTTGAAGTCTTCTAGTCCAGTCCTCTGCACTCATGGCAGTACTAGGTATTATCTAAACCATTCCTGACAGGGGTTTGTCTAACCTGCTCTTAAAAATCTCCAGTGATGGAGATTCCACAGCCTCCCTAAGCAATTTATTCCAGTGCTTAGCTACCCAGACAGTTAGGAAGTTTTTCCTAATGTCCAAACTAAACCGCTCATTGCTTCTTGTCCTATCCTCAGAGGTTAAGAAGAACAATTTTTCTCCCTCCTTCTTGTAACAACCTTTTATGCCCAGTGAACAGCTAGAGATTCCCCTGGTGTAAGGGAATCCCAGGGTGGCATAAAGCCACTGGCTGCCAGGTGCCCTGCACAGGGGCTGTCACAAATTGGCAGGCTAGCACAGCCCCAAGTCTGCTCAAATGTATACCAGGAACAGAACCAGCCCTCATTTGCCCCAGGAATTGGGAGACTACAATGGTGAGTGGCTTACAGACAACTTTGATTCACCACACAGGGTTCATTTTGACTGCATCTGAGAATCAGGATTAATTTTCTTGTTAGAACTGAATAGTTGATAGCACAATAAATTACACTGTTACCTATGTCACTGTACATTCAATCTTATCCTACAATAGGATATAAATAATAAAATCAGTGCTGAAATAGCCTCCCTGATAAACTCTCAAAATAGAATAGCTTTGCCCATATTTCAAAAGGGTACATGTAAAAGTATATGTATTCACATGCACAAGTTACACCCAGGCACCCTAATTTGTGTGTGTCCATTGCACTATATCTGGGCCTCGAGTGACTGAAAGTAAAAATGCATTTTTGCATGCATCTCTTTCCAAATTTGGGCAATTAGTTAGAGATAACTTTTCCTAATACTTTTTGGTTATAACTTGATGGTGTCCCACTGCACACCATGAAATGCAAAAGCAGCACTGCACACGGAACATCTATTCTTTATTTAACAGGTTGCTAGAATTACAGCTAATCCTTAATCATAATTTCATTAAAGGTAGCTATTCTCTTTTCTTACAATGACATCTTGACATCTAATCCTATTCCAAAAATAATTATTTATAATATAATTATTGTTTGTTTTGTTGTAACAATTAAAGTGGCAACCCAGTTTAGTTTGTTTTAAAACACACATGTAATTGTTTTACTACAGAAAATAAAAGGGTGAAGACCTTATTCCAAATGTTCTTTTGTTTATGTAGGTTTCTTTCTATTACCCTGTGGGATTAAGCTAATGTGTTAAAGCACATACTCACATTCACAGCTACCATCAGTAAAGTTTGTAGATGATAGCAAAAATAATAGTTTTAAAGCAGAGATTGCATGAGTTAGGAATAAGAAATGTGACCTCTGCACTGACTATAGAAATGCTTTGAAGGGTCTAGGATTCCTGAAAAGAAAGAGGGGAACTAGTTTTGGAAACAAGGTTGGCAATTTAACAGGAAAAACTAGTTTAGGACAGGGCACTGGTAAATAAACTGGGAAAAATAAAATAATTACCAGAATATACTAGTGACAATTACTGAGACATATTTAGCAGTTTGATGATAGTTTTTCTGTGTGTGTGTGTGTGTGTATATATATATATGAAGTTAAATAATAGTGAAAACTGATATGAGTCATATGTGAAAGTTCCGTGAGAAAATACTGAACTAAAATGTATAGATGTTCCAATGTTCAGTATTATATTACATATATTAATATTATGCCTACTGCGGTTTTACTTTTTATTTGTACAACCCTAAATTAATTTCCAAATCTTCAACCTTATGTAATCACAATTTGACTATATAACTACAATGAAGTGTAATGTGGTGTGCACTAATGAAACTGTTTTTAAAATAGAAAATGCCTTGAACTGGAATTGGTCGTTTTTCTCATGTCAGTAAAAACCATGATTTTTATTTGATAAAAAACACTTCAAGTATGTGTGCCATCCTTTTTTGGAAAATAAGCAGCAGGCAGTTTTGACACAAGGGGTTGTCAACACTTGGAAGCAACAAGGGGAGTCTTTTGCTGGGAACATGGAAGGAAGCAAAGGGGAGAGACTTACACTTAGGAAGGACAGTGGGAGCCTTGGAAGTGCCAGGAAAAGGACAAGCAATGGGAAGGAGGGAAACAATTAGAACAGGTTTGCCAACTTTCTAATCGCACAGAAGTGAACACACTTGTCCCGCCCCTACCCTGAGGTCCTGCCCCGTGCCCCTCCCCTTCCTAAGGCCCCACCCCTGCTCCCCCTTTCTCGATGACTCGCTCTTCCACCACGCTCGCTCACTTTCACTGGGCTGGGGGAGGGGGTTGGGGTATCGGAGGGGGGAAGGGCTCTAACAGGGGTGCAGGCTTTGGGATGGCACCAGGGATGAGGGGTTTGAGGTGCAGGAGGGGGCTCCAGGGTGGGGGTTGGGGCCAAGGGATTCAGTGTTTGGGATTGGGAGGGGGTGCGGGTTGAGGCAAGCAGTTGGAGTGCAGGAGAGGGTACGTACTCTGGGCTGGGGGTGGGCTCTGGGGTGGGGTCAGAGATGAGGAGTTCAAGGTGTGGGAGAGGGCTGTGGGCTGCGGCAGGGGGGTAGGGTGCGGGGGGGGTGAGGGCTCTGGCTGGGGTTGCAGGCTCTGGGGAAGGCCCTGGGATGAGGAATTTGGTAGGGCTCAGGGCTGTGGGAGGGGGTTAGGGCTTAGGATTGGGGCACGGGCTTACCTCGGTGGCTTCCAGTCAGCAGTGCAGAGGAGCTAAGGCAGGCTGCCTGCCTGTCCTGATACTATGGTGTGCCCAGGAAGTGGCCAGCAGGTCTGGCTCCTAGGTGGCGGGGGGCAGGAGGCTCTGTGTGCTTCTCTTGCCCACAGGCACCACCACCCAAACTCCCATTGGCCATGGTTGCCGGCCAATGCGATTGCGGAGCCAGTGCTTGGGGCGGGGACAGCACACAGACCCCCGTGCTCCCCACCACTGCCTAGGAGCCGGACCTGCTGGTCTCTTTTTGACCGTGAGTTCCGATCGAAAACAGGACACGTGGCAACCCTAAGTTAGAAAGGATTGTTCAGGAGAGGTTGGAAATGAACAGGCCCTGAGGAGGACGGAGGAAATGGCAGAGCTGGCCAGGATGGAAGGGGAAGCTTCTACTAGGAGATTGACATCTCCTCAATTATTCACATTTCATTAAGTGTTTGGAAACAATTATTGGCCAAAGCAGAATACCACAATTCAGCCTGCAATCTGGCTGCATGCCTCTCTGCAGTGGAGTTTAGGCTCATGCCTGTTACTCATTTATTTCCAGTTCATCTCCTTGTCAAAGTTCTCAGAGTCCAAAATGTTTCAATGGTATTAAAAGATAGGATTTCATTTTTCTTTCCAAATCTCCCTGTTTGTACATAAGGATGATATTCAGATCACTTGCACCCATATGCCCCCAAGTGCAGCTTAGCCCAGCACCGGGGAAGAGGATGGGGAAAGCCAGCATGCTGCTTTGATTTGAACAATGATCAGTTTTTTGGCACTGAAAGTATTTTTTTCCTTAAACAGAATAGTGTATAAAATTGCAGATTTAAAAATTAAATCCCTTTCTTACATACTTACCATCTCACCCTACCTACTGTATATTGCATTAGCTTCAAAATAAAGCTTCACTGTAAATGGTATCATTAATATCTCTTCATTTTTACAGTGCTCTGTTAAGAGTCTATTCTAAATTGTATGCAACTCCCACACTGAAGACTGGTTACTGAATTTTCTTCTTGCTCTGTGTTTAAATGGGCCATTCCATTTAATTTGTCCTATTTTTGCAAAAGGATGAGGATCAGCATAAACAGAAGATTAACACTAAGTTAATATTTCCTACAGTGGTGCAAAGAAAGTGTTGAATTTCTTGTTGAAAATGTTTGTTCTCTATGAGTGTAATGAAAAAAAAAGTCATATTGAAAATATTTAGTTTAAGCTGTCATTGCCATGGTAATAAAATAGGCTGATGTAATTGATATAATTGACCAATGTGTTCCTGTAAAAGAGTTTTTTGGCTATTTTTAATATCCTCTGGTGTAATTCTCAAAACTTTAGGGGGTTTTTTTCTTTCAAAAACCTCTCCTGTGAGTCAAAGGGTTTTTCAAGAGTGGAAATTGTGCAGGAAACATGCTACAATAGCGTCCATTTGAAACATTAAATGCATTCCAGTTATTCAGTAGCAGTTCTTGGATCTCTGAGCATGATGCCACAACATTGTAACCAAAAAGGTTAAAAGAGAGAGAAGTAGGTGGCTTGCATAATAAATTTGCTCAGAGCCTTTTACAATTAAAAACAAAAACAGCCAAAGACCACGTCAGACAGTGTGTCATATACTGGGAGCTTAAAAGGAGTGGTGTGAAATGACTGCATGTTTAGAAGTCTTATATTGTAGCGTGTTGTGCTGAGAAAAGCTTAGGGGTGTGTGGGCATTTGATTCATGCTGTCCATCCAGGGCTCGGATGTGTGCTGTGAGGGAATGTTTGTATTTTAAATGGAACAACCCAGTTAACTGTATGCAGTTTGACAGATGCTCATTAACATGCAAAAAGAAGAATGAGTAAAAGGTCATGGTTTTTGAACTCGGGGATGAGAAGAACAGAGGAAAGAAGTTAGTCTAAAAATCCTCCTAATGTGCCTATGGAAGAGAATGTTTGCTACAGGAAGAATAGACCCAATGTCATGACAAGTCTATCAAGAATCTGGACTCCTTGGATCAGATTCTCAGCACACGAAAGGGCCGTAAAACCAGCTTAACTGGCTCCCTGGGGATTTGCTGTGATTCTGCTCTTCTTTACCTCAGTAGATCCATTTGCAGTTAATGGAATTACATTTACTGTAGAATCAGTGTGAGTGAGAGGAAAATTATAATCCTTTTGTCTGTCTCGTACCGCTCCAGGAGGGAAAGGTCATTCTGAATTATATGGCTCTGCTGAAGTAACACAATACAAAGTAATTTAGCATTAGGTTTTCACAGTTTTATTGCCAGCATTGAATGTCACGGCCTGCCTTCCCTTCCACAAAGAATGTGCCTGTTCTACCTTGGGAAAGGTAACATTGCAACCCACTGCAGAGTGCACGGTAAGACAACAGTGAAACACGGAGAAAATGGCAGAGGAAAGGATTGTCTTCCTAATAACTGCAAGTTGAATAATAAAAAAGCAGACCTAGCCCATAACAAACATGAACCAATAATATTGTTGTGTTTTTCTCCATCTGATACATTGTCAGGGAGGCATCTGATGGCTTCTGGTTGGGGAGGTAATGTTAGCGGAGAGGAGATCTGTAGTGGAAGGCAGTTACTCCCATGATCTTGGGAGTTCCTGAATACTGCCATTTATGGGCTGGATGTTGGTTGTATTCTGGCCCTTTACACTACTTACGTGACTCAAAAGGAACAGGAATCAGCCAGCTGAGAGTTCCTCTGGTGTGGGAGAGTTCTCAATTGGTGTCGAACGTGCACCCCCACGCTTCAGCCCCAAAGGGGAAGTGGCACAACCATGCTCCAGTCTAACTACGTTCAGTTGTTTAAACATGTAGTCAGCTGACATAAGTTAGAGCAGCTTCTAGATTACTCTGATTTATCTAGGGGCTCAGTGCAACATAGACTGGTCCTGGGAATCAGGGAACTATAAATGGCCTCCTGATGGATCTACTGGCCCTATGTTTTTAATGCAATGGAATGTATGGGAGTGGATTAGGTTGCAGGAGATGAAAAGGGTGAGGGATCTAATGTGGGGCCTGGTGTGAGGAAAAGATGAAGCTGGGGGAACTGTCAGTTTCTAGAATACTGGAAAGTTTAAAAATAGGAATTGTTTTAATTGCAAGATAGCAGCAAACACGAGGGGGTTAGAACCCAGGATCTTCAGCTCAGTATACGCTGCTACCATTATAGCCAAAGAACCAACCCCTTTAGCTGGTAACAGAAGTGGTCTAGTAGCCTTTGTAGAAAAGACACTAGGTGTGGCATGAGCATACACCTCTTGCCAATAAGTTGCCTTTGAGGGCAAACTTGTTCCCAATATATTTGGTCCACAGTTCAAATAGGCAACTTTGCAACAACCCCTGTCACAATTCATATAGTCTACTTAAGGCATGTATACTATGCTTCCTTGTTCACAAGGTTTTTTTAAAAGTATTACTGATTAATAGTCATACTATATACATATCACATTTTTATTAACTAGCTTGTATTTTTTTCATGATCACATGTTTACCAAAAAATAAAAGAACACTGATATTTCAATATCCTCAAACCAAACAATTTCCCAAGTGTTTTTAAAATTTGTAATGCAGTCTGTCCTTTGAGAGAGATTCTGCTAACCCTGAACTATCAGATTTTTTTGTGCTTATAGATGATGACAAGTTATCTATGTAACAAAGGGATAGTTTCCGTTCTTTATCCTCTAACATTACGAGTGTGTTTCCTGGAAACTGATGAGAAAGAGAGACAAAGAAAAACCATTTTCTCATTTCCTCTCTATAGAAAATAAAGTACACTCTTTTATAGTTAATAAACCCTCACCGCTGTTAAAGGGTTTTTTATCAAGTTGCCATCCTACAAAAGAGTAAAAAGAGGGAAAGACATGAGGATAGTCTGATACAATAAACAGTACTGTAGGGTTTTTAGCCAGTTTAATTTGCAGGTTGGGCCAGATCCAGCAGCAGAATCTGTGCAGGTGCATCCCTGCATAGAACTGACTGCAGAGGGCTCTGTGTAGGGGCAAAAGTTTCACTTACATATATCCAGTTTCAGGACCAGATTCAAAAGCTGATACCTGAGGAAGATCTAGATGGAGGCTTGAACCTGGAAAAAACAGAATAAATGAGCCTGATCAATTAAGCATGTCCATAAGTCTTCCCAGGATCAGGGTCTTATTAAGTTCACTAGTTTAACAATTCCACTAAGTATTAGTCCAATTTCATCTGAAATATTTCATTTAAAACAGGAATAATAATATTTAGCTTTTATATTTATCACCTTCTCTTGAAGACTGCAATGGTGAATATCTTGTCGTTGTAGTTGTTTTTAGGTAGAACACATTAAATTAATCAGCGGCCATTGCTTGTTCGCATTTGTTTCCCCCGGGATAGAATAAACAAACTTTAAGAATCACAAATTTGCGCACCATAGCAAGATTACAAATCTTATTTTGCAAACAACAATTAAACCTTTTTATGAGTGATTTATTTATCATCATGTGTTACTATAAGTTATCTCAAAAATACGTATTCCCATGCAGATGTTTCCTGCTTTCCCAAGATTTCAAAGCAAGCACTTTTCCTTTTGACCTCACTTTTAGTGGTTCATGCATAAGGTTGTGTTCTATATATAGGACTCTATTTTGCCTGCAAATCACATAATATTTTCACATGTGGAAAAAATGTTACTTCACAGGTGCAAATTACGAGTTAGAATTTGCTTTAAGGCTAAAGTGGGAAGACAGGCATTGAGATTTTTTCCCCAGTGTTGAACACCCTAAAAGGCATTGCAGATATTAGATATGTGAAGATCCCATTACTGCAGTGCTGAGATAGATAAAACTGGAGTTTTGCCTGCTTAAGAACAGTAGGATTGGACCCAAAGATGTTACGTATTTAGGAACATAAGCTTGTTTGCATTATGGATGAGCTAAGCCACAAAATTGAGATTCTGCTCTTGAAACCCCCCAAATTCAGAGGTGTTTGTAACTAAGGATTTGGTTCATTTTGGTCTATTAAGATATTTGCTAAATTTGGAAATCTGGAATCAGTTGTGTATTTTGAGATCTTCTCAAGTTCAGTAATTAGAAATGATTTTGGTTTGTGCCCATCCCAAGCTAAGCCTAATGAAATTGTTCAGTTATGAAAATCATAATTAGTATATAGAAATATCTGCATAATATCTGAGTATGAAAAGCAACCTGATATTAGATGATGTGAGTTTGGTTTGGTGGGTACCATGTATAACACTTACTGTTCTTTGCTTAGTAGGTTCTTTGTTTCAAAAAGGAAATGTGTTGGTTTATTAATGTGTTTTTATTTGCCTTCACTTTCACAAACAGATCAAGGCTGTAGCCTCTGGCATCATTCTGGGATATTATGATTTTTCCTCTGATAGATGTCTTCCTTTCTCCATTTTCATCCAGCTGCAATCACTTTAATGCCATCTACCTTCTGACTGTAAGGGTAGAATTTTCAGTCTCCTTCAAGGCTGTCCCTCTGATCAGCTGTGAAAGGAGCACGCTTGCATACTCCCCTTTGGAAACCTAACACATCTCCTCATTTATATTTCAGTTAAAAATATTAAGCTTTCACAAGACACATATGTCTTGTAGACATAGAACTTTAATTGTATGCTAAGATGACTTCTTATTGTTTGCTATACCAGAGAGCGAGGGAGGGTGAAAGAGAAACTAATATTATGGATTTTTTCATTATGCCTGATTTATACTTGTAAGTAGATTTCACTAGCTCTGCTAGATGTTGCTTTATAAGACCATATTGTTTCTCTCAGATGCTTTTTGAAGACTGTTTTGTCCTTTCATCCTTACACATTCTAACATCCCGTTTTCTCTCCAGTGCTTTTGCTCTCCAGGCTTTCAATTAATTAATCAAAATCTTCTGTCTCCTGTTTATTGTTTAATGCAGTTCTCAAACTTTTTTTTTTTTGCAGACCACTTAATGATCTTACCAGATGTTGTTTGTACCGTTAGCTAACTATGGTAAAGCACTTTGGATAAAAGCGCTATATAAAAAAAACCTCTTAATAATAATTAATTTTTTTTGGTTTTATAAATAAAAGCACACAACTCATATTTTAATATCAGTAGTCTTACCTTTCTAAGGCAATAGATGTGCCCTCTCTCCCCTGCCACAGCAACCCCCAAGCTGGGGCTGGAAAGGAGGTCATCTCTCCCTGGCACTGCAGCCCTGGAGCTGGGGAAAGTCACCTTTTTCTCTGGCCACCGCCACCATGCATGTCCCAAATTCCCCCCACCCCATCTTCTCACCCCACTGCCCCCTTCCACCTAAGGCCACCACCTCACCTTACATGTGCGTCTTCTCCAGGGTCCGGGCACCTAATTAGTGGCTCCACTAATCAGGTGGGTGGCCCTTCATTCTCTTGTGTGCAGCCGCCCAGGCGCACACTTTAGAGGGAACAATCCGCAGACCACCTGAATGGAGCTTGCGGACCACTGGTTTGAGAACCTCTGGTTTAATGAATAAATCTGAAGCTATTTTGCTCTGACATACATTCTTTCTCTAGATAGCTGAAAAATCCATTCTATTACTTTACAAAAGAGATACAAGTTATAAGGGCCAGCAAAGAAGGGAACCTTGAAGAAATGACACCATAGAGGAAAGTTTTTACATTGTCAAATGTAAAATAATGTAATGTAATGCCATCCTGATATTCTAATTATTATCTTCTATCCCTTTCTATATGTAACCTTGCCTATTTATTTATTTATTTATTTTACCACAACTCCACGCTGAGCAGAGGTTTTCATTGAACTGTCCACAATGAAGATCTGGTCTTTCTTCCTAAGTGGTTACAGTTAATGTGGAACCTAGCAATGTGTATAAATAGTTTTACATTATTCCTTTCTATGTGCATTATTTTACATTTGTCAATGCTGAATTTCATCAGCATCATGCTGTCCATTTACCTAATGTTGTTAGGTCTCCTTGGAGTTCTCCGCAATCTTTTCTAGTAATGGCCATACTAAAAAATGTCATATGCTCTGCAGATTTTGCCATCTCACTCTTCACCGCTATTCCAGAACCTCACTGAATATATAAATCAATACTGAACCTAATATGGAGTTTTGGGGGACCCAGGCCAACACTTTAGTCCAACTCTTTCTTTCTGTCTCTCAGCCAGTTTCTAATTCAGGACATAACTCCGCCTCGTCTCACAGAACTACTTAGTTTCCATTTATGAGGGAGGTTATTAAGGATTTTTTGAAAGTCCATGTGCATTGAATCAATCATTTATCTTTTTTCCCCCTCAAAGGCTGTGAAGATTTTGAGCAATCCCAAAATACACCAAGCTGTTACAGAGAAGTAGAAAAATATGCAGCTATGCTCATGAAATATGGACAGTGTTGAGGCTTGAACACAATGTAACACTGTACCCTTGTCTATTTGTATTATATAGTATTATATATTGTAGTGTTGTTACGAAGAATATGTAAAAGTAACCTGTTTGTAAAAGTAATATATAGCTGCTTTCAGCAGCATTTCAAAAGTAATTTCAGTTTATGTGGGTTATATGGCATGCAGGTAAAGTTTCAAGGCCTTGCTTCAGCAAAATATTTAAGCTTCTGCTTAAATGTTTTGCTGAATCAGAGCCCATAACAATGTAATTATGTGCAGTTTACTGTAGGTTACTTTCACAAAATCAAAGGTTATGTCTGTTAAATAATGCAGCTCTCTCTGAATTTCACAGGACAACAACGTGTTTCTGTGACCAGTCTGCTGGTGTGCCATGGGTTATTGTTAGTTGGAACAAATCTGGGTATTATAGTAGCACTACCAGTGCCTCGTTTGCAAGGAATTCCAAAAGTAACGGGTGAGTAAAATTTTTCATCTATTTTTATAAGATAGCATGCTGAAGATTGGCTTTTCAGTACATTATTTAGTCAATAAATCAAGTAAATATATAAAATGTTGTGTATTGTATAGACATGGTTTGAGTTTTTTTATGAGTATTTGTTGATCCTACTTAGTTTTATAATACATCTGTAACATATTTCTATTGTCTTCTGTTGTTTTTGCTTTATTAAATCAGCATCCATGACTACAACTGTTGTTCTTTTGAGGCAGAGTGGGACAGAGGTTAGCTCGTCAAACCATGTATTATGGAGGGAAAAAACCTCTGTGTTTAAGATTGGAACAGCCTTTCCACTGTAAAGAGAAATGTTGTGCTCCTCTACAGTTTTTTTGACAATGTTATATCAGAATGCAAATTGGCATGTCGGAGGAGAGTCAAGGGGGTGTTCATTTCCAAATTTGGAGAGAAATGGCATACTGGACTTGGAGAGATGAGTTTTGAAAGTTCAGTGTTTTTCCTGATTGGTTACTTTTGTGACATGATTGCTCCATAACACTGAGGCCTTGAAATGTAAAATTTGACTTATTAGTTAGCTTTTGACAACTATAGCATTTGGGGGCCTGCTGAAGTGATAAGGCACCTTATTTTTGTAGTTATTCATTTCTGAGATAGGAACATCAAAACTCTGCCAACATTTTGAAAACATTTCAATTCTGCTTTTAACTACCATAATAAAGCAAGGTTCAAAAAGGTGTGCTGGATGTGGCATATGTGAAGCTACAGTTTAGTTTCAGAACTTCACCTAGAATTTCTGAGTTGTGGATGGGTTTTCAGCATGGGAGTCCCTATGCTGAACATGGGACCCCCACCCGGGTGCAGAATTTATAACAGAAAGGGGTATTTTTTTGTGCTGCTCCAACGGCTGGTTGACCACTGTGGCAGGTGTACAGACATAAATGAAGGGTGGTCTGAAAGGATCCATGATATGAGGATCTTTCGGAACTCAGTTCTATTTACATTAACAGAGAAAGGACTGTTTGCTCCGAGGAGCTCTGTGGACATTAATGGTGTGGAGATTGATCAGGTATTCTGGGAGATCCAGCTTACCCTCTGATGCCCTGGCTAATGAAGCCACACAGGCCACTTAGACAGAAAGAGAGAACATTTCAGCCCTGCCTGAGTAGTTGCAGAATGGTGGTACTTATGGAATTGTTTGGAAGCATCAGATTAAAAAGTCCCAACTATTATAGCTGGGTGCTGTGTTCTGCACAGTATTTGCGAGACCGAGCAGGAAAGCCTTAGTGATGGGTGGGAGACTGAGGTGCAGAGACTTGCTCAGTGGTTTGAGCAGCTAGTAAAGCATCCCGTAGAGTGTGTTAACCTCTGGGGGAATATTGTCAGGGATACCTATTGTTCATGTTTTGAGTGTCATTCTTGTACATGTGTAGCTGGATATCTAGCTGCTAATCCATAAAGGTGGGGTTGGGATAGTCTGTGAGCATTGCAGTAGTGTTTATGGATGGTGGAAGTGAGGCATTGCCCATATATCTTTTGTAAAACTGAATGAATTATTTTAGTTTTATTTAGCTAATTGTATGTATTACTTGCAGTGATGAGTCATAATGGACCAAAATGGATTTTAAATGGTTTTTATAATGAAACAACAATAACAAAGCCAAAAATCAAGTTTTCATTGAACTGGTGGATAAGTAACCATACATTTAATCTGAAAATACAGTTACCAAATTAATCTACTGACTCACCAACAAAAAGCTACCCTTTAAATAAAACATCAGTGCGAACCAAACTGAAAGTGCAACAATGCAAAGAGTTTAGAAATAACAAGGCTGGAGGTGCGGGTCTTAAAGTTACAGGTGCATATAGGGACCCTCTGCTTCTTCATGTACATGGAGATATTACGGTTGAGTACGATGGCTCAAAATTGTCAGCTGCATTGGAGGGCTCAAAAGTGCTGGGCTCCCAGAAGCCAATGTTCTTGGTGAGCAGATGTTGTGCCTGAGAGAGGAATGGTCTCTAGTACATGCACTGTGTAGGCACAGAGGAGAGGAGTTGCTTCTAGTTCCAGTCGCCAGTATTGTCCAGAGACTGAAGGATGCAGCAGGGTCCTGGTTTGTGGAACTGCAGGACCTGCTGACCTAGCAGGAGCATGTTTTGTAGGAGAGGCCTCTGGCTCAGGATAGCATCCATGAGTTGTCTGTGCATCTCCCTGTCTTTTTCCGTGCTGTCCCTGGTCATAGCAATGCTGTCCTTGTCCCGTGTCACACTTCTCTTGGTCACTGTCACACCCTGCTGGGAGACCTCAATTTCTTTCTCCCTCAGGATCCTCATGTACTGCCTCCACCTCTCAGCCCGTGTGGTTTTCCTCTAAGAGTCTGCCATAAGATCTCTAAACATCTCCTCCCAAGTCTGCCTGTTTCACCCCCTTAGGTTGGCCAGCCTCGCAGCAGTACATCGAGGCTCTTTCCCTGACAGTCTGGCTGTTGCAAGCACTGTGGATGTGGGAGTATGAACAAAAATCTGTGGCTTATAGTTCCTATTCCAGACAAGCTATGATAGTATTTTTTTTTTAGTATGCATATGTGACTTCACCTCCCTGAGACTCTCCCAGACTTGGGGGATCCTCAGAGATGGTTAATGGTCTGTCGTACAGTGACCAGATACGCCGATATTAGGGGCTTTGTCTTATATATGCAACTATACCCACCCCTGGAAAAAAAAAAGTCCCAATTGTTCATACTTGCTATGTGGTCCCTCTGTCTGTGTATGAGGAGGCACTTTGAGATATCTGCACTGAGATATCTGTCTGCTGTATGTGTTGTTTGCCACTGTGCTTTAACAAGTTGGGGTGTAAGATGGGTTGGAATTATGCTGCTGTTTTTTGTTTTACAGTTTTGTTTGTGTATTTGAGGCACTTCTATGGGGTCAGAGGGATTGGGCAATAGTGGGGACCAAACCGTATAGTGATTCACATTAGACTGTCCTGATTCATAATAATGTCACATGGGGGCGGGTGGCACAAAGGCAGAGAATAGTCTTATTCAAAAAGGCAAAGGACAAACAAGTGAGAGATACTCTGAAGTTATTCACCAGGATGACCCCCACCCAGAAGTGCAGCAGAAGTGGAAGGGGCTTGTCAGCTATAACGGGGTGTGCAAACTGTTTCCTATAATGTGCAAACAAAACTGAGCAATTCCTCACTCTTCAGTTCTGCTTTATGTCCCCTGCAAAAAAAAACAGATAAATTCCTGCAGTGATTGTCCGCTGGAATGCATGTTACAGGACATTTAAATGTCAGTAGGAAACAGGACTGTTTGTACCTTTACTGGTCATGCAGTATCCATGTCTACCTCATGTAAACAATGAACATTAACCAAACTTCTTTTCCTGTAAACACTGTCTCAATAAACTGTTGCATTTTTCACAAATGAATGTTGTTTATTATTTGAATGTGCCACAGGAGAGGAGTGGGCTAGAGGTGGATTCTGCACAGGGGCGGCTCTGTTTTTTGCTGCCCCAAGCATGGCAGTCAGGCAGCCTTTGGTGGCATCCCTGCGGACGGTCCGCTGGGAACAAGAATTCGGCAGTGTTTCTGCAGGTGATCTGCCGGTCCTGTGCCTTTGTCACAGATTCACGTAATCTGTCTATCTTTGGGTATCTCGCAACATTCTCTCATTCCAAATTATGCCTCGTTCTTCCTGGGGCCAACGATCTTGTCTGACATATAGGCACATCTCAGGACCACATCCCCCCACCCAGGTGGGAGTATGTATGGCAGAATGTTGCATCTTTTCTCCACTCTGTAGAAAGATCCACATATTTTCAAGTTTTTAAAGATCTTGTGAATTTAGCCCTAGCAATTCGCTTTTGGTGCCATCTTTTGACTGACAGTTTAAATCCTTCTTTTCTCCTCCAATGTCCCACAGCCTAAATCCTTTTAAAAAAAAATTAAATTGAGATTGTTCATTCACCATTTGTCCTATGAATGCACCACTGCAACTAGAGATCAACACTTAAGGGCAAATCCAACCCCCTCCACTGTGGGTGTGGAGTGCACTCCTGCAGTGGAATTGATGTGCTTATACCATTCAAGAGGGGAGGAGTAGGATTAACTGAAAACCTTTCATTTTGTTGTGGAGTCTTGGAGAAAGCAGGTAATGTTAAGGTAGTGACAATGCCAGTTAAAACAAGTCATCTGAGGATTTCTTTACTCTTGCTGTTGTGAAAACAGAGTACAAAAGTATGAACTAAATGTCAACTTGCTCGGTATGTCCTACTTTTAGCAGATTTCTGTTCCAGCCCTAATGCATCTTCAATGTACTGTAGATTAAATTATGCCACATTTTTAATTTCAGTAAATATATGAAGAAACTGTTAGGTGCTGTGTTTCTTTTGACAGGGTTATGCAAGTCTAACTGAAATGATTTGTTGTGAGGATGAACTAGTTGTGGTGTAAAATAGTGATCCAAAATGAATGAGATTAATATTACATAACCTTTTCTTTTTTCTTTGGCTTCAGGAAGGGGAATGGTATCCTATCATGCACATAATGGCCCAGTCAAATTCCTTGTAATGGTTACAGCTGTAAACAAGAAAAACAAAAGCAAATCAAGAAACAGTCTGCCTCCTAACTGCGAAGCTAAAGAAGATGACCAAAAAAATGTCCTGCACAATGACAGACCAAGCTCTTTCCTAAGTAACACTCATGACACTGCAGTGTGGCTAGGTGGTTCAGCAGGATCCATTGCACAAAGAAGTGACAAGTCTTCATCTTCTGGGTCCCTAACATTGTCTCATGGGTCAAATTCCCTAGAACGTAGGCCAGAGGACAGCACCATTTATGAGCTCTTGAAGGATCAAAACATCTCACTTAAAAATAAAAGACAGCGATCCAGAAAAATGAAAGCAAGTTCAGTATTAGTCATCTCTGGAGGACAAGGACATAGAAGGGTGAACAAGAAGTCCAAGCAGCAGCGACAGGATGAACTGGTATCTTCTGTGATGGTCTGGCAGATTCCGCTCTTAAACATCTAAGTGACTAATGGTTACTTTTTACAAAGTCATTTGATTTCATTTCTAAACTCTACATGTGTTATGATGCTTTGTCTTTTAAAGGGATTTCTGATGTAATCTTACTACAGTGAATACCAGGGACCAAACCCTGCAACCATTACTCATATGAGCAGTCTTGTTGAAATCAATTGGATTGATCACCTGGGTAAGGGCTGCAAGATAAATTCCTAACCTAGTTAGAATCTCCTACCTTATTATGGTATTGAAAATATTTAGCTGCTGCTGAGGGCTCTGCTACTTAAAATATTGGGGATATATCAGACCCTTTTAAATGGTTTTAGAATCTCCACTTTATTTATATTCAAGTTTATATCTGTCATTATTATTATTCATAGCACTTAGGAGAGGCAGGGAAGATATACCATTTCACATGCTGTTTTTTGCTTTCTTAAGTCAGCACTTTTTTCAAAAGTGATTCTTGCATGTACTGTACATTTTAACAAAGTAGCAAATATTTTGAGCAATAAATATACTAATAAAGGGTAACAGGTTAATTCAGTAATCATTATATAATATAATTCCACAAGAAAGTGTCTGGGTTCGACCAAAAAAATTAACAGTCAGATGGGCTCATTGTTTTGTATCTTTCAAAGCAAAAATTACACTGTTATTTTCTAGTGCTCAATATTATTAAAAAAACAAGGCTGGAGGGGAAAAAGTGTGTTATCTATCTATGTGGAGGCCCTTGCACATGATGATTTGTAACAAATAGAAAACACAATACAGGTTGAAGTTACAAAATAGATGTGCATTCTAACTAACTTCTTGGTGCCAGTGCTGGCAGTGCATTCTGTTTCTGGCAGTGGAGTGTACTTCTAGCATCACGGGTATGTAGAAAATCTGTGTGCCGTTTTTAACAATACATAAATTTTCATTCTGTGATGGCAGTGAAGCAATTAAAACATGAAGAGGTACATGGTTACACAGTGAGTAAATTCAGGGAATTAATACTAAGTATAAGACCATCTGAATATATCAATATCTACAGGAAGCGCACATAGTAATGCATGCGTTCATCTGAAATCAATTAATGTGCACTTTAGGCATGACTACAGGCTAAAATCCACTATGTAATGTCAGTACATAGAAGTGTGCTCTAGTGCTCATCTGGAAGCAGCAGGGATGTGGCCATCTCTCAGCAGTAATCACCCCTCCTAAGCCTGCCAGAATTTCAGATGAATAGCTTCTTTTCCTAAAGTGAATACCGTACTATAAAGACAGAGCCAGATTCTCTGCTGCACCCAGTCTTTGCTGATGGTCACAGGGTGAGGGGGAGTTCAAATGGATTAACTGGGGGCTTCACTAGACTACATCAGCTGGTTACTAACCCTAAGGGGCTGTCCACCAGCTGAGAATGTCTGGAACTTGGGTCACCTGCCCATCTGCTTTTCTGGCATATCCTGTCTCACCCCCCTTCCATGTCCAGGGCCAGCGTGTAAGAGAACTATTCTGGAGGAATTCTCAGCTAGAAAGATCCAGGCATTTCTAGCCAGTTTATGCCACTCCATAGTGCTAAGGGGCCAAACTGCAAGAGAGAACCTGGCCATATATTCTCATTTAACAAGTAGAATTGTATGTTGCCCCATTAAGTTAGAGTGCAGAGGGAATTTTATTAGAATTTAGGGTGCTATAGGTCAAATTACTTTATGGGAGGGAGTAGCCACCTCATTGGGTGTGAGAACGAAACAAAGCCTTCAATTCAGAAAAGGTCTGTGCTGAAGCATGTTTGTCTTGAACATGGATGCTTTCCTGAACTGGGGTCTAACTAGGGGATAGCCTGAGTATTAGAAAACATAAAAGAGGCCAGATAAATCTATGCCTATCAAGCTTCATTTGGATGTGGTAAACTCTACAGCGCATGACCATCAACAGAATGTAAGAGCATAAAATATGAGCAAAATATTTCCTAAAGCAGAATAAATGCCAAATGTTTGCATTGGCTAGAATCAAGTAAACAACATAAGGTTTTGATTACCTAAATAAAGTGCATATACTTTGGGAATATTTTTATTCCAGTTTGCGAAAAAAAGGTTTCCATATATTTTAAATGCCAGTCACCTCTGATATAAACTGCTTAATCTCGCCAAGCAGTCAGATCTGGGTGGGCAGACTATTGTGGCAGCGCAGAATCCCACTGACTTCAGTGGAATTCTCCACAAGCATAAAAATCCACCTGTGCACGTCTGACTGCAGGGTCAGGGCCTAAATTCTTATTTTATGCCCATTGCCAAAGTATTTGATTGTTTCGGTTGGGTGTTGTCCGTTGCTTACTTTATTAAAGTATTAAATTGTGAATAATATTTAACTTCAGGATATAAAACAAATGTTGACAGGCTTTTATTCATAAACGACATGTAATCTTTGTCCTGCTTCTCTGCAAAGAGAAGAAACCATTTCTGATTCTGCATGGTGCCCATGTTTGGAATTCTATTGCCAAGCATGTCTGGCATGAAGGATTGCACCCACTCTTACACCGCTCTTTATTATTGGTTACAGTGGACTGAGTCCACAAACCCCCGCCATGTTGAACTGGAATTCCATGCATGGAAGATTTGCGGGATCCGCTACTACAACTACACAACTATCTATTTTAACATTTTAGGAGACAACCTCTTTATATTCTAGCCAAAATACACTTTTCTTTTGTTTATAAACAGTAGAAAAACAGCACAGTCGTGCTCCTATGAAAGTCAATGGGAGTTTTGCTACTGACTTCAATAGTAACAGGACTGGGCCCATGATTTATTTTTCTTTAATTATAACTTTTTGCAGCTAAGCACTATATAAGTATTACTAGGCTATGAGGCAAAGAGAAGCTTTACACATGTTATAAAATTATACATCAAAGTTCTAGCCAGTGGTCAGACTCAATGTCCAATGTTTGCTTTGTGATATACTGCTAGCTTGTATTACATTAACACCAAATGCATGCCAAAGGTACTTTTACAGTCGATAAGAAAACTTGATAGATACATTTGACTGTGTTGCGAGGTAGGTCAGATTTGGCTTCTAATGTCATTTTAAGATGTGGAAAAAACTTAAGAGGAAAGGGGAAATAGTGTAACCACTGCAATACGTTACATGTTATGTTTTTAACAAATAATATCTATGCTATAGTGTGAGCCATAACTATGTATTTATGTCCAAAGTAAACTCAGCAAAATGTTTGTTTAAAAAAAACTGTGAATAAAAAAATTAAACTTTAAAAATATATTTCTTTGTTAATCATTTTACCAATGGAAAACCTGAGGGCTACAATTTGTGGTGTACAGAAATATATGTTAAGAATGTGCATTCTTTTCAAATGGATATGTGGAGGGGAAAGTAAGATATACACCTACGAGACCAAAGAGATATATTTTTGAATTTATTCCAGCTCTAGGGACCTAGTAACCACCAAATACACTTTTTTTGGGTACTAGATACTGAAGGCGCCATGGGCTTTCAAAACTTGGCACAGCGTGGCTGGACCTTAATGCTGATCCACAGTAAAATTTCTGCCACGCTGTCCCCATGGAATAGAATGTCCAAGTCTGCAGAGCATTTATGACAATGCATAAAAAGTGAAATCCATTAATGAGGGAAATAAGCATGGGGAGGCAGTCAATTCATGTTAACACAGGAAATTAGTTTTCAGAGGCTGCCTGATAATTCTATTGCAGTTAATCAGCCCAAAATGGTAAATAGAGGAGTTCATGGTCAGGGCTGGATTAATGCCGGGGCTTTGGAGGCTGCAGCCCAGGGCCCCAGGCTAAGGGGTGCCCCAGCACAGGAGGGCTCAGGCAGGCTGCTTGCATGCCGTGGCCCCACACCACTCCTGGAAGCGGCCAGCTGCTGGCACACTTCCCCCACCCCACTACCATCCCTGCAACTCCCCCATTGGCAGGAACCGGACAATGGGAACTGCAGTGGCAGCGCTTGTGGTTATGGGCAGCACATGGAGACACGTTGTCCCCCTCCCCTCAGGGGCACGCAGAGATGTGCCAGCAGCCGGCCGCTTCTGTGAGCAGTGTGGAGCCATGGCATGCAGGCAGGCAACCTGCCTGAGCCCTGCTGCACCGCCGGCCGGGAGCCGCCTGTGGTAGGTGCCTCCCGGCCAGAGCCTGCACCTGCCATACCCCCTGCGCCCCAACCCCCCCGCCTCAGATCAGAATCTCCTCCTGCATCAAACTCCCTCCCAGATCCCGCACGCCCTCCTGCACTCCAACCCCCCTGCCCCAGGGCAGAATCCACTCCTGCATCAAACTCCCTCCCAGAGCCCGCACCCACCACCCTCTCCTGCACCCCAACACTGCCCCAGTCTGGAGCCCCCTTCTGCACCCAAACTGCCTCCCAAACTCTGCACCCGCTCCTGCACTCCAACCCTCTGCCCCAGGGCAGAATCCACTCCTGCACCCAAACTTCCTTCCAGACCCCGCACCTCCTTCTGTATCTCATCCCCCTTTCCCAGAGCAGAATCCACTCCTGCACCTAAACTCCCTCCCAGAAAGAAACTAATATAGCAGCTGTTCTAAGGTAAGAAGTAGGCTATTTTGAATTAACTTAACTATATTCTACATATTTTAAGATTGAAATGTAACCATAGGATGGCTTTATGTTAATTAAAAGTCAAGTTTAGTATAACATTAATAGCCCCAAGGCCAAATTGTGATCATTTTGTTTTAAATTAGGAAAAAGACTTATATACAGGGGCCCCACAAAATTTAATAGCCCCAGGCCCACAGGAGAGTTAATCTGGCCCTGTTCGTGATTACAGTATTTAGATTCAGCCATGAGGCTTGCATCTAGCATGCATAACTTTGTGGTACCTGGGACTGAGTCTAAGAGACTTAGTCCCTTATGTCTGTATGTGCACTACCATAAACAAATACTAAGATGAGCTATTGATTCTTTGCCACAATTAATTACTACTAAAGCTCATCTTTTTATTACTGTTACCTTATTCTCTTTGCAGTTCTGATCAGTGCTGCACTTTCTTCTTGCTTTTCCCACCTCTCTCGCCAAGGGTAGTAGGTATCACTGATAGTATTCTTGTACATTTTCCTATCGTTGCTATTGTTACAGCGGGAATTTGAGGACTTCAATAACTCAGACATAGGTTAGGGGTTTGTTACAGGAGTAGGTGGGTGAGATTCTGTGGCCTGCATTGTGCAGGAGGTCAGACTAGATGATCATAATGGTCCCTTCTGACCTTGAAGTCTATGATTCTAATAGAGACCCCATACAAAATCAGGGCCAAGTAGTGCTAGGCACCATAGATACACATAGTAAGAGACAGACGCTGCCCCTAAGAGTTTACAAGCGTAGACATATGTGACCGTGAGCAAGTCCCTTTTTCTTTCTTTGTCTCAGTGCCCCCATCTATAATATGTCTACAGTTGTAAACTCATTGTAGATGGGACACTGGGACACAGAAAGAATCAGGGATTTGCTCCTGGTCACATATGAAGTCGATGGCAGAGCACAAAATTGAACCAGATGTTCTGAGCCCTATTCACAAGACCATTGTTCCTTTCTTCCTGTCCAATTTGGTTTTCTTTTCTTAAATGAACACACTACTGTGAGCAAAGTGCATTTGGATGTATGCAAAGTACAGCTAGGTTTGAAACGGACAGTTAATGCAAATACTGTACAGGAGTTACTTTGAATTGCAGCATGCGACTTTGTCAATGGAATTGATTCAGTGTTATCTGGAGCTTTACATCTTCAGTACATTTGTATAATAATACCCCAGTGAGGGAGATATGTTAGTATTATCCTTGTTTTACAGCTGAAGAACCTGAGTTACCAAGAGCTTAAATTACTTGCCCAAAGCTACACAGTGTGTCAGACAATGAATGCAGATTAAAACTCAGGCCTGGTTCCCAGGCCCATGTTTAGTCCTCTAGACCAAGCTGCCTATATGGCTGTAAAAGTACCTCACCTTCCCAGGCATCATGTAGATTCTGTTTCCAAAACTTGACCTGACTGTTGATAGGGCCTTAAGATCGTGCACATCACCTAGGGTCTGAGGAACCTGGGTATTTTATGCCATAGCACAAAATGGTAGCATTAAGTCACTTCATCATCCAGGTTTAGGAGTTTTCAGCAGCTGTATTGGTTAATCCTGCCTCCCTCAAATGTGAAACGTGTATCTGTGATCAGTTTGTCTGCTATTTGATGCGAGAGAACTAGCTCAAGATCTTCAGGAGGTTTCAGTTTCTTCTGCTCTCTCTTATTTAGACTTGCTGAATATAGCATTTTCTTCAAAGGCATGCTTAGCAACCAGAGAATTGCCTCTGCCAGCAATATCCTCCTTTCACCTCATGTCTTGTCCCTTGGAGGCTAGCTAGCTAGTGTTGGTACCCAACAGGAGGAGAAAATCAAAATACTGTAATGATGGCAATGAAACTCAAGCCTCAGATTAAGGCATTTCAGTACTGACTAGGCATCTGAAGTCTTAATAACGGACTCCATTTGAAATCAACAAGGTGGACACACACACACAATACCCAAGAGGGATTGGAATTGCTCATTTCTGAGCATAAATTCAATCTAGTTGGCATTACTGAAACCTGGTGGGATGATCCTCAAGCTTAGAATGTTAAAATTAATGGTTGGAACCTATTTAGGAAGGATTGAGTGAGCAAAAGGGGAGGCCTCTGTCTCTGTCAAAAATGGCATTACTTGTTTCTGAATCACTGATGGTTAAGAATGAAATTATCTTGAAAGCATATGGGTCAATATCCTAACAGATAATGCACAAGATAGGGTGTTGGTGTCTACTACAGACCACCAAATCACACTAGGGAACAGGATGAACCTATCTATAAAGTGTAGGGGAAAAAAGCTCTGCGATCATGGGGAACATCAATTTGGGTGACCTATGCTGGAGACCTCTTGCTGCTGTTACTAAAACATCCTTGGACTTTCTAAACATTATAGATGATTAATTCCTAGCTCAAAAAGTTGCATCCCACACAGGGGAATTCATTATTAGCTCTTGTCTTGACAGATAAAATGGAACTGATCACAGAACTAAAAGTTAATGATCATTTAGGTGTTCATGGCTTGATCACATTTATAATCTGAAAACACAGTCAAGTCCAGACCAGTAATATATACACTTGGTGCCTTAAAAGGGCCAATTTCACAAAGCTGAAAACAATTATGAGCCAAAACACCTGAGAGGAAGAATTTAATCAGAAAAATGTGAGTAATAACTGGAAACTTGTTAAGAACATTTTATTAGATGCTGTGATGGACTGCTGGGCAACAGTAGCTGTACCAGCACTCTGATCACTGGACCACCAATTAAATCAGCCCAAAGTTAACCAGAGGGACAAAGATGTGCCTGACTGATAGATTGGGGACAGGCTGAAGAGATACAAGGCTAACTAATCCAGAAAGTTGAAAGGCACAGGGGAAAAGTGCTTGGGGGAGGCAGGCTTTTGTGAGTCAGAACCAGAACCAGGAGAGATTTCTCAGGGAGAAGATATGGGCTGTCTTCCCCACTCCTTGGCAGAGTGAGATAGGAAGTGTATGCTATTGTAAATACTGAGCAGCAAAAGATTGTAAGGGTGGTGGGGAGAACACTATAAATAAATTACATAAGGTGTTTGACAAGGAGACGGTCTCTGTGGGGTCTGAGGCTAGAAAAGAGACAGGAGTTGAATGCAGCCCTGTCACAGATGTCCTAAAAGTCACAATCCAGAAAGAAGACCATAGTGGTTTAAAAACTGGCCTTGTTTAGAGAGGAAGTGATGGCATCTACAAAAAACCCACCAGAACAAATGGAAGAAAGGGGAAGTTGATAATAATGAATATAAACCAGAAGTTAGGAATTGCAGAACACTGATAGGGGAAGCAAAGGAACATATGGAGAAATCTCTCTGACCAGTAGAGTTAAGGACACTAAGTAAGCGTTTTAAAGTATATTAGGAACAAACAAACAAACCAAAAATCCCAAAGGCATTGGTCCATTACTGAATAGAAATTGTAGAATTATCAATAATAATGCAGAAAAGGTATAAGTGTTCAATAAATATTTGTGGGAAAAAGATGATGTGATATGACCTTCCACTGTACTAGTATCTCAGGAGGCTGTTAAACAGCAACTAATAAACATTTTTAAATTAGCAAGTTTGGATAACTCTTGCATCCAAGAGTTTGAAAAGAGCTGGCCAGAGCTCATTAGACTGTTGATTTTCAATAAATCTTGGAAAACTGGGGAAGTTCCAGAAGACTGGGGAATTTCCAGAAGACTGGGAAAAAGCTAGTGCTGTGCCAATATTTTAAAAGGGTAAATGGGGTGAATTATAGGTCTGTTTATTATAGGTCTGTTAGCCTGATGTTGATCCCAGACAAGATAATGAAGCGGCTGATATGGGATTTGTTAAAAAAGAATTATAGGAGGATAATATAATAATTACATATCAACATGGGTATATGGAAAATAGCTCTTGACAAACTAACCTGATATCTTTTTTGATGAGTTTACAAGTTTGGTTGATAAAGGTAATAATGTTGGTGTAATATACTTGGACTTTTGTAAGGCATTTGACTTGGTGCCATGTGACATTTTGATTAAAAAACTAGAACAATATAAAATTAACATGGCACACATTATATGGATTAAAAGTTGGCTAACTGATCAATCTTAAAATGTAATTGTAAATGGGGAATCATCACTGAATGGTTTTTTCTAGTGGGATCCTGCAGAGATCATTTCTTGGCCCTATGCTAGTTAACATTTTAACAATGATGTGGAAGAAAACACAAAATTATCAATGGTAAAGTTTGCAGATGACACAAAAATTGAAGAGTGGTAAATAATGAGGACAGGTCACTGATTCAAAGCAATTTGGATTGCTTAGTAAACTGGGTGCAAGCGAACAATATGCATTTTAATACAGTTAAATGTACTTATCTAGGAACAGAGAAAGTAGGCAATACTTATAGAATAGGGGACTCTATCCTGGAAAGCAGTGACTGAAAAAGATTTCAGGGTTATGGTGGATAATCAGATGAACATGAGCTCCTAGTCCAACATCATGGCCAAAAGGGTTCATGTGATCTTTGAATACATAGGCAGGGGAATCTTGAGTAAGAGCAGAGAGGTTATTTTACCTATGTGTTGGCACTGGTGCAACCACTGCTGGAAGGCTGTGTCAAGTTTTGGTATCCACAATTCAAGAAGGATGTTGATGAATTACACAGGGTTCAGAGAAGCACCAGGAGAATAATTAAAGGATTAGAAAACATGCTTTGTAGTTTTCTACAAAGAGTTCAATCTATTTAACTTAACAAAGAGAAGGTTTTGGGATGATTTGATCAGTCTCCAAGTATCTACATGGGGAACAAATGATTGATAATGGACTCTTCAGTCTAACAGACAAAGATATAATACGATCCAATGGCTGGAAGTTGAAGTTGAACAAATTCAGACTTGAAATGCATACATTTTTGACAGTGAGGAATAATTTACCAAGGGTTGTGGTCTAGTCTCCATCACTTTTATGATGGGGTCGATTCTCCATCAATTTTAAAACCAAGATTGGATGTTTTTCTAAAAGATATGCTCTAGGAATTGTTTGGGGAAGTTCTATGGCGTGTTACAGGAGGTCAGACTAGATTATCACAATGATTCCTTCTGGCCTTGGAATCTATGAATAAACCTGAGGGAATGTCTACACTACAACTGGTTTGGCGGGTAGTGATCAGTTTATTGGGGATTGATATATTGTGTCTCATCTAGACGCGATATATAGATCCCCGAATGCGCGCCCGTTGACTCTGGAACTCCACCAGAGCGAGTGGCGGTAGCGGAGTCGACAGGGCGAGCCGCGGCTGTTGATCCCGCACCGTGAGGATGGGAGGTAAGTCTAAATAAGATACTTCGACTTCAGCTACCCTATTCCCATAGCTGAAGTTGCGTATTTTACATCGACCGCGCCCCCTAGTGTAGATCAGGCCTGAGGCACTATTAAGTGTCTTGGCCAGACTCCATGAACTACTCTGTGAAGGAGCTTAGGCATACATGGCATGGTCTTCAAAAGATGTATCTAAAGAGAACCCATTCTCAAAGGGTTCTCTTTATATTCAAAAGGTGCCTCAATTGCAGAGCTGCAGGACTACACTCCTATGGAATGCAGACTCTGATACCCCAGAGGTAATCATGACCTTTTTTAATACATCTGCTAGCCCTAAAGATGAGGAAGAAGACATTAAAGTAAACTCAAACCTTTGAGGTGAAGAGAATTGTGAGATAATTCATTAGGGGGGCAGAATTTTAAGCTATTTAGACTAGTAGACACCTCTTGGGATTTTCAAACGTGCCTAGGTGCCTAACTCCCATTTGGGTCTGCATCTTTAAGTGCATAAATACCTTTTAAAATCTGACCCTACGTGTTTAAATCCTTCTCAAGATACAACTTAGTTATAGGGTTAAATAATGTACACTCTGTCTTTCAGAGAACTGTCACTGGGGATCCTGACTCTAGGAGTCCTATGCCTTTGCACCTTGAGTATCTGAGCCATTTTAAATGTTAGTACACATGGGGTGAATGCACATTGACCCACAAATCCAAACCTCCCAGTGGCAGCTGTAAAAGACCTTACCATTGATTCTCACTGTTCCCATTTTTCTGCCTGCACTGCAAGTCACAGAACAGTCCTTACAATCCAACTCAGATGCATTTTTAAGGTAATTTTTTCATGTTTTCTTTCTAAAAAGACTTTTGCACAGGCTGGTGTGTACCATTGAGTATGATTCCTCATCATGGACTGACCAAGATTGGTAAGTACAACAACTTTGCCGTTAACACTTTTGGGGGCAGATTCCAAAACCCTTACTTCCAATGAAGAGCAATTTACACCATGAGTTGCTGCCACCGAAATAACGAGGAGTCCAGTGGCACCTTAAAGACTAACAGATTTATTTGGGCATAAGCTTTTATGGGTAAAAAACCCACTTCTTCAGATGCAACAAAGCTTATGCCCAAATAAATCTGTTAGTCTTTAAGGTGGCACTGGACTCCTCGTTGTTTTTGTGGATACAAACCAACATGGCTACCCCCTGATACTTGCCACTGAAATGAGTCTGAGGGAGGATCTCTCAGTCTGGCCCTTGGTGATTACCTACCAAGCTATTAATGAAGAGGAAGTTTCATTAATTAACTTTTTAAGAGAAGCATATTCACCACCAGGTGGGTTTTCTTGGAGAAGAAAATTATAGTTATGGATTTTTGTGGGAGAAATTAGTAGAAAAAGGATTCCAGGGACAGTTATGATTGGGAAGGAATCTTGGATAGATAATTTCATATTGAAAAGTGGGAAAGAGGAAGAAAGGAGGGAGGTGGTTATTTTTAATTTTTTAAATAAGCTTTGGAATGATTTGAAAATAAAAACTGGCAGGTTGGGTTTGAGTTTTATTTTACCTGATTCAATCAACTGTAGAAAATAATTCCCTCCACTTGTCTTTTGCCTGGCAATTTATATCTCAAAGGTTTTAATTGTATTAATTAAAATATGTTCTACCTGTTTTATTTTTTAGGTTAATGAAGGGTGGTAATTATATAACCTAACATGACATTTCAGTCTCATGTCATGCATGTTTTTCTTAAATCAATAGTAATGTCCATGTCTGTAGCACTCTGTGGTCTTGGCTTCACAAAAAATATGAAACCCAACACTGGAAAAAATCTTTCTTGAGCTGCATTTCCCCTCCATCTGCTATAGTTAGATCTGTCACAAAATGCTAACCCTAGTACCCACAACACTAGCCCTTGTCTTTTCATTCTGCTAATTTAGGTCTGTCACGTGGCTGCACGAAATTCAGTAAACCAGAAGGCTAAAAAGCAGATCAGCTGAGGTGGGTATGAGGTGTAGACTTCTGAAAATATAACCCCGTCACTTTCCTCTATGGTCTGTCTAGAAGATGTGTGAGTTTTGCAAAGAGATTTAAGATTTTAATTTAGGTTGGCATCTTTAGCTGTGCAACAGAAATGTAACAAGCTGATTCTTTGTGTCTGACAACATTGCACTTGTGATGGTCAGTAATGGAAAAAAGCATGGCAAACCCCGGATGCTGTTGTGTTAAAACACCTTGGAGCTTTTCAGACAAGGGTCTACAGTATGGGTGGGCAGACTATGGCCTGGGGGTCCTCCATATGTTTCAATCCAATCCTCAAGCTCCTGCTAGGAAGTGGGGTCCAGGGCTTGCCCCACTCCAGCTGGGGAGCAGGGTCAGGGTCTTGCCCCACTCCATATGGCTCCCAGAAGCAGTGGAATGTCGGTCCTCCAGCTCCTATGCATATGCATATATGCATAAGGACAGCCAGGGGGCTCCACACACTGTCCCCATCCCAAGCGCTGCCCCTGCAACTCCCATTGGCTGGAAACTGCAGCCAATGGGAGCTGCAGGGGCAGCACTTGTGGACAGGGCAGCGTATAGAGCTGCCTGGCCGCACCTCCACGTAGGAGCTGGAGAGGGAACATGCCGCTGTTTCTGGGAGCTGCATGAGGTAAGCGCTGCCTGGAGCCTGACTCCCTGATCCCCTCTAGTACTCCAACCCCCTACCCCAGCCCTGATTCCCCTTCTGCCCTCTGAAGCCCTCGATCCCAGAGCAGAGTACCCTCTTGCACCCCCACTCCCTCATCCCCAGCCCCATCCCAGAGCCCACACCCCCAGATGGAGCCCTCCTGCCCCGCCCAATGCCCAATTTTGTGAGCATTCATGGCCCACCATACAATTTCCATACCCGGATGTGGCCCTCAGGCCAAAAAGTTTGCCCACCCCTGGTCTACAGCTTTCAAATTGGAAGACGAACAGAAAGAGTAAGGAATTGTTTATTTTAACTTGCACTTTGCCTCCTGGCACTGGAGCAGACACCTCAGAGGCCAGCATTGTCAAATCTTATCACCCTTATCCTGCGCCTACTCCTATAGGTATGTACAAGGAAAATGCGTTTGATTCACCTCTGTCAGTTCCAGAATTATGAAGCATGAAGAGGGACAAAATGCTGACATGTTAATGTAGGTTGTACATTTAAGTATCTGAAATACAAAAGAGCAGCCTACAACTGCTGTAAGTCTGTCTGATAAGCAGTAAATGTCTAATATTTAGATACATCAGCTAACAACTGTGCTTAGCAGCAGTTTTGTATGAATTCCCTTGCTCATTTGTTACACAGGTGTTAACTTGCATCTCCCAGGAAACACAAGTTTGAGAATTTTACCTCACAAATAGAGGAGATAATACCTCTTAAGCTGGATCCTGGCACAAGGGGCTTATAAGGCTGAGAGGAGACTTTTGGTGAGAAACTGCCTTAGACAAGGATTTTAGCCTGTTAAGCTCTAGTCACTAGGATGTGTGTTGTACTTTTATTTTATTTCCATTTCTATTCTATTTCCTTGCTTCGTATCACTTGAATCTCTGTTCTTTATTAATAAGCTCATTCTTGGATTTGCTATAAATTCCTTGGCAGCGCAATATATTAAAGCATGCATCCTCAGCTGAGCTAACAGGCTGGTGTGAGCGCTGTCTCTCTGACACACCGTTTAGCAACAGCAAATCTATCTCTTGCTGAGGCCAAGGGGTTAACAAGGTGACTCTCAGATCTGGATGTCCCAAGAAAGCACCACAAGGCAGACACATTTCCTTCCATTTCTCACCTGAAATGTGTCTTTATTCTAGGAATTCTGACAATAAGGGTTTTCTGAGCCCATTGTATACACTCATTTATTTTTCAGGGCTTGATCTGGCTATGTACAGAGGCCTAGATCCTCACAAATATTTAGGTATGTAACTCCCAGTAATGTCAACAGGAGTTTGGCTGCATAAATACTTGTGAGCATCTGGGACTGAGTGCCTCTGGGAGATGCTATGTGGGAGTTTAAGATTCCAAGTTACTCACCTAGTACCTTGCAGAACTGGACTCAAAGTAACTTGGTTCCCCTATATATGATCCTCATGCAGAGGTGCCAGATTTTGCACTGCTCTGTGTGTAACATGAGCATAAATATCAATTTATGGTCAATACAAGGAACAGTGGACATAGGCATGAAACTGTATGAAACTTGGCAGCTATGCAGGGTGTCAGGATAGATGAGTGAGTGTTTGGAAGGTGGTAGTGTGTCTGGGATCACAGGAATAAACTTTCTGATTTCCCCAGGGGTGCTTGACCCCCATGTCACCGAGGGCCCGGCCCAGCCCCCCCCATCACTTCCCCCCAAGAACCCACCACTGCCCCAACTCTACCCATCCCTGCTCTGCAAATATCAGCTGCTCTGAAATATCAGCTGCTGTTTGGGCAAATAACCTTAATCAGTGCTAATATGTTGGAAAAGTGCAGCTGCAATGCAGTAGCTTCTCAGCAGCAGCTGGAAACCCTCATGACCTAAGTGGTAGGCTTCCAATACATTTATCTATCTACTGTATTATCCTCAGTTTCCTTCTGGTGCAAGGATACTGATCCTGGAAGTGTTAATACACTGGTTGCCCAAGGTCTCTAACATTACCCCCAGTTCTATTGAAAATAAAAGGTTGGTTAGTGGGTCAGCCTCTCCCTCTGAGGTAACCTTCCACAAGGCAGAACTGGGATCTGTTTCCTAATTCATATAAGGTGATATTCTCCCCTGTGCAGAGGGGCAGCACAGTCTATTCCTGATGTCAGATTTGTGTCCATTTATTCTTTTGCGTAGACTGTCCAGTTTGATATATGCCATCATGTGCCAGCAATGCCCGTCTGCCATGTACATTGGCCAAACCGGACAGTCTCTATGCAAAAGAATAAATGGACACACATCTGACATCAGGAATCATAACATTCAAAAACCAGTCAGAGAACACTTAAACCTCTCTAACCACTCAGTGACAGACTTGAAGGTAGCAATTTTGCAACAAAAAAGCTTCAAAAACAGACTCCAAAGAGAGACTGCTGAACTCGAATTAATATGCAAATTAGATACAATTAACTCAGGCTTAAATAGAGACTGGGAATGGTTGGGTCATTACACTAATTGAATCTATTTCCCTATGTTAAGTTCTCCTCACACCTTCTATGGGTCATCTTAATTATCACTTCAAAAGGTTTTTTTTCTCCTGCTGACGATAGCTCATCTCAATTGATTAGACTCTTCCTGTTGGTATGGCTACTTCCACCTTTTCATGTTCTCTGTATGTATAAATATCTCCTGTCTGTGTGTTCCATTCTATGCATCCGAAGAAGTGAGCTGTAGCTCATGAAAGCTCATGCAGAAATAAATTTGTTAATCTCTAAGGTGCCACAAGTACTCCTGTTCTTTTTGCGGATACAGACTAACACGGCTGTTACTCTGAAACCTGACATATGTAAGTGTTTTTCTGGACTAGGGCCTAATATCAGATATGACATAATAAAGGTTGTAAAAGACAGTGGGTAGTGGAGAGGTAGGGAAGATGGGGCAACATCACTAAGAGGATATTGCTACTGAGCCACCATATTGTGCAGCATGATGGAGCTAAAAAAATTATATCAGCAGATAGAATGAATAAGTAGCTACCATGGAGGCAGTGAATCTTCAGGAAGGATTTAAGAGAGGGGAATATAGTAGCTTTGAAAATCAGCTCCAGAAGGGCCTTCCAGGAGAAAGGAAAAGCATCATAGGCTGCTGTGGGAGAAGCAGACAAACCAGGGTAGTGTCACTTGTGGAACTGAGTGGGTGAGAAGCAAAGTGATAAGAGAGAAGGCCAGCAGGATACATGATGGTAATGGTATTATTCTAAAATATCTGGACATCATTAATGGATCAGCAGGTTTCTGAAAACGAAATCATTGCAGTCTTGCACGTAGCACTGTGCACTGTCTTGATAGGAGTCACGTTAGCTCTTGCAGTAGGGTGCCATCTAGGTATGTAACATACATTCACTTCATTAGGAGGAGGCTGAGGCTCAATGTCTAAGTACTTCAGTGTGGATTTTAGTAGGAAACAGGAAAAAGTTAGAGATGAGCCAGATCTGAAGCTCTGATTACTAGTTTCAACTTTGGAGACTTGGATAAAATTGGACCCAGATCCAAACCAGAGCAAAATCAAAAACACCAGGCTTTTGCCAAGCTCTTATGTAAATACATTCTCAACTGGCCTAAGTTGGAGTAGCCTAAAAGATCTGGCTTGAAGACTTTTGTATTTGTTTTTTGTAGAAAGGAGGGAATGGTACCACAGAGGTGGCTGTCCTCCCTACCAACCTGGGAGTGGGTAGATCTAGGAACCCTATCTGGCACAAATTTAAGACATTTCTCCAATGCTGTAGACACCTTGGGCTCGTAGACACAACCAACGCACCCAAAGGATGTTTCCTTCTATTTTTATATAACATACAGGTCAGGATATAGACAAAAAGTTGATGTTAAAAGAAATGAAAAATGGAGGTGACTAAAAAGGGGCATGTGGAGAATCCATTTTGCACTTTGATTTCAGGAAGCCATTTTCTCTCCCCATTGATATATTCACAGAGGGCTAAATCCAATATTTTATCCACAAAGCTATCTGTTGTGTCATGTAATCTCAAACAGTATCTTTCACAGAATGTATCATCCACCAGAAATAGAGGCTATGTAAATAGATTAGGCCCTTTGTTAATTCTCTGATCACCCCCACTTACCATCTCCTTGATTCTGTCACTTTCAGATAAATGGGAGATCACTTATATGTCTTTCAGAAGAAGTTCTGCAAGTAGCACATTTGTGTACCGAATATCTAACCTAAAGTTTTACAGAAAGTTTGCAGGACAGGTTGCCTGTATAAAATTTTATTTTTTATACTTTAAGGTAGTAGAGTTGTGAAAATCTGAGGATCCATAGTAGTATATTTGTATGAATACTGGAGGATCCATACAACTCCTCTAAGTGCAAATCTACACTACAAAATTAAGTCAATCTAAGTTATGTTAACATACAGCCACCCCAGTAATGAAATTGCTTTTGCAGTACACACTAAGTGTCTTGTGTTGAGGGTGTGTGTCCTCACTAGGAGCATGTGCAGGGATTTAACTGTCAGTGTAGGGCATTGTGGGACAGCTTTTGAAAGACAGCAACAATCAATGTAAGCAACATCATCTACTATCACACTGTGTTGAGCTAACTACATCAACCTAAATGGTACTCCTCTCATGGAGGTGGAGTTATTAAGTTGGTGTGGTGGGCAAGTTACATTGGTGGGAGCTGCATTTTAGTATAGATGCTAACGGTTAGGTTGACTTAAGCTGCCTTTTGTCAACCTAACTCTATAGTGTAGACGAGGGCTAACTATTTTTGGATAAGTGCAGTCCAAAGTTATTGGAAGCACAAGTTGGCCATGAAGCAAGGTCACTCAACACTTCCAGGATCAGCATCCTTGCACCAGAAGGAAACTGAGGATAATACAGTAGTTTGATAAATGCATCCAAATCCTACCATTGGCCCATGAGGGTGTCCAGCTGCTGCTAAGAAGCTACTGCATTGCAGCTGCACTTTTCCAACCTGATCTAATTCTTAGCACCCACTAAGGTTACATACCGAAAGAGCAGTTGCCACTTGAATCACTCCACTCCGCAGCAACAAGTTAGTTTGTTTTCTGACCACTAATGAGAACAAATATGTGCAGGGCAGAGGTCACTTGTAACCATTAGATTTTAAATGTAAATTGGCCTCAATGCCGGGGTTATAGGCCACTGAAGATGAATGAGCCCTGATTTAGCAGGAGGGACACTGGGTATGTTAGCAAAAGCCGAATCGCTCCCTAGGAAAGCAGACCTGTCGAGCGGGGCAGTTGAACAAAGGCGTATAAAGAAGATAAATACGCCGAAGCAGGGGGCTGCAGCAAGGGGCCCCGAGCGCCGTTCTTTGTGTGTGCACAGTGCGTGTAGGTGGCTCACACAAAGGAATTCCCAGCCCCTTTTCCAGCCAAACCTCTGACCCTCCAGCGAGTTGAGCGATCGTGCCGGTTGCTGGCGGTTCAGCCATTTGCATGGCGCGCATCGCACCCGGCGCTCCCGCCCCGCGCACACACTCCTGGACGCGGGCAGTGGCGCGCGCACAGGCAGCTCCAACCGGGCGCAGCCGTGCAGATCGCGGGTTGTGTGCACACGGGGACGGAGTGGGAGCGGCACCTAACCCACCGGCGCTGCCACAGAGCCGCTCCCCGCCCTGCCAGCGGCTAGCTCCAGAGCAAAGCAGCCGCAGCGGAGACCGGGCTGCCGTATATATTCCCTAGGCATTTGCAAATTTGATCCCGCGCCTCCCAAGCCGTGGCCCGAGCAGGACACCGCAGGGAGGGCGAAGGGATGCTTCCTGCCACGGCCTGGCACTCGGCTGGCCCGCCGCGCTGTCTGGCTCACTAGAGCGAGGAGAGGTTGAGACTGACCCGCCCAGGGCCTCAGGAAGCGCCTTATCTCGCCGCTCAGGGCTGAAACTGACCAGATCCGCTGCGGCTGCTGGGGCCGGATCCAGGCAGGGGGCCCCCAGGGCACTGGACACACGGAACCAACCCTCCCGAAGAGCCGAGGCGCTGACGTGACACTGTCCCCGCTGCCCAGAGGTAAGCGCTTGGCTCGCCGTGTGTTGCACAGCCCCACCATGCAAAAGTGTCCGGTTCCCAATCCATGGCAGCTGCCCCGTTCAGGTGTAGAGCCCAAGCGGTCCTTGCTGGCGAGTCAAACCTAATGGTCGTAATAGGGAATGGAAATGCATTCCCACGGGGCTGGGTTTGGCAGCTCCTCGGCCCTTTTTCTTTCCCCACGGCCAGCGAATTTCTTGAGGCTGGATGGAAAACTTAAATCCCCGCGAAATGTTAATAATACACTTGCTCGAAGGATCTCAAGTAGGAGCAAATTGTTCACCGAGTGTGAATTAAAGCATGTCCTCTATGGCTGCTGTGCAGGATTCTCTGAGACTTTCTATTTAAAAAGTCCATCGCAATGCAACAGTTAATTAAGAAACAACCTTGTGAATTTGTTCCTAAATTTGTTTTTTTTAAAGGACCTGACAACAAGCTAAATGTGTTTATTAATGGAGATTTAGAACTCTGTCAGTTTTAATCATGCTTTTCCCTTCTGTCAATCCTGATTAATCCAGTTCACTGCCTACCCCGTATAGTACGGCTGCAGCAGCACTGAGCATGCTCCCATATGGAGAGGCATGTTTTCTTGTCTTTTTTCCTGCTCTCACATAGTAAGCCATATTAAGATCCGCCCCCCCCTTCACTTTTTTTCTTTTTGCCTTTACTCCTGCTGACCTATTAGAAATCTGAAAGACTCAGCACCTTTACAGTCATATTTAAGCCTGTTTAACAGCAGCATAATAGTAGACTCCATCATTCATTTTTATTGAACACTTGCCCAACCTACTAAAATCACATGAATGGTACACGCCTTCAGTATGCATTCACGTTACTTAACATCATGGCAGGTAACACCTCAGGAAGAATTCTACAGAATTTAATAGAGTTGAAACCAATTCGGTTTTATAAATCTTACTCTAAAAACCTATAGAACAGAACAAAAAGCAATAAACTTTATTAAATTATAAATTAAATTAATATTAGGAGTTTTTAAAACTACCGAAAGGTTATGATTTTAACTTAATTGACTAGGGCTTTTCCACAGTGGAATGCAAAGGGAATAATATAGATCAGTGTACATATCCTTTTCTCTGTCTCATCTGTCTACAAAGCTAAAGAACTCTTGCTATTTCACAAATTGACAATGTCCCAAAAGAAATAAGTGAAATATTTACTGTGAGTAACAAAATCTTCATTGGCATTTATTAAGACATATTTATTCCATGGTTTAGGTGGCCAGCATATCCCTCTTCCTGCCAGTAAAATACTTCCAATTCTTCCCTTGCCTTCTCTGTGTTCCTCACATAGCATTTATTCATTCTTTAATTAGGAAATCCTAATGCATATCAATGGGCCCCTCCAGCTAGCCAATACTAATGGTGTCCTATGATGGGAAGCCCTCATAAGACCAAGGGTATTGGGACCCCATCTTGCCAGCCCTTTCTGATGTAAGTAAATGGTCCTACTGTGAATAGTGCCACTGAAGGCAATGTTTACACTTGTGAGTTAATGGGTACAGTTGGTGGAACTGGGTCTTGGCATTGCAAAAAGACGGGTTCCTTTAACAAATGCTTTTCTTCTGCAAGTGTATTATTCACGTGACTTTCCCTTATAAAAACAACAACAAAAACCAAATAAAAATAGCTATTTTTTCTACAATCCAAAACCTTTTATGCTTTTAATGTAGATAGATTTAAAACTTTCATAAACATTAGGTCACAAGTATTTGGCAGGCATATTTAATGAAAGCCATTAACAATCCCCATAATAAAGTAAGATTATAGTGTTTAGAACTGTCCTAGGTTTATAGAGAAAGGGATCCAGTTAAAGTAGAAAGCCCAAATCCATGAAAGCTGTTGAGCATGCTCAGTGGAGTATCTAACATTCTGGTCCTGTTGCATGCAGAAAGAAGATGGGTGAGGTAATCTTTCGTTGAGCCAACTTCTGTTGGTGAGCAAGACAAGATTTCAAGCTTGCACAGAGCTCTTCTGCAGGCCTGGGAAAGGTACTTAATAGAGCATCACAGCTAAATACAAGGGGGAACAGATTGTTTAGCATAAGGAGTTAATACATAAGAGACCTTTCAAGGTGAAGTGGGTTGTTAACACCTCTGCAGTCACAGGACAAAAAAGGGTTAGTGGGTTATAGATCATTGTAATGAGCCTTAAATCCAGTGTCTTTATTGAGTCCATGATTTTTAGTGTCTAACGAAGTTATGAATTTAAGCTCCCAGGCTTGTCTTTTGCAGTAGGGCATTTCATTAGTAGTAGCTGGCTCCTAAGAATTGGGATAAGAGGCCAAGACTGGGGCCAGTCCTACTTCCATAGAAGTCAGTGGATTTTTTTTTTCATATAGAGCACCATCAAGCTAATTTTTTTCTTATGATATTGAATCAGAAACTGATTCATGCTGTCGTGTCCTTTATGCCAATGGAGATTCTGCAGCAGTGCAATCAAGAAAGCGATCTCTTTTCAATAAACAGAAATGGATGTGCCTAGATCCATCAGCTAATTTTTCATTATTTTTTTTTTTAGTCTGATTAGCCATATCGAAACATCAGAGTTCCGATGTCTTTTTGTTTTTTCAGTACCATCAACACCCGTGTTTAGGGTTCCCTGGATCAATTTTTATCACAATTTGTTCTTGTCAGAGAACAAACATTCCTAATTCTCTTTGTTGAAAAATAATTATTTTCACAGTCCATGGTGCATTTTTTCCTTAGTTCTGATAGTTAGAAACAGAAAATCAAAATGCCAGTTCAAAACTGACTTACAAACAGTGTAATGACAAGACCAGCATTTAGCTTTGGCACAAGCAGAGCAACAGGTGTGGGGAAGAGGCTAACGTTAGAAATGTAAATGCTGCTTTTTGTCACTTTAAGGTGCGTGAAAAAGATTTGAAAATGTTTTTAATAACTTAAATCGAAGAAAATTTGCAATATATAGGGCAACGTCTGCCCTTGCACAACTCCCATTGACGTGCATATCTGAGAGCAGAATTTGGTTCTAGTGCTTAATTTAAAGAGACAATAGCAAGGGGCAAATTTTCACTGTTGGCCTAGTTGTCACATGTACATAAAACTCTCCTATATATGGGACTACAATTAAGCATTTTTGTATCTACCAGATGTCTCATTGTGACTGACCAATTCAAAATAGACTTTTTATGCACCAATCCTACAAAGACATAAGGAAATGTGTAACTGTACACATGTGAGTAGTTCAGTTCTATTGAAATTAAGAGGACTGTGCATGTGTGCAAAGTTATACATGTGTTTATCTTTGCAGGATTAGATCCTTAGTAATTTTTTTGTAGACATAATGGATGATCCTGCAGTCCTTTTTCAGGCCTTACTGAGGAATGGTCCTTGGATATTATGAGTAGTTTTGTCTTTGTAAGGACTACAGGATGGGGCCAGTATAATATGGTAATTACCAAACAATTATTGTAGAAAAGTCTTGTCCAAATATCTTATACAACATACACATAACTTTATACATTAGGGTATGATAATTTTGAATATATAATGATCACAATTAAGTTTATAACATTGCCCATCAGTACTGTCATGGTATAATTCCCCACTCTGAACCTTAGTGTCCAAAAGATGGGGTACTAGCATGAATTCCTCTAAGCTCAATTACCAGCTTAGTATTTGTAGCGCTGCCACCAACCAGGAATTCCAGTGCCTGGTACACTCTGGTCTCTCCCTCCCCCCCAAACCTTGCCCGGGGACCCCCAAGACCCAGTCCCTCTGGATCTTAACACAAAGAAAGTAAACCCTTTCCCTCACCATTGCCTCTCTGAGGCTTCCCCTCCCTGGATTACCCTGGAAGATTACTGTGATTCAAACTCCTTGAATCTTAAAACAGAGAGGAAAATTCACCTTCCCCCCTTCTTCTCTCTCCCCCTCCCAGACTCTCCCTGAGAGAGAAAGTAATCCTAACACCGAGAGAAATTAACCTTCCTCTCCCCCTTCCCTCCTTTCTCCCCACCAATTCCCTGGTGAATCCAGACCCAGTCCCCTGGGGTCTCACCAGAATGAAAAACCAATCAGGTTCTTAAACAAGAAAAGCTTTTAATTAAAGAAAGAAAAAACAGTAAAAATTATCTTTGTAAATTTAAGATGGAGTATGTTACAGGGTCTTCCAGCTATAGACACTGGGAATACCCTCCCAGCCCAAGTATACAAGTACAAATTAAAATCCTTTCAGCAAAATACAAATTTGAACTCCTTCCAGCCAAATACACATGTGCAAATAAAGAAAACAAACATAACCTAACTCAACCGTATCTACCTAGTACTCACTATTCTGGACATATAAGAGACTGTATCGGAGAGATTGGAGAGAAACCTGGTTGCACGTCTGGTCACTCTCAGAACCCAGAGAGAACAACAACCAAAAACTAACAGCGCACACAAAAACTTCCCTCCCTCAAGATTTGAAAGTATCCTGTCCCCTGATTGGTCAGGTGACAGCCAGTCTCACTGAACTTGTTAACCCTTTACAGGCAAAAGAGACATGAAGTACTCCTGTTCTATTAACCCTTAACTATCTGTTTATGACAAGTACAAAGCGCATAACTAATATTGCATAGACGGCAAAAAAAATGCTGTAGAGTTACAAATTTTGCCTCTTTGAGAAACAAAAGGACAGTCATTTGTTACTTTTTTGGGTTTGACATTCCACAAGCTCGTAGTTTTAGTCAAAGGGACAGCATCTGTCAAGCCTTTCACAAAGAAACATGCCACATTCAGCAACTTCCCCTCATATATACACACCTACTTTGTACAAGCAATTTCTATTCTGTTATGTTAACTCACACATAGTGATTAGTCACAAAGAACATTATCAATATTTTATAAATACAAATCTATGTATTTTCAGATTAGTTTAATCTATGTATTGGTTTCTGGTGACCAAATCCTCCTGAGAGTGTCTCCATAATCCACATCATGTAGCTGACTGCTAGACTTTGCATTTGGATTCATGAAATAGGTAAAACTTCTGGAACTTGATGGGTTCTTGAACCGTTTCAGGATATCAGTCTTCTCAGACAAGCAATTCTAGCAAAGGTCTGAAATGAAGTTGCTCACTAAATTGCCTTGAGAGTTGTCTGTCTCCACTGTGCCCTCCCCTTGCTCCACCCAATGGAACAACAAGGATTAACCATTGGCGCTAAACTATTCCTCTTTTTGTGATCTGTATTATTAATATGAAGGATACTAAAAACTGAGGGCCATCTCTTTGGCATTAAGAGAGCATGAAGCAGTATAACTATTTTCAACAATAGCTCTCAATCACTCAAAGTAACAATTTGTTCCAAACTTACCAGAACGTTCACACTTTGGTCCAGTGGTTCTCAACCTTTACAGACTACTGTACCCCTTTTAGGGGTCTGAGTGTCTTGCATACCCCAAGTTTCACCCCACTTAAAAACAACTTGCTTACAAAATCAGACACAGAAATACAAAAGTGTTCCAGCACACTATTACTGAAAAATTGTGTACTTTCTCATTTTACCATCCAATTATAATATAATTAATTGGAATATAAATATTGTACTCAATTTCAGTGTATAGTATATAGAACAATATAAAACAAGTCGTAGTCTGTATGAAATTTTAGTTTGTGACAACTTCACTAGTGCTTTTTATGTATCTTGTTGTAAAACTAGGCAAATATCTAGATGAGTTGATGTACCCCCTGGAAGATCTCTGTGTACCCCCAGAGGTATGTGTCCCCTTGGTTAAGAACCACTGCTTTAGTTCCACAGCCAGACAGAATTCTTCACTAGGATGTTGTGGAAACTCACTAGATACATGAGTCATTTGGGATATTCTACCAAAGTCAGAGGGGACTGTCTGAAAGCCACAACTTCCTCTGCTTTAAGGAAGTGCTAAGAGTAGGAAAGGGGAGTGACTGCTATGTACCCACAGTCTATGTATAAGTTTGATGTGTGTTTGGGTCCAAACCAAAGACAGTTCCAGGGTAGCTCTGAATGACATTAGATCCCTTGAAAATACATTTAATACAAGATTGCCAAGGTAATGAATCTTAACAACAACTAGCTCTTAGATGGGACTTCATTGGTAGATGTCAAAGTGCTTTACCACAGAGGTCAGTGTCATTATCTCCATTTTTACAGCTGGGGAAACTGAGGCAGAAAGAGGGGAAGCCCAAGGTCACCAGGCAGGCCAGAGCTAGGAATAGGACTCATGTTTCCTGAGTCACTGTCTAGTGCTCCAGCCACTAGGCGATGCTGCCTCTTGATAACCTCTGGACTGGATTTGACAGAAAGTTCATTAGCTCAGCTAGGAATGAAGAGGGATGGCCTATACACCACCAGATAAAGAGAGAACTTTTTCAGTTAGTTCATCCAGAAATGACTGGCTTGATATAGGAATTACGGAGTGAAATTCTGTGGCCTGTGTCATGCAGGGATCAGATTAGATGATCACAGTGGTCTCTTCTGACCTTTAAACCGATATATTCTTGAGTCTTCGGTGCTGTCAATCTGGCCCCTTGCATGAAAATTGAGTGTGTGTGTTGTTTTTTTTTAATCAGGCAAGCAGTTAAATAAGTAGTAGTAAATCATAATCTAAACAGGGATTAAAATCATTTAAAAAGAAAAATAAGAGGCAATATAGGCAAAATATCCTTTTCTCGGCCATCCATTTTCAGCATATGGAATTCCCATTAAAATCAGTGGGAATGATCCTCATTAAGGCCCAACTCCTCAAAGGTATGTCTGCATCTAACTCTAGGTGCCTAAATACCTTTGAGGAGCTGGGACCAAGTACTCACAGGATCAGCCCCTGTAAATATTAGCATTTTCATGGAAGACTCCATTTTCCACCTCATCTCAGCCTATGACTGTCTTCTTAGTATGTGGTAAACTTTCACTGTAATGCAAACAACATAGATTTCAGTACAATGTTTATGATGTTTTTTTCCCCCACTCCTGCAGTTATGTTGGCCAGATGGACTAGGCTCATATTTTGTTAAATCTCACTTATATAGTTGCTGTTGAATACAGTCCCATCTCCTGTTGAGAGCAGAGCTGACAGTCTGCAGGTTTCTCTGACACCATTGAATTTGGCCATCAAACTGCCTCTGACTTCACCATGTGTTGCTGTTCTGAGGTCAACAAATGTGATTTTTTCCCCCATCCTAGCACAGGATGTGATGGGCCAGACCCTCAGCTAGTGTAAATCAGCATAACTCCCCTGAAATCAGTGGAGTGATGCCAATATACTGCAGCTTTGGATCTGGCCCAGCATCTTCAGAACACACTCCCTGCAGCTGGGGAGTGCAGTGGACAAGAACAATAAACCGTTAAGCTGCTGTGGCGCTATTTTTTCTTAAAAGTTGCATACACATTAGGCACATTGTTGTTTTTACCACATGTGGGTTCGGCCAAAGGAAACTGAAGAGCATTTTGGAAATCACAATGCTGCAAAGTCAGCAGAAAGAAAAATCCAAACAAAGCAAATGACCCAATAGTGTCTTGAACATTAAAGAATTACAAAAATAACAGACCTCCCCCACCCCCGATCAGTAAGACACTTATGGCTGTTGGGAATGTAATTGAAGTGCTATGTCAGAAGCAAATTATTAGTTTAATTTAGGTTTGTACATTAAGGAATTTTTTATATATATAGTATTTCCCATTTATGTCTTCCTGTATATTTTTTGTTTGTTTAATACATTGATATTCAGACCTCAGTGGTACAAGAGCCAAATTAGCAATCAACATTATCCAAAAGAGTGACAGTAGTATGAATTTATATATATAATTTTCACAGCAAAATGACTGACCAAGTATTATTATTTTATCAACTATTATTGGTTAATAACGTAGTAAAAGCATCCTGCTTGGTTAATGACTTAGACTGGTTAATAGTTAAATCACACAGTGTTTTAATATCATGTGCTGCTAAGAACCACCAGAGACACATTAAAGAGCCACTGGGAGCTTGCGAGCCGCAGTCTGAGTATTACTGGTTTAGTACATATATAACAAAATAAAATTATGCTCTATGTTCATAAGGCAAGAAAAAATGGACAGATTGTAGCATTTCATATTGGTAAATTTCCTTATTTTTATTGTTTAATGTTGTTACTTATTGTTTTATTGCAGTAGGACCTATAGGATTCAATTAGGATCAGAACACTATTGTGCTAGACACTGAACAAATATCTAAGAAGTCATGATCCTTGGCCTAGATATGAGGCTCCTACTAGTGCAAAATATACTACATGCTGGGAGACTATGTATATTCTCACGCATAGAATATCTCGCTATGGGAAGGTATTAAATACAGATCTAGAATTTCTAAGGCTCAGGATGACGAGTAAACTCAGGGGTTCTGTTAGTCATAAGTTTTTTTTCTGTACATGGTAATTAATTTTGCAAGTGTGAGATTGGTCCCTTAGGCCCAGATTCTCCTCTGAACTAGAACTAAGGCTAACACAGGTATTTGAGAGCAGTTGGCTTTGGGGGGCTAGTTAGGCACCTAGTGCAATTAGGTCAGCTTAATTTGCACCCTTTTTGCAATGGCCCCTATAAATGCCCTAACCACTGCCCAATTTACCTATGGCCCACCTAAGAATGTGTCCTGCACTAATGCCTCCTGTGGAGGTGTGTTGAGGCAACACACTGAAACAACTGAAGACGGAAGTTTTTCAAAGTTTTTCTTGTGCCTTATTAAGGGCACAAGAGCAACCTATCCCACTGCATAGAAAAGGTAGGAAGTATGGCAAGAGACCACCCTGGCTTACCCAGGGGATCTTCAATGATCTGAAGCTCAAAAAAGGGTCCTACAAAAAGTGGAAACTAGGTCCAATTACAAAGAATGAATATAAACAAATAACACAGATATGTAGGGACAAAATTAGAAAGGCCAAGACACACGACAAGATCAAACTAGCTAGAGACATAAAGGGTAACAAGAAAACATTCTCCAAATCCATTAGAAACAAGAGGAAAACCAAAGATAGGCCCGTTACTCAATAAGGGGGAAAAACAATCACAGAAAATGTGGAAATGGCAGAGATTCTTAATGACTTCTTTGTTTCGGTTTTCACCAAGAAGGTTGGTGGTGATTGGACTGTTAACATAGTGAATGCCAGTGAAAATTAGTTAGGATCAGCTGACTGAGGAGATATCTGAGCCATTAGCAATTGTCTGAAAAGTCATGGAAGACAGGAGATATTCCAGAAGAATGGAAAATGGTACTATATTTGCCCATCTATAAAAAGAGAAATAAGGACAACCTGGGGAATTACAGACCAGTCAGCTTAACTTCTGTACCCGGAAAGATAATGGAGCAAATAATAAACCAATCAATTTGCAAACATCATGAAGATAATGAGATAAGTAACAGTCAGCATGGATTTATCAAGAACAAATCATGTCAAACCAATCTGATAGCTTTCTTTGACAGGGTAACAAGCCTTGTGGATGGGGGGAAACGGTAGACATGGTATATCTTGACTTTAGTAAAACTTTTGATACTGTCTCACGTGACCTTCTCATAAACAAACTAAGGAAATACAACCTAGATGGAGCTACTATAAAGTGGGTGCATAACTGCGTGGAAAACCATTCCCAGAGAGTAGTTACCAGTGATTCATGCTGGAAGGGCATAATGAGTGGGGTCCCACTGGGATCAGTTCTGAGTCTGGTTCTGTTCAATATCTTCATCAGTGATTTAGATAATGGCATAGAGAGTACACTTATAAAATTTGGAGATGATACCAAGCTGGGGAGGGTTGCAGGTGCTTAGGAGGATCAGGGCTGCTTGGGGGGCAAGTGGGGAAATTTGCCCCGGTCCCCACAGGGGCCCCCACGAGAATATACTATTCTATAGTATTGCAACTTTTTTTTATGGAAGGCCCCCAAAATTGCTTTGCCCCAGGCTCTCTGAATCCTCTGGGCAGTCCTGAGGAGGATAGGATTATAATTCAAATTGATCTGGAGAAATTGTCTGAAGTAAATAGGATGAAATTCAATAAGGACAAATGCAAAATACTCCACTTAGGAAGGAATAATCAGTTGCACATATACAAAATGGGAAATGGCTGCCTTGGCAGGAGTACTGCAGAAAGGGATCAGGGGTCATAGTGGACCACAAGCTAAATATGAGTCAACAGTATAACATTGTTGCTAAAAAAAAAAGCGAACATTCTGGGATGTATTGACAGGACTATTGTAAGCAAGACACGAGAAGTACTTCTTCTGCTCTACTCTGCCATGATTAGGCCTCAACTGGAGTATTGTGTCCAGTTCTAGGTGCCACATTTCAGGAAAGATGTGGACAAATTGGAGAAAGTCCAGAGAAGAGCAACAGAAATAATTAAAGGTCTAGAAAACATGGCCTATGAGGGAAGATTGAAAAAATTGGGTTTGTTTAGACTGGAAAAGAGAAGACTGAGAGGGGAGGTGATAACAGTTTTCAAGTACATAAAAGGTGGTTACAAGGGGGAAGGAAACAGTTAAGTTTTTTCTTAACTGCTGAAGAAAGGACAAGAAGCAACAGGCTTAAATTGCAGCAAGAGAGGTTTAGGTTGGACATTAGGAAAAACTTCCTGTCAGGTTGGTTAAGCACTGGAATAAATTGACTAAGGAGGTTGTGGAATCTCCATCATTGGCAATTTTTAAGAGCAGGTTAGACAAACACCTGTCAGGAATGGTCTAGATCAGTGCTACTCCGAGCTACGGGCGGCTGTGCCTGTGGATGGTCAATGTAAACAAACGATCTTGCAGCCCAGCAATGGATTACCCTGACGGGCCACAGGTTGCCCACCACTGGTTTACATAATACTTAGTCCTGCCATGAGTGCAGGAGACTGGACTAGATGTCCTCCTGAGGTCCTTTCCAGTCCTATGATTCTATGATTGCTGGTATAGCTGCTCTGGGACACCTGTAGTGAGCCCCTTTGAGAGGCTCATGTCCTCTTTGTGGCTCCTTTACCACCACAGAGGGGTCACAGCCCAACTAATTCTCCCCTCTCTGTGCAGCTTTAGTGCTGGGCACTTATTTATTTTTATTTATTCATTTATTTAAAAAAATCCACATGTAAAGGTCTAGGTACCCTAAGAATTATATTTATAGCACTTTAAAAAAAATCACTCAGGAAAAAATAATAATCTTATACAGGTAACAAGTTAGCTCATTCATTAAATCAAAGAGTAAATAAAACACTTTCACTCACCACCCCCATAGCCTACCCTTCAGTCTTCCCCAAAACTTTATTTACTGAATGCCTTTGTTTTTCCGTTTTCCATCTAAATAAGTACAACTTTCTTCAGAGCTAAAATTCTTGGCGGGGATATATCTGTAGAAAGCTGGAATTATTATGTAAACCTAATTAGAACCCACGGACTATAGCTTGGAAACCTAGTGTTTGAAAAATATTTATGTAAAGATAGCACAGAAGGAACCCATGATCTCAGAGTAGGAGACAGAAGATACAAGACTCTAGGTCTCTGTGATTTCTGTCCTGGTTTGGCATGTCTTATTTTGTGTGCCCAGAAATCGGAGCCAACCAGTGTCTCATTTAAAAAAAGCAAGTTCCTTTTCTGAATCCCAGAGTTTGGCTGGGTAGATTATTGCTGCTTCACTATCCCCTTCTTCAAAAGCTTTTGTATTAGGAACAAAATCTTTCCTTTTAGCCTATGTTCCTGCTCTTAAGGCTGGGAAGCACCAGATTTTGTAGATTTTCTGGAGGAGTATCTTCTAGTTTCTTAGCACCTGCCCAGATTGTCTCTTTGTTATGCATTTCTGTTACAGTAAATATCATAGTTCTTCCTGTGCTTTGTCAGAGTTCTTAGATTCTGCTCACCTTTTTAATCTGTACTCTTGCCTTAACAATAACTATGGAGCACACTTCTCTAGATCACTGGCTTATCTGCTATATTGGGGCGTAGGGGGCCTACTTTTTCAAGAATGCAATAAGGTTGGTTGCTCCTGCAGTCCTAGGAAGCACAACCAATCCCGGCTCTTACTTGATTTTCCAGAATTTCTCTTAATTTTTTTTTTTTTTTGAAGGCTGCAAGAAATCTGTTGATTTGCTGGATTTCTCATACACATTTTAGTGAAAAATTCTTCTCCTGCTGTATTGTGGTCTTAACTTTATCAAAATGGCTCTCTTAGACCTTGTCTATACTGTGAAATTTTACCCTGTCTGAACACAGTTTTAAGCAATTGTGTTGGGCATTGACATTGTTTAATGGACAGTGTTGACCAGAACTTTAAGTACTCAGTTTCATGTTAGCTGTGATTTAAAACTCCGAAGTTGAAAGTTCCATCACAGTTAACTGATATGTACACCAAATATAGACTGTTCTGATCTACATAGATTCATAGAGTTTAAGACCAGATGGAATTGCTAGCTCATCTAGTCTGATAGCACAGGCCATTAAATTTCACCCTTACCCCTGGATTGAGCCTAATAGCATGTGTCTACCTAAATCATTTATTCCAAAAAAGGCTCTGTCTTGATTTGAAGACATCAAGAGATGAAGTCACCACTTCCCTTGGTAATTTGTTCCCTCACTGTTAGAATGTTGTGCCTAGTTTCTCATTTGAATTTGTTTTGGCTTCAGCTTCCAGCCATTGGTTCTTGTTAGGCCCAGGTTAAAAAGTCCCTTAATGCCCAATATTTGCTACCCATTGAAGTACTTGTACAAGGTAATCAAGTCACCTCTGTCTTCTTTTTGATAAATTAAACAGATTGAGCACTAAGTCTATCACTGAAAAGCATTTTCTCCAGCACCTTAAATCATTTTTGAGGCTCTTTTTTGAATGCTTTTCAATTTTTCAACTCCTTTTTTTAAAATGCAGATACCGGAACTGGATGCAGTAGCCCATTATCAGTCTCGCCAATGCTGTGTACAGAGGTAAAATCACCTCCCTACTCCTACTCACTATATCCTGTTTATACGTCCATAGCTCACATTAGCCCTTTTTGCCACAGCATTGCACTGGGTGCCCATGCTGAGTTATTTATCCAGTATGACCCTATGACATCACTATAGTGCATCCAGCTTTGTATCATCTAATATGATTTTTGGTAACCATGTGCAGACATGGTTAAAAAGTAATAGTGAACAGACTTAAATTTATCTATGTGTGACCATATTGTACATGTAGAACTGCGAGACAGTCACTCCTGGAGCTTGCGATGATTTCAGATAAGATACTCTAACAGATTTAGTGTCCTATTGCTCTGCCTTTGTACTCTGCTCTGTATTACTTTTGTGACACAAATGGTAGCTCCAGGGTTTTCCCATCACATGCTGAAGTCTTAAAAAATCTTGTTTCTGCATATGCTCTTTGTGTTAGACATTTTTTCTTTTAAATTATATTGAGACAGTATTTGCATTTTAAAATGTTAGCTTTTCAGTTAGGTAGGTTTATTATTTCTTTTCTTTTATGGTGTGAGAGCGCTTAAGAGAGCTTCCTTCCTATGCACTTTTTGAAAAGTTTATATGGAAAGGAACTCAGTAAAATCTCTTTCTTGTAAGAATTTTTATCCCTATTAATACCATATTCAGGAAAGCCTGTATTTTTTTATGGCCACTATGACTAGTCTATTTTTTTTCTTTCATAATGCAGCCATATTAGTGATTCCATAGTTAAGGTTTTTGACAATATTTCTATTATAAGACCAGTTTTTGACATAAGCCCTTCCCTTTTCTCTTGAATTTCTGAGGAAATGCTCCTAGCTGTATGAAATTGATCATTCACGGTCTTCTAATCAGAGGAGAATTTTTCATGAACGCTTATTTTCTTTATTATGATTGTATGGAAAAAATGAGTTTTTAGATGAAAATGTATTTCTATTAAGAGCTCTGAAAATATAAAACTGGGAGAGATCATGAAGAAGCTTTATTAGCAACTTGGGAAAGGATACAATCCTGTGAACTCTATGAAACACATCCTGTAGTAAGGGCAAGGCAGTGAATTTCCATTATAAGCCCAATTTTGAGCATCCCAAATTTTCAGAAAAAAAGCCTCTTTTGTCCTGAAATTTCTCATGGGTCTGTTACTAAAGGAGAAATTGTTTGTTTTTTTCCAAAAGTTTGAGGTTAATCAAACAAACAGTTTTTTAGGATATGGAACTTAAAAACAATAGTAGTTTTTCTTTTTTTCGTTTGTTTTTGTTAGCTCCTAACATTTATGCCCACTCAATTTGAAGTGGTTTGCATGGACAACATCAAGTTTGTTTTATATAGTAGCCCTCAATAAGCACTAATGCATAGGACTACTTTTAATAAGTCTGCGTGGAAAATTCAGGAGTTATAAATTAGAGTCTAGAGTTTAACTTCTGGAAGCTAAACAGAGAGGTTTGCAAATACTATCATTTCTCTGAGAGGACTTAAATACTATTTTTACTTCAAGGTCCCAGAGACACAGACAAGGTTTTTATCTTGAGACTAAAAGACCAGAGACATCAAGACACTTGATCGTGGCCTTGGATAAGCCAAAAAACTGCTCACAGAGAGCCAATCTTAACTCCAAGGAGCTGGTAGAAGTTAGTGATAAGCTCTGCAGATATGCTCCATATTGTTAATTTCATGAGATGCAGATCATGGAACTAACAAGCCTGTCTACTGTAGTTAGCATAGCTCACAAGTTCCATGAAAAACTGGACAGTTGTACAATGGCCAAGCATCCTTTAGCTCTCCCTATGGCCACACTAGCTTTCATTAGATTTCCTGCAAAACAGCTTGGGGAAGGAGATCGGCAAACCTCTTTGCCCTAGATCAGCCTTTCACGCAGTCACTTTGCTCCTGACTCACCCTTCTCTTAGATTAGAATTAGGTTCCTTCTCTCCAAAGAGTCCCTATATTGGCTATCCCCAATTTGACAGTCTCCTTAATTAAATACGAGAAACAAATTCTTGCCTCCTGTTCAGGACACTTTGGGTTCTTCAAGTGGCCCAAACTATCTAACTAAGAATTCCCCCAGCCTAGGACATCATTCAGCTGGTGTAAAGCTGGCATAGCAAGATGTTATGCCAGTCACTCACTGTTACCCATCCTGGCATTAAAGACGTGTTGGGACAGGGTAGACAGTATGTACACTCTGCCAATTCTCTGTATTGTCCATTGCGGACCACAGCCAACCAATGTAAAATAGAGCAGTTTAAGAAGCCCAAACACTGCTCTAATTTATTCTGGGGTATGGGCTGAAGCTGATTCAGGTTGTGACTCAGAAAACTGTAACCAGTTCCCTGGCATAGAGTGGATCTTGATGTAGGAGATAATCTGATTCAAAGTTTATTGGCACAGCTCGAAAAGTAGATAAAACAAAAGATAATTGGAAACATTCATCTAGTTGGATGCTATGAAAGAATAGCTACATGGGTTCAATGCAAAGAAATATTACCTATAATATGTTGTTAAAACATCTCTCTCTTAGAACAAGGCCTCTCCCGCTATCAAAAAACTGCCTCTTGCAGTCTAAGTGTTGCTTTAATCAAGCTATCTTATGTCTGTTTGCTAGACTGATGGGTACATGTCCAGGGATGTCGCAAGTGTATCACTCCAAACATGTAGATGCAGCTTATGGTTGTTGGCAGTTACAGTGTCCATTAACATGCTGTCATTACATCACCCTAGGCCAAACCCAAGCTAATAAATACTGGCTTGAGTCCATTTAATATATTAGAGGCCCCAGCCTACTAGTGAGCTAGGCCTACTACTCCTGTGTCAGCCCATAGATACCAAAATACTTTAAACAGCTTTCTTTCTTTTCCAGCATCTATCCCATTTGAAAGCTTTGACCAAACTAATCGAAAAGTGCTAAAAACACATTTGTTTTCTTTTAAAAGTTGACAAAACTATGAATTCAGCTGTCTTCTATCATTTCCATAATTCTTGATGATTTTGTTGCAATGAAACCCCTCCTTCATCAGTTACAATTTGACATAAAAAGTTGGATTTCAAAGCTACATGCTGGAAGACAAGGATGGAATACAGTTTTTACATTCCATCAGCCACTTTTCAGCTTCCTTTTGTTCTATGCTTGACCAGGACTGCCTGGGGGTGGGGGGCAAGAGGGGCAATTTGCCCCAGGCCCCGAGCTCCGCAGGGTCCCCCACGAGAGTTTTTCGGGGCCCCTGGAACGGGGTCCTTCACTCGAGAGCCCCAGAAAACTCTTGCGGGGCCGGGCCCTGGAGCTTCTTCCGCTCCCGGTCTTCGCTGGCGGGGGAGTCCTTCCGCTCCGGGGCGGAAGGACCCCCCGCCATCGCATTACCGCCGAAGCGCAACCCGGTCTTCGGCGGTAATTCAGCGGCGGGGGGCCCTTCCGTTCAGGGACCTGCTGCTGAAGTGCCCCGAAGACCCGTGGCGGGGTCCCCCGCCGCCAAATTACCGCCAAAGAGCAGGCTGCACTTCGGCGGCGGGTCCCGCTTCGGCGGTAATTCGCCGGCGGGGGGCCCCCGCCACGGGTCTTCAGGGCACTTCAGTGGCGGGTCCCAGAACGGAAGGGCCCCCTGCCGCCGAACAGGGCTGGCTCTAGACATTTCGCCGCACGGGGGGCCTCCTGCCGCTTGCCGGTCCCACGGCTCCGGTGGACCTCCCACAGGCATGGCTGCGGAGGGTCCGCTGGTCCCGCAGCTCCGGTGGACCTCCCGCAGGCGTGCCTGCGGATGTTCCACCGGAGCCGCGGGACCAGCGGACCCTCCGCAGGCACGCCTGCGGGAGGTCCACCGGAGCTGCCTGCCACCGATGGCCTCAGGCCCCCAGAATCCTCTGGGCGGCCCTGTGCTTGACCTATGATTTTGGGATCCCTCATGCTGGCTAAGGGAAAAGTTCCATAGCTCCTCTGAATTGTTTTCCAATTTTATCTTTGTGTGATTCCAATTTTGTTAATTAGAACAGATTTCCACTGCAACAGCCATCATCAGCCTAATCTGCCAAGTCTCTCATTTGATATGTAGAATGTATGCTATGATTGATTAAATCCTCCTTATGCTCAGTACAAATTTCAGTATACTGATAGTCATTCGATTAAAATAAATCTAGAGACAATTTTTCTGAAAGTTTTACCGAGTGTCATTGGGAAGCTGGGGCATCAATCCTTTCAATTTGGTGACTGAAGATTTTTTTTAAACTCTCACAATGTTTGCTAGGACTGTGTTAGGTTAACCTTTTCTTAACAAGGTTTCAGTGGTGAGCTGAATATCCCAGTTAAACGTGTGTAAATATGTGAAAGGTCTTAGGGTTACTGTACCTGCGAAGGCTCATCTTTTTCATTCATTTTTTAATTGTCTCAACAAGTAACTTTAGGCTTCTGTCATAATTTTTTTCTGAATGGCATCTTCTACAACTTGCACAATATTTGGTTTTTTCTTTTCAGATGTAGAATAAGTTGTATTAAGCAGGAACACATTTTTCCATATATAGATGCTTGTAACCATTATCGGGTCACTTCTCAAATTCAACCCATAATCTTGTATCAAAGTCAATATTAATTCTTTTAGTTCTTCCTGTAACTTCCCCTCTCTGTACTTGCAACATCTAGTAGTAGACCTGTGACTGTAAAGCTGTTTGAAGGAGTCTGTTGTGATGAATCTAAGTAGTAATAGTATGAGGAATCTGCTAATGGTCAATCTTTGACTGCTTTTTCTAAGATGGCAGATGTATGTCAAGAGGATGGGAAGTTAGGAGAAGTGGACCACAAAGGCAGGGAGTCTGGGCCAGGGCCGGCTCTAGCCATTTCGCCACTCCAAGCATGGCGGCACGCCTCAGGGGGACCAGCGGACCCTCCGCAGGAACGCCTGCGGGAGGTCCACCGGAGCCGCCTGCCGCCCTCCCGGCGACCAGCAAAGCGCCCCCCGCGGCATGCCAACCCAAGCATGCGCTTGGTGCGCTGTGGCCTGGAGCTGGCCCTGGTCTGGGCTCCTAAGCGGATTGTGATATTGAAAGCAATTGGTAGAGTGTGTACTGGGACCCAGCAAGGTGTTAAGGCCATTGCATCCTTAGCAACTCAGGAACCTACTATGCATACCCAAGCCAAGGTGCACAAGGGCTGGTGTCACAGAGTCCTGCAGGGACCTATAAAGGGGCAGTATTGACAATGCATATCCAGGGCAAAATGTTCCACTCATTTATTTAGAGTGTTCATTGTATTCCATTGACAGTTACCTTGTTAGCATAAAAAAAACTCAAAACCTTCTTACTCAAAACCTTCTTACATTCAAGACTATGTTTTTCAGAGTTTTTTAACAGGATAATCTGTATGATCTTTGCCATTTTTGGGGTGTAACTTGATTCAGCATCATGGCTATGTTGGGATGGGTTAGAATGCAAAATAACTACCTAGGGAATTTAATATTGTAAAGACTGAAGAGTATATAGAAACATGTTATCAAATGTTCTGTTCACAATTAATTACAAATGTGTAAACATGTCTTACGTTTATTCACCAATGTCGCTTCTCCAGTGTGGAGAAAACCTGAGGAGAAACAGCAGCAGCCCAAGTCCACTGGAGTCTGTTGCTGCTCCCTAGATTTCTCAATGGATGAAGAGGATCAGAGCAAATCTGCATTTGCACTCTCAGTTACAACGATGTGTAATGGATCAGCTGCTGCTTAGGGAAGTGAAGGGAAGCATCTAGTGTGTTGCTGAGCAGACGGGGAAAAGAAAAGACCTGCTTCTTTCCAGTGGAATTCAGGAATCAGCAGAAGCAGGCCCTCGGTTTCTCCTCTTCTTTAATTAAAACTACAGAGAAGATGAGTTGCTTATATGAACTTCAGAAGGCAATAAAGTCCAGTCTACCAGTTTCAACTCTGGACTTTAAGAAATCTGCAAACTATGTTCATAAGATGGGTCAGTCCAGCTCTAGACTTCAAAAATATCCATACTAGAAATGCAGAGATTCTGAAATCTGTAAATTCCATTAAAAAGTACAAGTTACATTAAAATTTTGTTGAGTTCTCACAGGTTCAAATATTCATAGCAAATAATTCCAATATTAATTTCTCATCCTTCAAAGAAGCCTTCAATGGCAATACAAATCCTTGGTGAGGACAGAATAAAATGAAAGCCCAGTCCTTCAAGCCCTTATAAACATGATATTTATTTTAATGAGATGTGTTAATAAAAAACTGAGACTAGTCATGTGAACAAGGATTATCCATGCCAGCCTGGGTTTGCCAGCTGCAGCTTCACATGTGGAGTTTCTAGGCAAAGTGGTGTTTGAGTTATGACATTTTCAAGAAAGAAAATCAAAGTAAGTTAGGCTTGTCTAACATTAAATTAGTTTTCAAACTCATGCTTTCAAAATGCCTTGTTTGAGCTACCTCAAATTTTACTAAATCCATAAATCAATAATCTCTACTGGCAGCAGATATGGAACATTTTGAGCAGAAATGGGTGGGTATGAGAAAAGTAAAAAGTGGTCAAGTTGAAATTTATAATGAATAATAGTTACAAACTATGGAGTCAGTACTGCAGCTCCATATAATATGAAATTAAACACAATTTATTGACAATATGATAATTATCAGTGATTGGAACTTAAACAAAACCTAGGAAAATCCTTTTTTTAAAAAAAAGTCTCAGTTGAGCTGTTACTAAAATTCTACATTTATGTAACAAAGATTTTAAAAAATCTCCTTAGTTGTGGTTTGGAAATCTAACCTAACTTTCAACCAGGGCCCACAGACCTCTGGTTTCCCAGTGAAAACTTCATGTACTGACCTATATACTGTGAACCTACCCATTTCTTATTCTTATGAGCAAGAAGCCTAAACCCTCCCAAGATGCTTCATGTATCCACCTATGGGACTACACAGCAACTCACATCAGTCAGTGACACATTTGTCAGTTTACTTTTTGTTTGTTTTTTCATAACTGTATCAAGCAATTCTCTAATATGTATTTTGCAACAATTGTGCTTTGCATTAACCTCATTTTAGTCAATTTCATAATCAAATTTCAGGATGAAATATCTACCATTAAAGGAAACTCAATTATACTAAAACTCCTCTGGAATAAACTCTAATAACAACCACAAACAGAAAATTATTTTGTTTTAAACTGATCAACTTTTTTACATTTTCTTTTAAACAGGAACAAGAAATGCATTGGATCCCGCAAGAAACAGTGAACTGAAGAAACCTTCTTGAATCTCAAGGAGCCTATAATTTCCAAGGAAATCTTGACTGGTTTAAAAAGTGTTCAGAACTGCAGTTGGTTTCTGCAATTAAAGTAGTTGCTTAAGGTGAATATATTATGGACGTAACTATATTTAAGACTCTAATCTTAAAGGATCCCATTTCCTCAACACAGTCTATTGAACAAACAACACAAAAGGATGCCACGCACCACAACAGCTTCAGGGGCTGGGGCATTAATCGCAGAATGTAATCACACATCCACATGTTTAATTGTCCCTGTTGCTGCAAATTTCAGAGCAGAAAGTCTAAGGAAAACGTTTAGCTCCTCTTTGAGCTGAAATAAAACAGTGCAATTAGTGAAACTGATCTTGGGAGATGAATGCAGGCTGATATGAACATCTAGGTAAATTAAAACTGTTAAAACTGAATGATCTTTGACTTGTTAACATGTGTTGCTTACTCTGAAAAAAAAAACAGGAAAAAGGCTCATAGAAAATTAAATTGCGCCAGGAAAAAAAATCAAACTCCCCCAAGGTACAGGAAGTGAGATACTTTATTACTATACATTGATCTGTCAATGTGACTCTAGGAAAGTCTGAGCAATCAAACTGTAGGAAACACATTATCGTTACACATATCTATACAATGTTGAAATTAGTCAAGTTCAAAAGTTCAGCTGCAAGTGGCTGCAGGGACGGCTGCTGCCACACCCCTTTCTGCTGTCAGCATGTGAGAGGAGTCCAGGCTTGGAAACAAGGCTGAAATTGACCATGTGCCAAGAAGGAGAATTGAGCAAGAAAAACCCACAGTAACGTTCAACCTTAAACCACAAAGAGGAAAAAGGGACGGGGGCGAGAAGACGAAGGGGTGGCTAACTGTGCTGCTGAGCTGGGAGAGTGTGTGTGTGTGGGGACATTAGCCAGCTCCAGCCTCTGCTAGAGCCATGGAGAACTCAGTCCTCTCCTGTGTCCTTTATCCAGGCGATGGGAATATCAGTGAGGCAAAGACCTGTCCAAAAAGGCTCTGCGGAGAAGCGGAGCAGCATCTAGGGCCCCCGGCAAAAGCTCTGGGGGAAGCCGAGCGCAGCAACGGCAGCCAGCCGCAGCCCGGCTCCACGGAAGGGAGCGCATCAGCGGGGGACGAGGAGAGCGGGGGTGGGGAAAGCGCCGAGCTCCCTTTGCAAGCCCCCTGCGGTTTCAGCTCCTCCTTGTGCTTCAGCTCGCCCGGGGCGGGGGACAAAGCCCCGCAGCAGGATCCCGGAGCAGCCTCCTCCTGCAGCCGGGTGGTGAAGAGCCAGTGGGAAATTAACAACGCGGCGTCCGAGGAGGAGGGGGAGGCGGGAGGAGCCGACATCGCCCGGCCGCCGCCTGGCACTTACTGCCTCCAGGCTGGAGCGCAGCCCAGCAGCCCGCAGCCGCCGGTCTCGGAGGAGCCGGACCTGGTGATCGAAGTGTCCGGCCGGCGGATCCGAGCCCACAAATCGGTGCTGGCGGCCAAAAGCGACTATTTCCGCGCGCGCTCGTCCCGGGACATCCTGCGGGTGAAGGGGGTGAGCTACGGGGCGCTGCGCCTGCTCATCGACTACGTCTACACGGCCCGCATGGGCGAGGTGCGCCACGACAACCTGGCCGAGGTGGTGAGCGGCGCCCGCGTGCTGCAGATGCCCTGCGCCCTGCACTGCGCGGCCGAGGCCATGCGGGCCCAGCTGCGCCTCGACAACTGCTACCAGCTGCTGTGCCTGGCCAAGAAGCAGCGGCTGGCGGAGCTGCGGGAGGCCGCCTACCGCTTCATGAGCGACCACTACCTGCAGGTGCTGCGGGAGCCCGCCGTCTACGGGCGCCTGAGCGGCGCGGAGCGGGACCTCATCCTGCAGCGCCGCCTGGAGGCCGGCAAGCGGTGCCTGCTGGTGGCTGAGGTCAGCGACGCCTTCGAGAGGCTGAGCGCGGGCAGCAGGCCGCAGAGCCGGGAGAGCAGCCGGCCGCAGAGCCCCTCCTCCGTCGTGTCGCTGGAGGAGAGCAGCTACCTGATCTACTGCTACCAGGAGGCGGCCAAGGAGTGGAGGGTGCTGACCCGCCTGCCCGAGGAGGCCAACGTCAAAGGCTGTGCCATGTGCGTCCTCTACAACTACCTCTTCTTGGCTGGGGGCATCGCGGCAGCGCCGGGCGAGCAGCGCGCCCGCCTCTCCGACAAGGTCTTCTGCTACAACCCACTCACCGACACGTGGAGCCAGGTGCGCCCGCTGGGCCAGCCCCGCTCGCAGCTCAAGCTGCTGGCCTTGGACGGCTACCTCTACGCCGTGGGGGGCGAGTGCCTCTTCACAGTGGAGAGGTACGATCCGCGGGCCGACCGCTGGAGCCCGGTGGCACCGCTGCCCAAGGGTGCCTTTGCCGTGGCGCACGAAGCCACCACCTGCAACGGGGAGATCTATGTGTCAGGCGGCTCCCTCTTCTACCGCCTGCTCAAGTATGACCCCCGGCGGGACGAGTGGCAGGAGTGCCCCTACAACAGTAGCCGCTGCCGCTCCGCCGATATGGTGGCCTTCAAGAGCTTCATCTACCGCTTTGACCTGAGTGGCAGCCGCGGTGAGCAGGGCCAGGCCGGTGGGGTCGAGGTCTTCCGCTACAACACCGTGGCCAAGCGCTGGAGCCAGTGCGCCTCCCTGAGGCCCAGCAGTGGCCCCCTTCAGCCCTTTCGCTGTGCTGCCCTGGGCAGCACCATCTACTGTGTCAACCGGGCTGGCACCCTACGTTTCAACCTGGCCCAGGATGGCGAGGTGGAGGCTGACGGGGGGCTGACGGGCAGCTTTGACGCGGACCTGCTCAAGGCCCCCTTCGAGGCCAAAGGTGTCCTCCTGCCCTTCGTGCTTACCTTGCCGGAGAAGCCAGACAAAGCTGGGGAGCCGGAGAGCCCCCTGGTGCTCTGAGTGGGCCTGGCGTGAGGGCAGCCAGATCAACTGCAGGAAGGGGCTACAACTGGTTTCTGCCTGGTGCCACCATCAGCTGGTCTGGGGCCCCTCTGCCACTGCATGGCAAACATCTAGCCAGGGGCCTACTCCAGCTGGCAGGATTAGAGGGAGCTGGACCTGCCCCTAGCTCAGCAGCCTGTCTAACAGCCACAGCCCCTGACTAGCGGCATCTTCAGAAGGTATGCATGCATTAGAGGGCTGGGGTTCCCCTCTTGAAATGTTGATCTAGGGCTGCTGCTGGTTATAACCACTCTAATCTTTACTTTGCTTCATGTGGGAAGAATTCATTCTTTGGCGCTGGTGAGCAGCCAAGCAAATTAAGAAAAGCTGCTAAAATAGGATAATCTTTGGGATAATGTGGGTCAATTCCCAATCTGGAGAAGACCTTTCCTCCTGGAGTTATATAAATCCCTGAAAACAGAAGCTTATAAGGGAATATTTAATAATAGTGTTGCTCTTGTATATATACACAAGAGGGCTGCTTCTTCTGCCATTCATTTTCTCCTCTCTTTTGGATATTAGTTGTGAATACTGCTGGCTACATAAAGGAATTCATTTTACTTTTGATGCTAAACTCAACAGTGCATATGTTAGAAAAGTGTAAGGAGATCATCTGAATTGCATCCTTTCATTTTTGGTTCAACAGATTCTTTAAGGAAGACATGGCACTGTAGCCCCAAGAAACTGCAACCACAATGAATGATTTAACAGAGACCAGATTTAAAGTTTTTAAGCGACACAAATGCCTGCCACATGTTCATATTTAGAATACTGGGGAAAAGTCAATTTACCATAGCACTGCAGAATTGTGGGTGAAAGAAGTGATAATTTCTGTAAAAGACAATGCTTTACTTTTTTATCCGAAGTTTTAAATTATAGTAAACAGAAAGCAAAGCTGTTCAGTTCATGGCGGATTGACGTGACTGGATGCCACTGATTTTTGGGGAAAACATTTTGTATTTCACTGCTCTTTAATTAACTGCAAATCAATGAAAATGAACCTAAACCAAATGTGAATTCTTTAAAACTGATTGCATTCAGTTTACATATTACATTTTATGTCCAGTAGCCTGTGGTAAGAGACTGTTCCAGCATAGAACAAGGCTATCACTGGAGAACAAGAAAAACAAGAGTTTGCTACGGGGCTGATTATACGTATGTACTAGCATAATGTTGAGATTTCCCTATCTTTTAATTGAGAGACTGATTTATTTATTTGAGGTAAATGAGTGTTGTAATTAATAATTCACTTGTCAATTATAGTTCATACTGATACCATATACTTTTGTTTGGATTCTGAATCTTTCGAGAATAATTGTTTATGGAGCAGCATATAGGGAAGAGAAAAATGATGTAATGGGAAGTTCAAGCATACTTTTTATCATGTTATTCAGTAGAACAAGTGTAGACCTTCTGGACAGGCATGCTGTATTAAAAAGCACACTTGCATTTATTTTATACATTTTATATGTAGACATTCAATAGAAGGACACAGCAAATCTGTCTAGCTTTACAGTAATTAATGAAAAACCATTTTCTTAAAATAGACCCAGTGGTTTTGCTGTTGTTAATTCAGCCTGGAGTTGTCAGTTGATTATGGAAAAGAATTGTTTATGAGTATTCAGCATTCTAGAAAGACATAACAACTTCACATCAAAGAACTGCAGTAGAAGAATCCTTATGTTTTATTAAAATATCTTATTTTAGCAGGTTACTAACAGTAAAATTCTTATCTCTCATTGCTACTTCTGAAGAAAGGCAGCAGATTCTACTATGAGACATCATTTTGACAGAAGACACAGAGTTTATCTTTATGGTTTATTTGATGTTTTATACAGTTGATCTGATTAGAATGCTATTTAGAAACCAGTGGTGCAATCATGAAGCCTTTAGTCAAATTATCTCCCCAATAAAGTCATAGTAAGTGTTGCCTGAACAAGGATTTTATGACTGGACTATATAAATTTTAGCCTAGTCAGCATGCTAGTTGGTTGAATGGGATTTAACACTGCAGTTAGAATTTATGTTGTACATACAAGTGAAGGTTAGATATTGATCTTTTACTTGCCGATATACTTAACAAATTAGTTAATTCCTTAGTTGGACAAATACAGTTTTGTGTTTTTCTCCTAATTATATTATTGCCTTCTAAATATAAGAAGAGCTGTGAGGCTAAAGAAAAAATCATTTGTGTGCATTATAATTTTTCATTTAATTGTAGCACAGGTAATGCTTACAGTTCAGTAACTGCAAACACTTCTGCACATGCTTAAAGCTAAGCAGTGTGCAAGTATTGCTGGATCAGAGCCTGAACCAGTATAAGGACCAGATGCACATATTGAAATGTCAGTTTATCTCATAGTACAGTTATACAATTGTTTATGTATTTGAATACCTTATCTAATACACTATTTATACTACCTTTCTACTGAGGAAGCTAATCAGGTTTGTAACTTTTTTTCCCTTTGCATTTTAATTTGGTGGTATTTTATGAAAATGCTACCTGATTAGTTTTGGAAATCACTGTGACCTTAAATTTATAAAGATATTCCACAAACATCCAGCAAAGATTTGAAATGTACCTTTATGATAATTTAAGATATTTGTTGCTGTCTATGACTAGAAAACATTTGCAAATACACTTTACAACAAAACCAACCAAAAATAAACAAACAAGATTAAATCAAGAGTGCTACAAACACCATGAAGACATTTTCACTATTTCATTCAGACTAGGAATGATAGTACTGGGCCAAAATGTGCTCTCGCTATTTACCCTGTGAAAAACAATCTGGTTTTAATTAGTAGTAGTCAGTCAAATAGAATTTTCTTTATATCCTAGTTGCATAATCACAGCCAGATGATTGATTTTTCTGGTAACATAAAGACATTTCTAGTTGGTTTCCTATTCTCTGCACCATGTTTCCTAAGTAGGTCTCCTGTGACTTTTTTCCCATTATATCTTCAGTACTAAATTAAGTTATGAATGTACCATGTGAAACAAAGATGCAAGCCTTACTAGCAAAGTTAGCAACAGACGGAGAACCAAGCAATGACATGAGAAAGACCCTTAATGCCTGCAACACTGTTACTCCTGTTTATCCCTTGAAACCAATTCAAAGGAATAATTGTCAAAAGAATATCCCTATTGCTCAACACAAAAATTGCTAAACAATATGGGAATGATGCTAATCATAGCTGTTTAATGAATAAAACTGTTGTGCAGTAGCTAATGTGAATTCCATGCACAATGAAATCCCTTGTAAATAAATAGCTGATAGAATTTCAGCTGCTAAAAGAATAAATTATTCACACGAAAGCTGTACCTCTCCTATGCTGTTTGGTTAGGTATCAAAATGATTGCTCTCAGTACCTTTGGTTATCTATTGTTCATGAGTAGCTTATTGCTTTTCATGCTTTAACAGCATTGATTCCAGTGACCGCTCCACAGTTTCTTTCCATTTTGCAAGCACAGAGCTTAAACTCAGCACTGGGTTGATTTGCTTTGTGTCTCTATAGTGACACCTAGCACTTGTTACTTGAACAAACACCAGAAATTCTATAGTGAGTTACTTTTTTCTTAGTTTGAGTTTTTCTCAATGACATTGATTTTGGTACAGTTATAAAAGCATAAGAAAAGTGGAAAAACTCTTACTTATATCATATCCTAATGGTACCATTAAAGTAACTGTAGTGAGTCATTTAATGAATCTGTCTGTAAAGGATAATATCCTGCCTTTGTTCTGTGCGCTGAACTCACAATGGATTGAAAGGCCTTTTATGTGTGGTGTGATAGCAGAATGTAGACCTAAGTAATTTCTAAAAAAGAGTACCTTTTAATCTAAGGCTGGGCGGATCCTGTTGGAGGGTGGTGAAGCACTGGAATAGGTTACCTAGGGAGGTGGTGGAATCTCCTTCCTTAGAGGTTTTTAAGGTCAGGTTTGACAAAGCCTCTGGCTGGGATGATTTAGTTGGGAATTGATCCTGTTTTGAGCAGGGGGTTGGACTAGATGACCTCCTGAGGTCCCTTCCAAACCTGATATTCTATGATTCTGTGAATACTCAAAGGTAGGAGACTAGGGTAGATGTACACCTAGAGGGCCAAATTCTGCTCTCAGTTAAATCAGTGTAAATATGGAATAATTCTACTAATTTACACCAGTACAACTGAGAACAGAATTTGGCCCACAAACTGAGTCAAATTCTGCCCTCAGAAATGTCCAATCCCACTGATGTCACACCATTCATTTTGGCTTAAGAAAAGTATTGTAGTAGGAGCCGCTGGAGTAAATTTACCAGAATTAGGAATCAGTATTCTATTTTGTATTTTAGAGGTTCTCTCAGTTTCACAGGTTGCCAGCATTTATCCAGCAGATAGGAGAAAATGTGAATTTTGTCTCCTGCTCTATTTATTTATTTTTAACTACCGTATATTTAGCCAAAGCAAACAAAATAATGGTTGGGGAGGGTACTGGGGAAGCCCAAAGTAGTATTTTAGCCAGCGTGGAATACATGGCCAGTAGTCTTAAAATATTTTAGTAAACACATTTTCCTATTTATATTTTTTCCATAACTGGAGCACATTTCAAACAAATACAGTATTTTTCAGTGAGCTAGTTTATTGCAGCAACCTCATGCTTTGCTCTTAAGCGTTAATGTTAGTGATGAATAAACCCTGGACAAATTTGTGAAACTATAAAATGACCACATTGATACTGTCATTTATCACAGACTAACTAATGCAAACGCTTCAAACACTGTGCACAATTCAGGTGAATTACATTTGTAACTGATGTATTTATTAACAGTTCAGTTTTAAATATCTAGGCAAAAATCACTGTAAAGCTTTTTATGTACTCTAATTTATGCTGTAATGGAATAAATACATGCAAAAGCTCCCCTTAGGGCTTTGCGGGTAGTCGGTGTCCTTTCTTTATTCTATATTACATTTCTTTATTTTATATATAGTAATCTATATTGTTTACAATAAGTAAATAGTGTTGTGTGCAATCTTAACATACAGCAGGGGATTGAAGTCCTAAGTACAGTATAATTGGCACATACATTTTAATAGCAGCAAAGAATCCTGTGACACCTTACAGACTAACAGACGTTTTCGAGCATGAGCTTTCGTGGGTATTGGTGCCACGGGATTCTTTGCTGCTTTTACAGATCCAGACTAACACGGCTACCCCCTGATACTTGACATACATTTTAATGGTATTCATGCTCATGTTACAAAAGTTTGGAAAATATGCACTGTGCTATGAAAACAGTTGCTAGTCCAGCTGAAAGAGCACATTTTCTTTTTGTAATGTGTTTGTACTACAAGGTTGAAATCCACTTTGCTATTAAAAAAACGAATTAATTGACTACTGTGTAGGTGCAGTGGTGGTAGGTTGGGGAAGTGATACCACCCCCAGACCTGGAGACAAGTTGTGGGGACTACAGCATGGTTTATTTCTACTTCCTATTGCTTCCATAAAGAAGCTAAAATACATTAATTAACTGTATCTAAAGTTACAGTTAAGGTTGCATGAGCATATTCTGATATTATTTAAGATGTCAGATTCCTCATAGTTGGCAAATCTAAGGGAGGCATAGGGCCTGATTCTCCACTTACACCAGGTTATTGCCACTCCTTTGACTTCAGTTGAGTTACTGCAGATTGGCACAAGTGTGAGTACCATCAAGCCCCTAGTTCAAATTTACGACTCTGCCTCCAACTGCTGTTTTTCTTGTGAGTAAGTTGAAGTCCAGTTCTTTTGAAGTTAAAACACAGACAGACTGAAAGAGATCTAGGGGCCAAACTCATAGGCAAGATGAGATAGATTCAAAGTTGGTGTAAATTTAACTCTCCCCCAGCTATCCTGATGGGCAAACTATACCAGTTTAGACCCTTACGTTTACCTAATTAGAGCCAAATTCTGCTGTCAGTTGCACCAGTATAAATATGGAATAACTCAACTGTCCTCACACACACCTTACCACTGTGCAGTTTGCCCTTTCTCTTGCATATACCTCACCACCGAATTTGACCCACTGTTTGCAAGTGTGTTTCATCTGGTGTAACTCACCGAGAGGCCAGAAGAGAAGAATGCCTCAAGAAAAGCACTTATCTGGATAGGGTAAGCATATGTAAGGTTCAGTGGACAGCTTCCCCTCCTCCCCTGCAGTTTAAATGTACACCATTTCCAGTCCCCTGAGCATATAAATGCCTAGATTTCCACTCACAAATCCTGTGTGGGTTTAAATAAGTCTGTTGGAGCCTAATTAGGTGTCAGGGACTGTAGTGCTGACATCAAGCCTCATCCTAGGAGATTTGTGCATGCAAATTACATTGAGTTTAGTAAAAAGAATAGGAGTACTTGTGGCACCTTAGAGACTAACAAATTTATTTCAGCATGAGCTTTCGTGAGCTACAGCTCACTTCTTCAGATACATAGATCTGAAAGGAAACATATAAGGCCATACTATTCCCTTTATTGGCATTCTCCATGTTGGAGAATGGCAAATGTGTGAGGTTCTCCTGGCATCATTTGTCCCTCAGACCTGAGATCTGAAGAGGAAGAGGGTTCTCTGTGCCTCCATACTGACTCCCAGCTTCCGTTAGTCCCCTCCAACTTCTTGACAATGCAACTTCTGTGGAGAGGGAACCAGGTAATGCTAACACACACAAAAACCCTCGAAATAACCCAGGGGTTTCTGGGAGTATACTTTGTGTCCACGGCTTTGTTTCCTCTAACCATTCAGCCTGTACTCACAGAAGGTTTAGAAGGCTTTGGGGAAAAAGCAGAAGAATGAAGCTGAGTTGGCACTCTGTCTCTCTTTCTTTTTCCTTGGGCTGGGTTATGCTGGATACACTTGGAGAAGAAAAGATGGCAAATCATTTTTAGTATGAATGTTCATTTTATGTTAAATACCTACCTTTTATAGTCCTTTTGCAACACCCGGTGTCTGACACAGCTGTAGAAGTACCTATACTTCCATATAACTCACACAGCCAAATATATTAAACAAACTATATGCCTATGAAGGGTTCTTTAAAGACCACAAAGAGTCAGGACCTCAGTTTTATCCCTTCTAAAAAACTCTGATAGCCTTATAACCTTGATATGTGTTTTTTTGAACCATCCTGTGAAAGTTACTGGAGTTAAAAGCCTGATATATAACACTACAGGATGGTTTAAAAAACAAGAAAGCCAGCCAGCCAGCCAACTCTCTATTCTTTACTACATTCTATGGGCCAGATTCCCAGCTGGTAAATCAGAATAGCTCCACTGAAATCAGTGGATTCAACCCTAAAATTTATTTAGAATGTTTCCCACACAAAGCTGTTGAAAAAACACAGAGCCATATTCTGTAGGACTTCTCATCAAGATAATCTGAGAGCTGTTGTCTCTAGCAGCCCCTCTCATCATGCCAGGATACTGGTTCAATACTGAACCCAGAAGAAAGACAGTCATCTCATGAATCCCCATCACTGCTGTCTCATTGAAGACTGACCCAGCTAAGCTTTTGATACCTGATGCAATCTCAGCACAAAGTGAGATGGGTGCTTGACTCAATGTTGCTATAAATTCATGAGATTACAACTTTTAAGGGATGGGTTTCCTTCTCCTAAGTATAAATCTTATTTCTTAAAGTGTCACTAGTATAATAATGTTAATTCTTGCCATTAGCTTTTATTTAAGTCCATTAAAGGTAGTTTTGATGCCAAGGAACAGATTCTCAGCTGCGTAAATTGAAAATGTATACCAGCTGAAGATCTGCCCCCCTCTCCCCAACTTTAAATGTTCATTATCAATAGCTGCTTCCATGTGGAACAGGAGTTGCCATTGTAAAGACAGCCAAAATTTACTACTTAATTTTCTACTAACCCGTCCATCTTCTTTCTGTGTAATTTATAACCACAAGTTGTCTGAAAAAAAATATAGTATAAAGTGTGGGGGGGGCGTAGAAAAAAATCACATTGATTTCTTTTATTATGCCCCATTTTCCAGTTATTTCTCCTGAGTCAGAAGGATTATGCAAAAGCTGGAGCAACAAATATCCATGCTAAGGCATATTCTTTCAGAAGTTATGCAGCAAACAAGCTATTTTTCTGCTGGGATAGAATATAAGAGATACAGAAAAGAACCTATTGATCCAGGGATGTGATTGTAAACAGCGTTTACCATACACTCATTTCCATTGATCTAATTCTATTCTCATTTACACATATGTAACAATACAAAATCAGGTAACTGAAGACAGTATTTGGTGCAGTATCTTCAGTTTTGCATTTGTAAATAGAAAAAGCCTCTGGTCCTAATTGTGATTTTCCTAGTGTATTTTATTGAGGAAACAGAGACTTTATTGTTTCCCTCTCACCCTCTCTGCTATGAGTTTGTCTTCCTCGTTGGCTCCTTTTTGATCTAGGAAAACTGGAGGAATTCTCCTTGTTAGGTGCAAAGTACAAAGGTTGGTCTACAGAGCAGTGATTTATATCAACATTGACACATAACAAACAGAAGTGAAACTTTAAGGGGTCCCTGCTCCTCTGGGTTTCTTTCTGCCTTTTGAAAAGGACACTATGTATTTTTAAATAAAATAATACATTCCCTACTTTATACATGGATGATAGTTGTGAGGCAAACCTGTAGCCAGACCAGGGCTGCTCAACCAGGTGTCATGACTCCCCCCTCCAACAGAGCCTGCAGTGACTCAGGCATGCTGCGGCAGCCTATCCCTTAGCAGGCCCTGGTCAGATGACCTCCTGGCACAGGCAAGTTAGTCTGTGTAATAGCACTGCGTGGCCCGCAGGGGCGGCTCCAGGCACCAGCACGCCAAGGGCGTGCTTGGGGCGGCATGCCATTGGGGACGCTCTGCCAGTTGTCGCGAGGGCAGCAGGCAGGCTGCCTTCAGCAGCTTGCCATCAGAGGGTCTGCTGGTCCCGCGGCTTTGGTAGACCTCCCGCAGGCATGCCTGTGGAGGGTCCGCTGGTCCCGCGGCTTCGCTGGGACCAGCGGACCCTCCAAAGGCAAGCCACCAAAGGCAGCCTGACTGCCTTGCTTGGGGCGGCAAAATGCCTAGAGCTGCCCCTGGTGGCCAGGACCCTCCTGCTGCCTTTCACTGAAACAGACGCACTAGGCCAGTGGTCTCAACGAAGGGTATAGCAAGTCATTTAGATTTTTGTCTAGTTTTACAGCAGGCTACATAAAAAGCGCTAGCGAAATCAGTACAAACTAAAATGTCATACAGACAATGACTTGTTTATACTGCTCTATATACTATACACTGAAATGTAAGTACAATAGTTATATTGCAATTGATTTATTTAATAAGTATATGGTAAAAATGGGAAAGTCAGCCATTTTTCAGTAATAGTGTGCTGTGACAGTATTGTATTTTGATGTCTGATTTGTAAGCAAGACATCTTTAAGTGAGGTTTAATGTGGGGATATGCAAGATAAAGCAGACTCTTGAAAGGGTACAGTAGTCTGGAAAGGTTGAGACCCACTGATTTAGGCTTCCAGCATGCCTTTGATCTGCTTCCCATTCTTGCTCCAGCCTTGCTTGAGCTTTATTACAGCCCACTTCAGCCTTTTCCATCCCCTACTCTGACCTTGTTCCAGCCCTGTATCTGCTCCTACCCTTAGACTAACTTCAACCTGGCTTTGACCTATGATCTGCAACTGGACTTTGACTATGATATTAATTTGACTTGCCTACAGACTCTCACCTCAGTTCTGACTCACAGCTGTCACTGGACTCTGGTTTCAGCATTACCATTGGCCCAGTCCTGATTCTATGTTCAGCTTCGACCACTGCTCAAACCGCCAGGCCTGACAGCCTGAACCAGAGCCTGACAATAGTACTCGATTATTCAAGAGCTATCTTCTGTGTTGCCTATCTAGATTTAGGCTAATTAATCTTTCTCTTCCTTCTTTATCCTATTCAGTCTCATTATCATGGGTGTAGCACCAGTGACTATGGTACTCATCAATGTTATGTTTCCAAAAGTCCTGAGATTTTTGGAGACATTCTCAAGATTTTGAGAAATCACATACAAGCTTGATTCTCCAGCCTCAGGTAGGTGTGATACCCAGTAATTTTCTATGGTCTCTTTGAATTTCTCCTCACTTTCAAGTTGTCCACTTCAACTCTTATTATTTATAAAGCACAAGCTAAACCAGAATTTTTAAAGATGAAATATATTACTAATGTTCAATATTGCAAAAAGCACACTAACAAGGGAAGCTCCTCTCACTCTTAGTGGATTCATGCTACAAAATATGATGTGTCAAAAAATTCTACTGTTCCACCCACACATACTCCCAATCTCCCAGGAAACAAAAGCTGCATCTATGCTTGGATTTTTGTTGCTAAAATGTTTCCATATTACTGCCAGTGGTTCACCTACACCAGTTGTTGCAACACTGGTGGCTTGGCTGCAGGCCACTGCTGGCATTTTAAGCAGTGTGTTCTCTAACCATGCTCAGAAAAGGTCCACAAGGCAACTGTGCAAAATGTAGGTCCCTTCTCTGCACTAGCACTGATGGAGCAGGATGGACAGTAGTAAAAATTTCCCAGTACAGAGAAAACCAACAGTACCCAGGGTCTTCTGACAGATGGTCCCATCACTGCAAAGAGAACCAGACCTCCTGTCCCTCATTCTCTTTTTTTCAAAATGCAAATGAATTATTAAAGCAAATAACAACATGCCATACTGATACCCTGTGGGCTGTAAAACTCAATCAAACAAGCAAGCAATAACAAAGCACTTTTTATGAAAAGGCAGCAGAGATGTGCATAAACCTATCATCCTATAAATGAGACAACCAAAAAAATTAAGTGATGCTGTTAGTGCAGAAGTGGATTTGAGTGCTATAAGGGGATAACTGAATCTCCTGTTGCAGTAGTGGAAACATTAATAGAACCTAACATCCAAGAGAAGACAACTGTGTTTAGAGGGGACAGTTCCCATTTACAATGTTCAGTTTCCTTCTTCAGTACTGCTATCTGCTACATCGACTGGCTAATTCTTACAAAGTAAATAAAGCAGAGAAATGAAATGACTTGGCAGACTACATAAACGCCCTAAGGTCATTGTGTGTTGTATTTGAAAGCTGCATTCAGAAGTCATGTCTGAAAACTGAAACAGCTTGGAGGTCATGTGTTGGTTAGCTATCTCTGGCACTGTTCCCTTAAAATGTTTTGTTACATCAAAACAAGGCAAAACATTTTTCTTCTATGGTTTCAGATCTGGAAACAACAATAACTGAAATGCACTAAATACAAATCCCTTGGAAATGTTTCGAAGGATTTTTTTTAAAATTTTCTTTTATGATCAGTTTTTGGCTGAAGCAGACTCAAATAGCTCTGGGCAGAACCGGGAAGTCTTAGACCCTGTTTATACTTAATAAGTTTTGCCAGCATAGCTACGTCAGCTAGGAGTGTGAAAAGACTCGCTCCCTTAACCAACAGAGCTATGCCCACGAAAGTCCTGGTGTGGATACAATTATTCTGGCCAAAGAATCCTTTTGCCAATATAGCTTCTTTTGTTCAGGGAACTTGGATTTTGGTAAAATTTTTGATGTAAGCTGAATCTCCACTAGAAGGGTTTGCTGGTATAGTTACACCAGTATAGCGTTGCTAGCAAACCATTTCCAGCATAGACAAGGCCTTAGTCTCTTTTCCAAAGCCGCTAAAGTCAACAGAAAGACTCCCACTAACTGCAACAAGCCTTGGATCGAGACCTTAAAAAGGTCACTTGATGGGGAATCACAAAGGTCCTGATCCAGCATTCCTTATGCACCAAAGCAGCCCTTGAAGAGAACAGGAGTTTGGAGTGTTTATGGATTGTAAACTTGGCCCCGGGTGCTGAGTTAAGATTAACTCCTACAGGACCAGTTAAGATGGGCCATTGGAGCTTACTCCCAGTCATACTTGCCCAATACCTGTGTGTGAACAGCCCAACGTTCAGACTAGATGCTGAAGCTTAATTTAATGCTAGCAAAAGGTATCAGAGTGATAGCCCTGAATAGTGCTGTCTTTTATTTGTCCTTAAAATAGGTATAACACAAGCAGCATCAGCATGGGCTGCACCTCACTATGCCACCAAGCTGCTTTACCCTTGAACTTCTAGATGGCCCTCCTCAAGGGGTGAGAGGGTAGTTCATTTTCCAAGTCCATTCAGCCTGTGGCCACTCCAAGAATGGTGCTAATGGATTCAGATTGTGGAAGTGGCTGGTTGTGCTACATTTGTTTGGCCTTTCTCTAACTGAATATGTAGAGCCTGAGTCTCTCTAGGGGTATGTCTTCACTGCACAGTTAACCCAGGCTCTTACCTAGGTTTTAGACCAACCTCCCTCCTCCACCATCCACACAGAAAAAGCTCTGAAACAGGTTTGGAGTTGCTTTAAGCCTAGGCTAGTTTACCCAGCTGTGGGTATAGGTTAGCACCCAGATTATCTCAGACTGGAACCTGCTAACTTTGCACTGAGGATGCAGACAAAATCACTTGAATGTTGACAGTCCGTCAATGCCTTTCCCACAATCCCCCCAAAGGACAGCCACATTCTCCTACAACTGATGCAACTAACTGGGAAAGCAATCTAGAACAACTCAGCACAAACCACCATGGACTATGCCCCCAGATACACACAGGCAAGTGCAGAAACAGTGAGGACACGGTAACAGGGGTAGAGCTTTGCTGTGGGGATGCTCAGATCCAAGTGCCAATCATCTAGGTAACTTGTGCAGTGAAGACACACTCTCACTTAATAAGTGTAAACCCAGAGTAACTCCAGTGAAGTCTAGGGTCAAATCAGAGTAAAAGTAGAGCAAGTGAAAGAAGGCTCAGGCCCATATTTAACTTTGTTACACCAAATTTGCACTGTTGTTTCCCCATAGACTACAGAGGAGCTACACAGGTTTTAGGATGGATTAACAGGATGGGGAATCAGGCCCCTAGTTAGTTACTTAACAAATATATTTATTAGCTCCCTTCACTATGGGTACCATTTGCTTGTCCTATTCTCATGCTTCCTCTTCCACTGTGTCTTTCTCAGATGTATTTCTCTTGCTCTGGTAGTGTTGCGGTAAATGATATCACTAATCTTTCAGCAGAGATTCTGTACACCAAATGCTTTCTCCTTGCTGACAACTTGCTTGTGAGAGATTTTGTGCTGCAGACCTTGAAAAAAGAGGAAAACAGAAGCAATAAGTGCTCCTTTTCCTCCTTTGTGTGTGTGTGAAAATGTGTGTGGAATTTCATCTATTCAGCTTGACAAAAGGCTCTTTTTCTTCGGTAGTCCTTGAAGTTGAATTTCCTCACTGTGCCCAATGTTTTTCTCTCTGGATGCCATTCAAGGAACAAATTGGGATAACTAAGTGTCCTCTGCTGTGACCTCAGAGAAGTCACTGCAGCTTACATAAAGTACATGAACTCTTCAAACCCATGTTGATTCATCGGTGATTATTATTCCTTTAACTATATTTAGGCTCCCTCCGCCCAGGTCCAATAGTTCTAACCATTGGGAACATCTTTACAGTTATTATTTATACAGTGCCATACATGTGCATTATCTTTTTTACAAATAGGTAAAAATATTTCTTGACTGACATATGCTCTGATCCTGTAAACACACCTGCTTAACTTTATGTCCATAAATAGTCCCATGGGGTGAAATCTTGGTCTAAGGGAAGTCAATAGTAAAATTCTCTGTACTCCAACAGAGCCAGGATTTCACCAGATGAGTTCAGTGGGATTACTTTCATGTGTAAAGCTAAGTATGGATATAAATGTTTGCAGGCTTGGCACCATATTGGCTAACAGGTATTACCTTAGGCTCAGATAGAAAGAAATATCACAGGAAGACTGGCTAGTTCAAATGGCTGGTAATATTTTAAAGACTCTTCTCTTCTGGAGTACTCATTTGGTTCATTAACAGATTAGGAGAGAGTGAATCAGCTTTGTGTCTTTCACTTGTTTCCTTAGCCCACATCCAGTCCCCTATCACCTGCACTTACTAACAGGCTGTAGCTCTACAGAAACAAGGCGGAGATGATGTTTTGTAGAATGGATGGAAAAAGTGGAAGAACTAGGGGATGCCCTGAATGAGTCAATATGACCAACCTTTGTGACACAGATTTATTTCCAACATAAAGGTCTTGTTACATTCAAGCCTACTATTGGATTTGCAGGTAGTTGCTGCTGTAGCAACTTTTTACCATCTGTGCCTAACGAGAGAGGTGTGGCGATTTTTGTAGATAAACAGATCGTGCTTTTTCCACACTAAGATCAAACTTCTGTATTCATTATTCACCAGGCTTCATCTTGAGACCACCTAGGAGTTGAAGCTGATGCAGAATGCAGCTGCCTGCTTGTTCAGTAGAGTTTCACTCTGAGAGCATGTAGTGCTCTGTGACTTGCTTGGGCTGCCTGTGAGCTTCCAAGTGGAGTTCCAGGTATCTGCTGTTGATGTTAGAGCAGTTGTAATCATCAGTCATACTGAGGATGCCCTCTCTCTGGTTTAAATAGGAGGGAGCTGCCAGGAGAGCATTTCCATGAAGATTCCTCAGGTTTGGAGTTTTCTTTCCTTGCTGGTCCACCACAACAGAAGAATTGTTTATCTCCAAAATGTGCTATAAAGTCCATCTTCCCCACCACTCCCCAAAGACTTGGGGAGGAGATAACGTGAGCACTTTAAACTATATAGGAAATAAATGAACTTATTTTGGGGAAATAATATCTGAGTAAACCCTTTTATTTTTTATACCACACAGTCACTTTCACATTAGTTTCTTCACAGCAATCAAGATATTGATCACGTTAAGTTTGCTTGCTTAACTATTTGCATCTCATTCCTATCCATGTAATAATACGCACAACAGCTTTCCATTATTTGCTTTCCAGGATTTATCTTATGCTTTATCCACATGGTGGGTGTGAATGTCTCTTTTCGCTATGCCATGGATGGCAAGATACATGTCTTTCATGAGAGCAGGAAGGAATTTGCTGTTCAGAACAGTATTCTCACCTCTAACGCACTTCATGAGGTCTTGGTTCTGATCTTCACCTCTTCTTCCTGGACTGGAATAATGGATGGGTTGGGTAAAAAGTAAATAACCTGAAATAAACGTTGAAAACTATAGGGATAACCCACGAAGGGACAGAAGGAGAGAAAATTAATGAAGGATCCTGAGTCCCAAATCCAATAATGTTCTGAAGGGAAGAGATAGAGGAGAGGTTTGAGGACATTGCTGCAGCATTAGGAGGCACAGATGGCTAACATATCCAACTCTGAAAGGTGACGGCTGGTCTGTGCCAGGTCTTTTTAAGCAGACCTGGAGTAGGGTTGCCAGCCATAAAGTCCCTTGCCCCAGATTAATTTTGCTGGGATGCCAATATATTTCAGTGCACAGGAAATTACTTCAGTTTCTCCCACCTTAAAGCTAACAAAATTATATCAATTGTATTATGTCTTTGCACAAAGTCAAATGTACCTTCCAGGAATGACAATGACATGGCAAACTTTTTTGTTGGATTGGATGAATTAAACCAGTTCTGCCCCTCTTTCCTCTACAGAAAGTAGGTAGCTCTCCTTGGATCAGCTTTGTGCAGCTCGTGAGCCTTCAGACCTGGCTGCTGCAAGTTCCTTGCACTGAGGGGAGTTAAGTGGCTGCCAAGGGTGTATGCTTTTAAAAACCTTCTTTATGAGGGGAAAAAGGTATCCTGAGAGGTTTGTTATTCTTCAATTTTTTCTGTTTTTTGTTTTTTTTAACATTAGAAATTCAGGGTCTCTTTTAACTGTTAGACTCTATGATGATTTGAGAATCAGTTCAGTGGTGAGTTCACATTTGCTAAGAGATTGACCATTAAATCCTGGAGATTGAAAGGGATTTTTATTCAGATGCTTACAAAATATTTTAAAATATCAATTACAGTAACATAAGTAATGAAACATTTTGAATAATGGAAGTGAAAGCAGAGTCAGGATGAGCTCTACCCTGTCATCTGGTGGTGAATTATGGGGAGTGTGGAAAGGAATTTCAGGGAGTGTGGAAAGGAATTTCAGGTATTTGCATTGGCACACTCACCTCACTAGCATAGCCCATGGCAGCCTGGGATGGTTATTTTGACAGCTCTGGGATCCCCAATTTCTTTGTTATTGGGGCAGGAAGAATAAAGTGTTGTCACCCTGATTATGTGAATGAGGAACTATGAGACTGCTTTATGACAGAAATGACTCAATCTCAATTAAATAGTACTTGCTAGACAAGGGACATGGGTTCCAAAACCCAGTGAATTGAGAGAGGTTGGGGACTGATGTGTGTACCTGATGGTATGGGCCTGTTTTGAGGGCCTGGAACACCAATTGCACAGACACCTATCTCCACTGTTAAAGAGTAGAGCTAATTTTGATTCCATTAGAAGTCCATCTAAAGGCTGCTGAGCTGAATTCATGTTGGGCCAATGGTGCACCAGCACCGGGGCTCCCCTACTACAAGCTGAAATCACTGAGTGCTGTGTTAACTAGTGGGGGAGCCTGAAGAGCTATTGCTAAGCGGCTGGCAGAGCAGAGCAGTTTGCAGCATGTTGGAGCAGCCCATGGAACAGTGAGTGGAGTGGAGTGGAGCAGTTTGCGGGGACGGCTGGAGTGGCTCGCGGGTTGGCTGGAGGAGCGGCACAGCTGGTGTAGTGGAGCTGGTCATGGTGAAGGCTGCAGCAGAACTCCACGGAGAGGCGGAGCAGTTGGCCTTGGCCCACGTAAGGTGCCCCTTACCACCCTGTGTGGCCCCCCCCATTTCCACCCAGGTTGAGGGGGTTAAAACTCTGCAGATAAACTTTTGAACTCTGGGGTGGCACTGACCAGAGACTTTTGGGTTGTTGGACTTTAGGGTGATTGGACTTAAGACTCTAAGGGGGAAAGGACATTGCCAAACGTACTTGAAGCTGGGTTTTTGCTTATGGTTTGTGTTATAATCCTGTTTGTGGTGTTTCTCCAATGTGATGCCGCATTGTTTCCCTCCTTTATTAAAAGGATTTTGCTACACTCAGACTCCGTGCTTGCGAGAGGGGAAGTATTGCCTCCTAGAGGCGCCCGGGGGGGGTGGTATGTAAGTGTCCCAGGTCACTGGGTGGGGGCTACAGCCGGTTATGCATTGTGTTATTGAAACGGAACCCCTGGATACTGAACCCGGCCCTTGTTGCTGTCAACTCAGAGGGGCAGAAGGGTTACAGAAGTCATTATGGTAGAGACTCATCTTCACTTTATCTTCAATTAAAGTTTGGTGCTCACAGTAAACATTCCTTTGAGACCTCCCACAGGTCCATTTATGACTTTACTATGGTTCAAAACAAGCAGTAACTGCTAACACGTCCCCTGCCTTCCAGGACTTATTTTTACATCACACAGAAGCATACTATTCTCACTCTGCTTTAAAAACCATTTGAAAGCCTAGGATCCAGAAGTCTTCAACGGATGGACCTTTCTGCTCCCTCTCTTGAGGAGAAAGGGACAAGCAAGCTTCATTTACATCTTGTTTACCAATAATTCCACTTACCGAGTGGTGCTGTTTCAGTTGGAATTTAAGTTTTCATGTGTAATGTGTACTAATGAAAGGGCATAGGAACTATGTAGGCTAAACCCTGGGTGAGAGGTCACCAAGACTTTTCTTGACATGAACTTTGATTGGGTAACAAAACTTCATCCCTGCAATGGGAGGGGAAAGGGGCTTTGTTTTAGGAACCAGAAATTCTACCCAGACAGCAAGGGCTCTATCCAAGGGCCCTATTTTGCTTTCTGTTTCCCATTGGGAGATTTTATGCCTTTGTACTGGAGTCCATGGGAGAGGGCCACCCAGACTGACAACAGAGACCTGACTCCATGGCAAGGCCTTTATAGAGCAGTGGGATGGGGGAGTAGAGCTGGCTCCATGGAGATGCCCAGGTGGATCAGCAGTAATGGTAGAGCAGAGCTAACTCCCCTGAAAGGCCTGACTGGACCAGAGCAGAGCTGACACCACTGAGAGACATGACTGGACAGTGGTAGCAGAGCAGAACTGACTTTGTGGTGAGGACCGACTGGACTGACCATGGAAGTAGATTGCAGCTGACCTGACTCCATGGTGAAGTTGGATCAAACCAGCACTGTTAAGAGTGAGCTTATTTCATAGCACCCTTCCCCATTCAGTTGGTGAGGTGAGCTGAAAGCACAGAATACGACCAGGTAGCTGCACCTTGGCATGAGGCTGGCTGTGTCCTTTTGCATGACTGGAGGGGACCAGCAGATAGCCTTTGGCTACCATTGAGACCGAAATGACCTGTGGGCAGGTATTTTAGTGAGTGGGTTTTGTGATGAGACAGGGTTCTGGACTTCCATCAGCTGGGCACTTACTACTTGAGACTGGGAGGGGTTGACAAACTTCTTGATGTATTTGATTTTGGCTGTTCAATTAATTATATGCGTATCTCCATACACACACTTTGGTTGTTGTATGTTTCTTTTCTTTCTTCCCAAATAAGATTTCTGTGTTTCATGTTCCTGAAGGACTGCTGAGTAGAGCTGGTAGAATAATTGATTTTCTAGTCTGATCCAAAGTGAATATGGAATTCAGAAAAATTTTGGCAAGCCAAAATTTTGGAAGCTCATTTCAGGTTGAATGCAAAGTTTCGTTTGACCCAAAATATTTTGTTACCTCATGATTTTAAAGGACTAGATTCACAAAATGGGAGGGAGAGGAGAGGAGGAGAAGGTGGTGGTGGTGCTACTTCTGCCTTCCTTCTTATACATTTGAGCTCAGTAATTAGGGCACTCAGCTGGGATGTAAGAGACCTGAGTTCATGTCCCTGCCCCAGTGATTAATTATTGTTAGTCTCTGAGGTGCCACGAGTACTCCTGATCTTTTTGGAACAGCTTCACCAGGAGAGATTGAGAAAACATCACCTCAAAATATCCCGTAGCCTCCTGGTTAGGGCTGTCTCCAGCAATGCGGGAGGCCCAAATTCAAATCCTTTCTCCACATCAGGCAGAACTGAACCCAGGCTCCCACATCCCAAGTGAGTACCCTAATGACTAAGATAACCTTAAAAGTGATGTGGTAGCTCTTCCTGCTCTCTGAACTGTGCCTCAGTTCCTCCCCTTCCTCCCAAATGGTTTTGGCTGAAACCATTCAGTCATTGTGTCAAATGAATAGTAAATTTGCTGAAAGATTTATTTTTTGGCGAACTGAAACTATTAGCCAAAGTATGTGCTCAGCTCTACTCCTGAGTGCTTGTGAGTGGGGAGGAGGGCGGGGGGAAAGAAGTGCCTGTAAAAAATCTTTATTTTATTTCTCAGAGCCACAAATAAGAGTATACCTCTATGTGAGGGCTCAAGCCACTGTCTTTATTTTTCAAAAAGGAGCCTTTGACACATTGATCTGAGCCCTTGTTGTTGGCACCTGGCAGAAGGGTTGCATGTTTACAGATCAACTTGTGCTCGCCTTTATGCAAAATTTTTCCTGGGTTGTTTTGGACAGGAATTCTGATATTTCCAATACACTGGCGATAGGTAGAGGATGCATAGGAGTTAATGTTCTGAACACTATAAAATACAGTGCTACCTGAAAATAACTGGGCCATTCAGTCCCTGATGACCAAATACAAGTGCAGCTGTAACAATGCAAAAGGAGAAGTTGGCCATTGACCCTGATATTTTCAGTTTTGCTGAGGTGGTTTTGTTGAGGCTGTCAATAACAGGAGTTCAATTTTCAGCCCTAGGCATAAAGGCTAACCTGTGATAAATACACATCTGTTGTCCTCTCCAAACTCTTATATTTCTGCATGCAAACAGGCGTCTGTATTTTCGAACTCAGTAGCAGGATGCACGAATAAACGGTTAGCGGCTCAGTTTATTTATGTGCTATGGGTACCAAGAGGAACAGTTCTATGTCAGGTGTGAGAAAGTGACCAGAGGAAAGCCAAGCAGTCAGGTGATGAGGGAAAAATCTGCTGGAAAGGAAATCAGCTGAAAAGGAACTGAATTGAAAATGGAAGAGTGGGTAGATGAAAACGCTGGCAGATGAAGTGTAGGAGGCAGTGAAGAAAAGCTCCGCAAATACAGGAAGGTGTAATGGGTCTCTCTGCACCCACAGTTGCTGGATTGCAGAATGGATCTTGTTTGAAAGAACAGGATATAAAAGATAACATGTCTAGGGGTGGGGGGAGCTGCCTGGTGACAGCTTGGGGGAGACCAGTCTTGGCTATGTGGGCTATGTGGTAACTCTGGCTGCAATGAAGAACTACCGGATTTTAAGCCAATGTAGTCTCTCCTCACTCATTCACATACCCCCGATGCACCGATACTGAATCCCTAAGAAGCCAAATGAAGAAAAAAACAGTTACTCATTTTTCTGTGAAACATACCATCTAAATAGTGGAAGAATAGAAAAGAAAAGGAGGTGATAACATGAAAATAGTATTCAGCCCATTTATAGTGCTTTTCATCCATAGATCTCTAAGCACTTTACAAAGGAGGGTTATCCCTGTTTTACATATAGAGAGATAAATGACTTGCATAAGATCACACAGCAAATGTGGCAGCAAGAAAACCAAGGTTTCCTAACTCCCAGTCTGGTGTCCTAGCCCTTGCATCATGCTGAGTTCACTCTATGCTGCTGGGGTCAGACATACTCTATATTGTGCAGAATAGATTCCAAAATTCATTTCATTAATATAGGTAAAAATTATGAACCTGATTCTCCTCTCATTTATGGCTCATTCCTGCTGCTATTGGCTTCAATAGAAAAATTCCCATTGACTTTAGTGGGAAAAGATCAGGTGCATACACTGGTGAAAATCAGGAGTAATTCCACTCAAATTAATGTATTTATTTGTATTGTTAATTCCACGTGTTCAAAATATATGAGTAAGGCCCTCAGAATCTTGAGCCTTTAGTGTTCCCATTTTCAGGCTGCTCTTTGCAACAAACAGGTCTAGAAACTCATTTTTATTTTATTTTTTTTAAATGAAAACTGTGATTTGCATGTAATCCCATGACTCCAGTACCTGAAGTTTTCAGTAAAACACCAAATTGTGAAAGACTTATGATAAAATCATGAGACTGGCAACAATGATTTACACTGGGGTAAAATTGTTGTGAGAGGAGAATCAGGACCATGTGATTGCTGAAGAAAGTCTATTTCAATAACAGTTAAATGTGAAGCTGTCTATGCTTCTATTTTTAGCACACTTGTGCAATCAGCACTAGAGTGGATATGTTTACCCAATCCAGAAGTTACACCTCCATTTCCAGTGTGGACATATCCTCAGAGAGAAGACGTCAAATCTAAGCCAGAAGGCAGGTGTATATGTTTTCTCTTATCATATCTTGACTAGGAGAAAGGTTGAAGTTAGGTCATGTGCTAGCTAAGCCTGTCCTGAAGGGGACTGCTTTGCTTAGTTAAGACAAGGCTCTAGAGCAGGGGTGGGCAAACTTTTTGGACCAATGGCCACATTTGGGTATGGAAATTGTATGGCGGGCCATGAATGCTCACAAAATGGGGGTTGGGGTGTGGGCTCTGGCTGGGGGTGTGGGCTCTGTGGTGTGGCCAGAAATGAGGAGTTCAGGGTGCGGGAGGGGGCTCTGGGGTGGGGCAGGAGGAGGGGCATGAGAACTCTGGCTGGAAGTGTGGGCTCTGGGGTGAGGTTGGGGATGAGAGATTGGGAGTGTAGGAGGGTGCTCCAGGCTGGAACTGAGGGGTTCGGAGGGTGGGAGGGGGATCAGGGCTGGGGCAAGGGGTTGGGTGTGGGAGGGGATCAGGGGTGCAGGCTCTGGGCGGCGCTTACCTCAAGCAGCTCCCAGAAGCAATAGCATGTCCCCACTCCAGCTCTTAAGTGGAGGCATGGCCTGGCGGCTCTGCGTGATGTACTGTCCGCAGGCGCCACCCCTGCAGCTCCCATTGGTGGTGGTTCCTGGCCAATGGGAACTGCGGGGGCAGTGCTTGGGGTGGGGGCAGTGTGAAGAGCTCCCTGGTCACCTCCATGTGTAGGAGCCAGAGGGGGACATGCTTCTGCTTTCGGGAGCCTCACAGAAGCTAGAGTGCCGGAGCGAGGCAAGCCACAGATCCCACTCCTCAACAGGAGCTCGAGGGCCAGATTAAAACATCTGGAGGGCCAGATGTGGCCCCCAGGATGTTGTTTGCCCACCACTTCCCTAGAGCTTAGGGAACGATTAACAAAGGAAAAGAATGAAAGAGGCAATCAGGCAGAAAAAATTAAAAAGCTGACTAGACAATGAACATCTATATAATTAATAAGGAAAGCCAGTAGATTAACTATTTCAGGCTGCCTTAATTGTCTTCCAAGCCTAGGTTTGGCTGGGGTTCCTTTTGCAGCAAGCTTAAGCCACAGGCTGTGAGGGGAAAAGTGGATAGGCGTGTACTGTAGAGGGCTTCTGGCCATTCTTCCTGACCTGCAATCTAGATTCCATGTAGACAAAACAAATAGAGGTACTTGTAGTGTCATGACCCACCGGCCTCAAACCCAGGTCTATAGGAGGAGCCATGCTCCAACCCTCTACTTGGCAGCCTCCTGTCTACTGCTTACCCAGTACCGATGGAGTCCAGTGTAGGTTCAGGCTCCACCCTTGGGGTCCTGTTGGTGGAGTTTCAGAGCAGCCAGTTGGCCCACTAGTCCTAATGAAGCTAGCAGCAAAAACAGGAAGCTGTGTGAACAACCGGCGTCCACCCTGCTTTAACTGGGTGCTTCCTGGTCCCCCTTGACTTCCTGGCATTCCAGCCTGGCTTCACTCCTGGTGTCTGACTTACGGTTCTGATCTCCAGTTAGTCTCCTGCCTCTGACCCCCTGGCACCCTGACCCAGCTGACTCTTGATTCCCGTCTCATGACTATGGATTCTGGCAGTGGCTCTGACTACTAGTCTGGCTGCCCATTACCTGGCCATGACATGCAATCTGTCTTAGCATACCAAGGTCCTGATGCTCTGGATGTAAAATCCAGGATGCAAATAATTCCCACTGACAATTATTGTATCCCATGGGGATAGACTAGTGCAGCAGATGCCTACGGGCAATACATAGTGTGGAAGGAGTTTCTCAGTATCATTTCAATGGCAAATAGATTCAGAATGTTTAAGGCCTCATTCTTCTTTTTGATAAATTACACAGATTGTGCTCTTTATGTCTCTTACTGTAGGGCATTTTCTCCAGCTCTGGAATAATTTTTGAGACTCTTTTCTGCTCCATCTCCAATTTTTCAACATCTTTTTGGAAGTGTGGACCCCAGAACCATATGTGGTATTCCCATATCTATCTCACCAATGCCACATTCTGAAATAAAACGTGCGTCTTTACTCCTACTCGCTATTCCCCTATTTATTCATCCAAGGATCACACTAGCCCTTTTTGCCATAGCATTGTGCTTTGAGCTCATGTTGAGCTGCTTGTCCACTATGTATGTGTAAATCTAGACTGCAGCTGGGATTGTGCCTCTTAGCCCAGGAAGACAAACACATGCTAGCTCTGATAGCAGTGTGTACATTGTGGCATGAGTGGTGCCTCAGGTTAGCTACCCGAGCTCAGACCCAGGAGGTTGGGTGGCTTGTACTTTGGCTGCTAGCCTGTGCTGACACCTGTGCGGCAACACTATATTGCTTTGTTTAGTGCACTAGCTGGAGCAGAGCTAGCACGTATCTGTCTACCCAAGGCATGATCCCAGCTTCATTGTAGACATACTCTATAACTCCTAACTCCTTTTCAGAGCCACTGCTTTCCAGGATACAGTACCCCAGTCTGGAGGTATGGTGTGTGTTCCTTGTTTCTAGATGTATAACTCTGTGTTTGACTGTATGAAAATGCCAGGGCCGTCCTTAGCCATAGGCAGAACACGCAGCCGCCTAGGGCACCACTCTGCCTGGGAGCACCACTCTGCCGGGAGCCCGGACAGACGGGAAGCAGTGGAGCATGTTAGAGCAGGGCTGCTGGATCCTAGAGAGAGCTGAATGCAGCACAGTCTGAGGGAGGGGATTGGCTGCTGGGATCTCTGGGAAGGAACTCATCTGTGAGTGTGACTCTTTCCCCCGGCGTGAGGTGAGGCAGGCTCGGCGGCTCTGGCAGTATCCTTTGTTGTCCCCCACAACATCCATTCTTCTCCTCCATGCCCCACAGAGTACCCCCCTTTCTCTCTCCCCCCCATGGAGCACCCCACTCTCCCCCCTCCCCTCTGTCAGAGCTGGGTTGGGTGAGGTGCTGTGGGGGGAGGGGAGGCTGGCTGCCTGCTGAGGAATGAAAGTGAAAGTAACTCACTTCCTCGCAGCCAGCCAGAATTGGAAGGGTTGTACAGGACTGAGCTGGGGATAGCCAGATAGCATGTGTGAAAAATCAGGACAGGGGGTTGGGGTACGGTGAGCAGATGTCCCACTTTTATAGGGACAGTTCCAGTTTTTGGGTCTTTTTCTTATATAGGCTCCTATTCCCCCCACCTCCCATCCTGATTTTTCACACTTGCTGTCTGGCCACCCTAGGTGGGGGTAATTGGTGCCTATATAAGACAAAGCCCCAAATATCAGGACTGGCCCTATAAAATCAGGACATCTGGATCTGGTCACCCTAGCTGGGGAGCGCGTCTCTCCCCCAGGCTGGCAGTGATCCATCTCATCCAGGGGGAGCTGCACAAGGCAAGATGAGCTGCTGTGGCTCCATGGGTGCCCCGGCCCTGAAATCAGATGCTGTGGTAACTTCACCATGATCCATTGGGCTGGCACTGCTGCCAACTGGCGTGTGATAGGACCTGAGGGTTTGCTGCTGCTGTTGTCACTCTGCACCCCAAGAGGTGGATTTTGGGGTCCTGCAGTTTTCCACCTATCTCTTCCTCTACTGCAGCTGTTGGACCAGCAGGCTGGGGGGTGAGCCAAGCATGAAAGCCGTACTGTGTTGCCATTTAGATTGTCATTTAACAAATTCATTCGCCAAAAATGCTTGCTAACAATCCTGAATTCAATTTCAATATTTTTTTTAAATCAATATCTTAGCCAAACCCAGAAAATTAAGTTGTTGACAATTATTTGTGATAAGTTTGGTATGGGGAAGGGAGTGGGCCAGTTTTCATCAGAGAAATAGAAAATGTTGACTGACTTTCCTATAGCCCTGTTATTGCTAAATAGAGCCCTCCAACAACTGTAATATGCTCATCTCCTTATTAGTGTATAGAGCAGGGGTCGGCAACCTACGGCACATGTGCCAAAGGTGGAAAGTGAGCTGATTTTTGATGGCACGTAGCGGCGGGCTGAGCGGCTCAGCCCGCTGCTGCTCTGCGGTTCTGGCTGCTGCCCCATTGCCACCCGGGGTCCTGGTGGCCGGCCCCACTCAGCACCCACTGCTGGTCTGGGGACCCCCAAGGAACTGGCAGCGGGCGGAGCAGGCCGGCGGCTGATACCCTGACTGAGCCACTCAACCCGCTGTCAGCCTGGGGTTCCATTCACTCAGCTGGTAGCAGGCTGAGCAGGACTAAATTCAATGAAATAGGAAAACAAGAGCAACTAATGACAAAGTGCAAGAACCTAGAGCAGTGGTCACGCAGGTGCCAGACGAAGGACCGTGGCGGCAGACGAGCATCTGCCGAAATGCTGCTGAAATTCGGCAGTGACACCTCTGGATGACGCTGTTTGTCGGTGGCAAGCAGCGTCATCCAGAGGCATCGCCGCCAAAATGCCACCGAATTTCAGCGGCATTTCAGCGGATGCTCATCCCCCGGCCAGTACGCAGGTGTACTGAGAGGCCCCTGCAGGCGCCATGGCATCCACGGGCACCGCGCTGGGGACCCCTGACCTAGAGAGCCTCCTGAAGCACGGCGATCGTTTTGATTTAAATGGACTTGAACTGTATGAAGAATTGAGTACACTGTCATCAATGTTGCCACATGCTAAATCAATGATGGACTTTGTACAGTTTAGTCATACCAGCAAACTTGTTGACATATATCCTAATGTGTACATTGCCACTCGTATTCTACTGACAATTCCTGTAACAGTAGCATCAGGAGAACGGAGTTTCTCAAAACTAAGGCTCATTAAAAACTCCGCTCTACAAGGAGTCAGGAACACTTGACTGGTCTTGCTATTGCAATCAAACAAGAGATCACTTTGTCCTTGTCATACAACGACATTATTACTGATTTTGCAGCCAAAAAAGCCAGAAAGACTGTTTTTAATTAAAAAGAAATCCTTGTTTCAATACCTCTTCATATAAATTTCCAGTAAAATGTTGACAAATGAAAAACATTATATTATTTGCATCATTCTGTCAAATCAGAATTTTTTCTGTAGTACTACTTCTTTAGTGCTAGTCCATCAGCATTACAGTGTGCTTAATTAAGTTAAATTGGTTTTAATAACATGCATGTGGCAAGTTTTCCAATAGTGTAAGCGTATGTTTGTGTTGCTAAGAGCAACACAGGCACAGGGGCACCAGTTTAATAATCCCGCCTAGGGCACCATAAATCCTAAAGACGGCCCTGGAAAATGCATTTTGTTTGAATGGGCCCAGCTTACCAAGAGATCCTGATCCAAATGCCCTGCCGTTATTTACCATTCTGCTAGTCTTTGTCATCTGCAAAATTTCATCAGCAGTGATTTAAAATTTATTTCCAGATCATTGATGAAAATATTGAATAGCATCAGGCTTAGTATCAACCGTGTAGAATGCTTTGAGATCTGTAAGTTAGCCTGTTCTTAATCCATTTAACATGTGCTTCATTGATATTGTATAGTGCGAATATTTAAATCAGAATATTATATGGTACTAAGTCAAATGCCTTACAAAAGTCTATTACATCTACACAGTTACTTTTATCAACCAAACTTGTAATCTCGTCAAATTAATTAAATCCAATTTTTGTTTTTTCTTGATTTTCCCCAGCACTTACAGCTAGCTAGTCTGTCTATAGGTACCTGGGTCATCCTGCTTGTCCTTTTTGAATATTGACACATGACACTTCCAATCTTCTGGAATTTGCCTGACATTCTAAGATTTATTAAAACTTATATCAGCAGGCCAGAGATGTCCTCTCCTAACTCTGTCAGTACTCATGAGTGCAGGTTATCCAGGCCTGCTGATTACAAAATGTTTATTCCTAATAGGTTGTGATGTTATTGATATAATCAGGGACTATATAGAACATGGTTGCAACCAAGGTCCTGTAGCACCAAATCTTAGGTAAAGGGGGTCATATAAGGTGTCTTAGACCAGGTTATGGGTTGCTGGTTATGATTATGCTGTCTGTATGCATGTGTCATTTTTTAGTTGAAGTTATGAATATTGGCTCTATACTGTCTGTACTTCAAACTTATGCTATGCTTCTGGGTGACATCCCAGGCAAGTTGGTGTTAGCTCTACCTAGTCTGCTTGATGGCCCATTAAGGACCATCAGCTACACAACTGACCCATTGAGAAAAGGCAGATACGCCTGTAACTCAGCAAAGTATGCAGGAACTTGCCCATGTGACTCCAGACTCCATTTTGCTGTAATTTTCCACAGTAAGAACAAAGAGGAGTTCTTACACCTGGAAAAGACTATAAAAGGCTGATGCCTCATCTCCATCTTGTCTTCAATCCTGCTTCTTACCTCTGGAGGGACTTTGCTACAAATGGAAACTCTACACAAAGGACTGAATGACTCATGCCAGCTGTGGATGTTCCAGAGACTTGATTTGAACCTGCACTTTATTTTATCACTGCTACAAGCCTGAACCAAGAACTTTGCCATTACTGTATGTAATTGATTCCATTTAACCAATTCTAACTCTCATCTATATCTTTTTCCTTTTATGAATAAACCTTTAGATTAGATTTTAAAAGATTGGCAACAGCATGATTTGTGGGTAAGATCTGATTTCTATATTGACCTGGGTCTGGGGCTTGATTCTCTGGGATCGAGAGAACCCTTTTTTCCCCTTCTACTGGGGTATTGGTTTTCATAACCATTTGTCCTCATGACGAGTGGCACTGGTGCTGATACTGGGAAACTGGAGTGTCTAAGGAAATTGCTTGTGTGACTTGTGGTTAGCCAGTGGGGTGAGACCAAAGTCCTCTTTGTCTGTCTGGTTCGGTTTGCCTTAGAGGTGGAAAAACCCAGCCTTGGGCTGTAACTGCCCTGTTTAAGCAATTGGTCCTGAATTGGCACTCTCAGTTGAGTCCCGCCAGAACCGCTTCGTTACAGTAGGTTAAATTAAATTGTAAATTAAAAATCTGCCTCTCCAAATTGCAGGGTGTGTGTGTGAAAGGCATTCAAGATGGAGGCTCTTACAAATTGAGGGGCATACTCATTCATGGACAGTTGGCCTTTTTTTGTGTCCCCCCTAGTGAAATGTTTGCTCTTTGTGGGAATTCTAACAATTTCCACTCTCCTCTGCTCATTAGCCAGCTAGCAGGGAGAGGATTACAACTTTTTTCACTGCATGAAGTATTAAGAAGGAACAGAACTGAACTCTCCAGCTACTCTCAGTGCCTCCCTTCGGCTCAAAGGAAATGTATTTTTTTTAAAATCAAGTATATAAAGGAACAAAGCACGATAGAAGTTATTACTTTTTGTTTTGTACTTTAAGTATTTAAAACTCTACTTAGTACATCAGTTCTTATTGCTTTTTTTTGTCCTTACACTTTGTTTCACTCCTAGAAATACAATTTCTTCTTGTGTATCTGACACCAGCATCAAATTCTTGCTTTGCAGCAGTCTCTGAAATTTTTGATGGTTTGTGGCTCCATCTAGTGGACATGGTGGTTTACTGAAAAGAACAAAAATTAAAACCGAAGCATTATTTCATTAATATTTGCTGAGGACTGAGAAATAGAGGGGATGTGCAGGAATTGAAATGACAACTTCTGCGTGGAATGTCTGACCTGATAACTGCAAATGGGGCAGCAATTGCTTGATTCTGCTCCTAGTCATGCCAATTATGCACAGGTATATCTCCATTGTTACTCCTGATTCACATTGGTAATATTGAAAGCAGCCGCAGGCCAGCAGCATTTTGGAAAAAAAACAAGTTTCCAAACATACTGTAAACCTGTGCATGTTACATTGTTCCTTGTGAATGGATGCATTATTTGGAAATCCAAGAGTCCCGCAATGGTAAGTAAATGGCTAATAGATATACAATCCATAGAAAAGGTACCTGTAAAACAGGAGACTCATGGGGAGACTTTGAATTTACCCAGACTCCATTTATCAAATTTATTAATGCTGTACTTAGCACATACTGGGTCAGATTCAGACTTGGTATAAGCAAGCAGAACTTCAAGAGAACTGGTGGAATTGTAGCTCCTTCTGAACCAAATATTCACAGTCCTGACTTATATCTTGAACAGACTTAATTATAACCTCTGAATTCTGTTTTTTGAAGTTGTAACTATGTTCAATGAAGACTTATGGTCTGCTGTACTGCGTTTTTTTTTAAAATAGAAAAATAAACTTTGATTTAATTGTTAAAAACATCATCTTTCAAGTCACGTTTTCCAGTTCTTCTATCTGACGACTGCTCTCTCACACTGGAGCAATTGCAGAGTAACTCCAGGAAGGATGGTGTGGAGGAAGGAAAAAGACAACATGACGCCAATGCTCTAATGGTTCAAAACAGAAATCTTTGGACAGTATAGCTAAACATTTGTAAGAGTAAAACTGCTCTCAGAAATGCCTTACTAAAGTAGCATTTTTCAAGTTAGTACTTGTAACATTATACTGAAGAGATGTAATCTATATACATATAAGCCATGTCTTAAGCACTTTCTGACATGTATTTATATCCCCATGGCCTAAGATAGAATCACAGAGGGGAGTAGACTTTGTATAAACTTAAAGTATATGTAAACATCTATACACAACAGGTCAAGAAGTTGTTCCACAGTGTGGGCTGTTTTCTTTTAATGGCATACAATATGTATCTAGCAAATGCCACATGAAATTCATAGAGGAAAAGGTATTGAAAGACTTGAAGAAAAGGGGTAGAATTTTTTTAACTTTTTGACTGTTGTGCCATGTCTAGGTGCGTGATCTCTCTTCACTCTATTCCTCCTAGCTTCACTGGGTGTTTCCTTTTCTATTTATAATTTAATTTATGCCAACAATTTAGTAAACTCTTTACAAACAGGCACCCAAAGAAGCTCCCTGCCCTGAAGAGCTTACAATATAAACAGGCAATTTGTCTGGATGGAGGAGCAATCGAAAAGCAGGTGATTGTGCAGTGATGTGTATTCTGCCTCTTGTGAATTCTATATAATCCCATTAGTGGGGGTGCTCCTTAAATATCACAGTGAGCTTCTAGGCCAGGGATTTACTCCTGGATTACACCAGCAATGGCTACAGAGGCTCAGGACTCTGTTTTCCAGATTGCCTAGAGTCCAGAATAGAGATAGAACCAGCTAGCAACACTCCCAGAACCAACCGTAAGCCAGAACTCCGAGGCAAAGGGCTTGGTTTTACTCTTGGTTTTGGCTGTGTTTGGAGCAGAGCAAGAAACATCACAGCTAGGGAAGACCCTTCTACCCTTCACATTCTTACCCAAAGGAGACTGAGTCATTTTGGGATTTCTGGGACATTGGACAGTGTCATCTCAGCAGAGACTAGAAACCCAGGAGGCTGAGGAGAGAGTCACAGTCAGAGTACCAAGAACAAGCCTAACTGGCTGCACATTCGAATACAGACCAGAGAGCCAAAAGGACAATTTTACCATCCACCCATCTTCAGCACTGCACCACCTGTCAAAGATTGAGCCTAAACTTGTTAGTTGCCTATGAAGGCGCTGAGAGGGAGCACAGTATGGTTTGTATTGGCTGTAAATGTTGGCAAGGCAGTTTATGTATTAGTGTTTATTTTATTTTCCTGATCTCTTTTTCCACTGTTCACTATCCTGAGTTTGCCATACCCATTAAAGGCCCACTTACTGTTTTATTACTCTGGGAATTGTGGTAGCTATTTTGTTTTGGTGTGTTCTGACTGACACTTCTCTGTATGAGATTGGTGTTGAATATTTTCCCAAGGGACTGTCCCTCTGTGTTCTCTGCACTAGGAAGGGTTTCCTTGGGTGGAGGGACCAGGCACCTTTAGAGGTGAAGCCAGGACCCATACCCCTGAGGAGAAAAGGGAGATGGCTGCAGCCACGCCTCAGGGCTGAGTTACACATTCATTTATATTTTCATTTTCTGTTTTAACATTTTCTCATTCCCAAGTTCTTTAGTGGCTTCTATTCTTATTTCTATATAATAGTGTGTTGCATCTATAGTGGATGTCTCTGTTGACAGTATCAGCTGCAGCACACTGACAACTCTCTCCTTGATCTCCTGTTTTGGTTTTTTAATATGGCATGGTGATTGGAAATCCTGAGCCAGATCCTTAGCTGTGCTGAGCTTATGCTCCTCTGGGTGGAGGGAGCTCTAAGCCACCTTTCTGTGCTCCACAGATCCTGTGTCCATTGGTGTTCAAAATTGCTGCCAGCGTAATTTGTTGCAGTCGAGGACTGCAGGTACATCAGCTGGAGTGATTCCAGAGGGACTGCTTTACTGGCCACGGACTGACGAGTGCTCCGGTTCTGCTTCCCCCTCCCTCTGAAATGCCCCCTATACTAAGGAAGTGTGTGGGTGGAATAAAGCCAGGGACTCCAGCCAAGGATTCCTTCCTATTGAAAATCCTCAGCAGTTGGTCTTAATATCCCTTTGAGGGTACATGGGCCAATGATCTGGCCCTCTGTCTTCTAGCTTAGCTTCCTAGTATACTGGCTCTTGCAAATTCCATTCCAAGGCACCTATCTCTCCCCACTCATTGTATAGGGAGTCAAGGCACCTAACTCAGGCTTTGTGAATCACAGTGATTTTCTAGGCACCTAGCTGGATTTATGATGTAATTGTCATCCCCTCTAAGTGCTCAGACATCAAGAGGGCCTCTCTAGGCTCAACACTTTCCCTCTCTACTCCTAGAGTATTTGCATCACTTGGGGAAAACTTCAAATGCATCAGATCAGGTACAAGTGTAACCAGACAGGCCACTCGAGGGGGTGAGGATAGAGGAACAGCTGTTCCAAGCTTTCAGAGTTTTACATTCTACATAGCTGCGATGTGATCAAGGCCTTGAGACATTTATTATGTTGGAAGGAAGCCTTTTTTGGTTTTGAAACTTGCCTACTCTGCCTGTCTTATTATTTAACAGGTATTCTGCTGTAATATCCTGAAGTGTGGTACCTAATTAATACTGTTGTCTTAAGACAATAGAAATACAACATATGAGAATCATACTACCTCTGCGTTTTTTGGCACAAAAGTACTTTTAATAGCTACACTCCAGAACAATAACATCAAGCTGTCTGTGTGCATCTGTAGCCCATGGATTCTGCAGTTTAGAATTAAGATAGCTGAGAGGCATTGTTCAAGTCATATTTGCCTGTAGATTGTCCTGTATTGATAAAGTTTGGCTTAAAATGTTGCATTTTTAATTTGAGAAATGATTTAAGTCAGCGTCTAGAACACTACCTTCAATTCTGGTCTAAGTTTCAGGAAAATACAGACAGATTTGGACAAATATTCAAACAGGCACTACATAAATGATTAGGAGGCTGGAGAGGTGACTAATGAGGAAAGATTAAAAGAATGACATATGGATAACATGGTTAAGCCACAAATGGGGGCAAAATTCTACAGTCCATATTTTGGTAAAACTCCCACTGAAATCATTGGTTCTTTGCTTGAAAGGAGACTGAAGACTACAGAGTGATTGATGGTGGCTGAACCTAACCATTTGGGATAGACCCAGAGAGGGAGAATAATTAACAGTTAAATAGCAAGGAAAGAAGAATTAGCAAAACTTTCCTAACATGCATAGTTATAGTAGAACATTGCAGAATAATTGCAAAATGGCAGCTCATTATCTGGGAGCTAGAAAACTAGCCAATTTTTGCCTTGATTTACACCCTGTGCCACTTCAAGGAGTTGACTGAGGTGTGAATTCATGGCAGAATTTGCCTCTATGATTCAAATTTATTTGTGATGTTGTAACCGTGTTGGTCCCTGGATATTAGAGATGCTTTTTGAATCAGAGAGCGCAAGATAGCTGAGGTACATTAGAAACTCAGTTACAAACACCAAAGTTACAAACTGACCGGTCAACCATACACCTCATTTGGACCCGGAAGTACGCATTCCGGAAGCAGAGACCAAAAGAGCAAATGCTGTGCAGCGCAGAGTTGTGTTAACCATAAACTACTAAAAAAAGAAAGTTTAAAAAAAGATTTGACAAGATAAGGAAACTGTTTCTGTGCTTGTTTCATTTAAATTAAGATGGTTAAAAAAACATTTTTTCTTCTGCATAAAGTTTCAAAGCTGTTTTAAGTCAACATTCAGTTCTGAACTTTTGAAAGATCAACCATAATGTTTTGTTCAGGGTTACAAATACTTCAGCGTTATGAACAACTTCCATTCCTAAGGTGTTTGTAACTCTGAGGTTCTACTGTAATATCTTTTACTGGAGACAAGTTGGTCCAATAAAAGATATTACATCATCCACATTGTGTCCGTGGTTGAAAGGCATTTTAACTAATGGCCTGAAACCAGTCGTATAGTTGTTACCTGTGGAGTCATGTGGGGATCCATGCAGATGGACATGGATGTGATGATATGGATGGAGATTTCAATTTCTGCATGAAGTGGTTGCACGTGAATTGGAAGAGGACCTGGCCTATGAAGGGATGTCAGTGAAAAGAAGCTGCAGGATAGGAGGGAGGAGAAGAATCAGAAGGTTGACTCAAAGCCAAAGGCACTGTGTGGGCCAGGTCAGTGTGAGACTACTGTACCTCCTTGACATGGTAGCATGCAAGTAGAAATGTTATCCAGTTAAAATGGGGTAGCTTGTGTGCCAGGGACCTGAGCCCACTTCCTGTCTCATTTTTGGTCTGAATTCAGCTGGCCAGTGGCAATAAGCTACTCTAAAGAACTGAAGCAGTAGCAAAGAATAGGAGTTAAAAGTGCCAGCTGTTGCCATTCCTAAACAGTTCTGGCTGAAGATCTTGTTAAAATATTAAGAAATCCTGATGAGTTAAACTTTTGCTTCAATCTTATTCCTTCAGACATTTATGGATAGAAATCATTTAGCCCCTTAACCAAAGATGCCTGCAGAATTGCTTCATAGCCGGTTGCCCTGGGGAGATCAATCAACTGCTAGCTGCATGCTAATAGTTCATTATTCTGGAGCACATTTGTGTATGTCTGTAAGCTCATCCGGTGCTGAAAGTGTGTGAGGTAATTTATTGAACTATCCATATGCTGTAAATGACATGCACCAATGTACATGCTAAACAAAATCTGACTGTAGAGCCCTGCACGGAACTGTTTTTTTAATTTTGTTCCCATCCTGCCCCACAATACCCACTCTGACTTCCACCCTTTCCTGCGATGTTTCTTGCATTTTTATCTTCCTCCCACCTGCCAAAACCTTAGATCTCACAAATCCTGTAAGAGAAAGAGATTCTCCCATGCTATTAAAAAAAAACCCAAAACAAAAACAAAAACCGAAAAACCCACAATTTTTTCAGATACAATTTTTACCATTAAAAGAATAAAACAAATCTTGCTTAAACCATGTAAAAATACTTTGTCCTGTTATAATAGACATCAAATCTCTTTCTATCCCTCACTTACATTTAAGTACTAAAATATTTATTTAAAAAAAAAGGTTTAGTGTTTTTCCACAAATTATTGTGGTCTGTCTTTTTTGCCCACCCTGCTTAAAATAAAGTACATTTTACCCTCTCCTGCTATTATGGAAGTGAGTCCTGTGCGACTTGTGGACTCCCACTCCCGCTGCAGGGCTCTACCTGAATGGACTTGAATAATGGGAAAATGCATAAACCTGCATAATGCCTTACAGTATCAGACTAGTCAAAATTCTGACCTTGATTGTCCGACACTTCAGGTTGTGAAGTTATTTGAGTCAAACTCTATCTTATTTGAGTCCAGCTTTTCAACTCCCTCCTCACCCCTCTTCAAAACTTATGTCGCTTGGGGGCATGAATATTCCAGCCCCTGAGCAACCTAGATTATACTGTCATAAGCGCTAGTGTGCACAGCTTCTCCTGTTGACAAAGCTACAGGTGCTCATTTGGGGTGGATTAATTATGCTGATGGGACAGCTCTCTCTCACTGGCATAGAGCGGCTACCCAAGAGGTCTTACAGTGGTACAGCTGCATCAGTACAGCTGTGCCCCTGTAAGCTCCCTAGTGTAGACATAGCCTAAGTGGTCTGTGTAGAACCTGCTTGTGTGCACTGAAGGTTGCCTACTGTGCTCTAACATAGTGCGGTTTGAAACTGTACTACTGTCAAGGTTTTTTCCCCACTTTGAACTTTAGAGTACAAAAAGTGGGGACCTGCATGAACATTTCTAAGCTTAATTATTAGCTTAGATCTGGTACACTGCCACCAGCCAGAATTTAGTGTCTGGCACACTTTCTGTTCCCCCAAAACCTTCCCTGGGGAACCCAGATCCAACCCCCTTCGATCTTAAAACAAGGAGAAATTAATCATCCTCCCTCCTTTCCCCCCAGACTTTCCCCTCCCTGGGTTGCCTTGAGAGGCTTCACACAGATCCAAACTCCTTGGATCTTAAAACAAGGAGGAATTAACCATCCCCCCTCCTCTCCCCCCACCAATCCCTGGTGAGTTCAGATCCAATCCCTTGGATCTTAAAACAAGGAAAAATCAATCAGGTTCTTAAAAAGAAAGCTTTTATTTAAAGAAAGAAAAGGTAAACATTATCTCTGTAAAATCAGGATGGAAAATGCTTTACAGGGTACTTAGATTTATATAGCCTGGAGGAAACCGCCTCTAGCCTCAGGTTCAGAGCTATAGCAAACAGAGGTAAAAATCCTTCCAGCAAAAAGAAACATTTACAAGTTGAGAAAACAAAAATAAGACTAATCCGCCTTGCCTGGCTATTACTTCCAATTTTGAAACATGAAAGACCGATTCAGAAAGATTTGGAGAGCCTGGGTGTACGTCTGGTCCCTCTTAGACCCAAGAGCGAACAACGAACAAAACAAAAAGCACAAACAGAGACTTCCCTCCACCAAGATTTGAAAGTATCTTGTCCCCCTATTGGTCCTCTGGTCAGGTGTCAGCCAGATTTACTGAGCTTCTTAACCCTTTACAGGTAAAAGAGACATTAACCCTTAACCATCTATTGATGACAACTACATTAAAGTGCACTAGGAAACGTTCCAAGCCGATTATTCATTGCAGTATATGCTACTGTAACAAGTAATGTATATACATTACTCATTATAATATATATGAAGAAAAAACACCAATCCCACTGCCTGTGTTCAATTTTTGGATATCTACCTAAAACTCAAATTGCTAAAAATATACCCAGCAAAATGAAATTAATCAATCCCCAAAAACAGAAGCCCTAGGTATGTCAGTGGCAGTTTTTCCACTAATTTCAGTGGGGTTTGGATTAGGTCCTTAGATAGCAGAATAGCAATTGAGAGTTTAACATACATTTATCTAAAACCAGTTGGCCTATGCTTGTGTATATTGGTGAGTATGTATTACAGGCCCTCCTTTGTACCCAATTCACAGAGAATATGGGCATCAGACATAAGGAATACACTAGTTCTTCTTCAAGTGCTTGCTCATATTGATTCCAATAGGTGTGTGTGCACTCCGTATGCACTTTGCCGAAAGATTTTTACCCAAGCAACATTCGGTAGATCAGCTGAGGCGCCTCCTGGGGTGGCGCCCTTATGGCGCCGGATATATACTCCTGCTGACCCAGTGCCCCCTCAGTTCCTTCTTACTTCGGTTGGAACTGTGGAGCGCAGCTAGCTGTTCTCCACCCTCCCTAGCATTTCTCTTTAGTCTATGTTAATAGTTCTCATAGTGATAAGGAGTTGTTAATAGTTATTTACAGTTATAGTAGTTAGTATAGTTAGATTAGTTTCTTTCTGAAAGGGAGCAGGGTCTTCCCCCCAACCCCCAGCCCGATGCCTAGGCAAATGCTAGGGTCTCTGGGTCTCAAACTCTGCTCGGCTTGCCTGAGGCCAATGCTGACAGGAGACCCCCATGACTCCTGCCTAAGGTGTCTGGGGGAATCCCACCAAGTGGACAAGTGTCACATTTGCAAGGCCTTCAAGCCAAGGACCAGAAAGGATCACGACTCTAGATTGAAACAGCTCCTCATGGAAGAGGCACTTAGCTCGGTCCCTTCGACTTTGCGGGATCCGGCACCATCACCATCAGTGCGGAGTGCCCCTGTGGCACCACTGGTCCGGCACCATGTTCGGGCTCGTTGAAAGACATGCGCCAGATCTCCATGGTGCCTCCACCACCACAGCGCTGATCCCTGTCTCCGAGTCAAAGGAAGAAGCATTTCAAACAGGTGCTGACCACTTCCAGTTCGTTGTCTCACCATCCGCCGGCACCTCCTGCACCATAGCCAGAGCCGCGTCTGTTCTCGGAGTGCATAGGCCAAGTAACGGCTCCTGCACCATCGACTCCAGCACCGCAAGGGCCGTCGAGTCTGATGCTTGTGAGCTCCCTGGTGTGCTCCTTGGTTGAGCTGGGACTGTCTTCTACACTAGAGACCTTCTCAATAGCGTGGGACTTGATCGCGCTCACGGAGCCGATTCTTCAGCAGCCCCTGGCACCACGGAAGTGGACACTCCTGTCAAAAGGGACGCCGTCCCTGATGCGACCGCAGGACGGCACCGGTCCTGGTTCCGATTGTGGTCCCAGCACCCATCTAGGCACCGCTCGTAGTCTCAGCACTGATCTCGTTCTCGGTGCTGGTCGCACTCATGCTGCTGTTCGGACTCGAGGAGGTCTAAATTGCGATATGGCTGTTACTGATTGGACTTTCGGCATCGATCCCAAAGCCAATCTCGTCTGAGGTCTCCATCAAGATACAGATCAGGCTTATGGTAGTGCTATGCCTGCAGGCACCGTTCACCCTCTTGGAACCACTCTGCATCACGCCACTGATCTCCGGCACTGTGGCACTGCGTAGCACCAAGGGACTCGGCACCATCCTGTACGGCACCACCTTGGCTGTCCTGCTCCACTTCTGCATCGTCACGCTCACAAGGTGGCTTCCATGCCCAGGACCAGGGCGAGAGTGATGCAGTCCAATGGCAGGAAGAAGGCCAATACCCAGGCCAGGAACCTCCACAGTGGTCCTTTTGGACCCCTGAGTATACCATCAAGCCCAAGGGGCTCCTTCGAGGGCCTCTCATTCTGCCCCTTTGGAGCTATGAGTACCAGAGGCCACGGTAGCTCGCCCCCGGTGGATTCTGAGACAACTGCTCCAGTGCCATTGCAGACCGACTCTGCTAACGCGACGGACCTTGAACAGCAGGACTCTCCCTAGGAGTGCCTCCCCCAGGATCCTTTAGCCTCCGGGGTGTCTTCCTCATCCTCACTGGATGAGGCAGTGGCGGGTGCTATGATTGTGGACCCTCCCCCTATGGACATCCGCACCCACCAGGAACTGCTTCACAGAGTGGCGTGCAATATGAACCTCCAGGTGAAGGAAGTGGTGGAGGTAGAGGAACCGGTGGTGGACATTCTGTTGGCGGATACACTGTCCTGAGTAGCCCTCCCCATCATTCGGACTATACAGGCCAATGCCAAGACTATCTGGCAGTTGCCAGCTTCTATTCCACCGATGGCCAAAGGAGTGGAGAGGAAGTACTTTGTTCCCTCTCAGGAATATGGGTTCCTTTACATACACCCCCCGCCGTGCTCCCTTGTTGTGGCTTCGGTCAATAAGAGGGAACACCATGGCCAGCAGGCCCCTGTGCCTAAATCGAAGGACACTAGGCACCTAGACTTGTTTGGGCACAAAGTGTACTCGTCGGGAGGCTTACAGCTCAGGGTGGCCAACCACCAGGCACTCCTGAATCAATATGACTATAATTCATGGGTATCTATGTCCAAATTCAAAGAGTTGGTCCCACAGGAGTCCAGAGAGGAGTTTGGGGCTCTAGTAGAGGAGAGCAAGAAGGTGGCCAGACCTCCCTGCAAGCCTCTCTGGACGTTGTGGACTTGGTGGCTAGGACCCTGGCCTTGGGCATAGACATGTACTGCATTTCGTGGCTGCAGGTCTCTGGATTGCCACCCAAGTTGCAACAGACTCTCCAGGACCTGCCCTTCGATGGCCAGGGTCTGTTCTCTGAAAAGACAGACTCAAGGCTGCAGAGTCTGAAGGACAACCGGGCCATCATGTGTTCACTGGGCATGTATACACCAGTAATGCAGAGAAGGCCTTTCAGGCAGCAGCCACAGAGATTCTATCCTTCCCCTCTGCCAAGGCAGGACTTCTCTAGAAGACATGGCCGGGGTGGTAGGAGGAGACAATCTGGCCCTCAGACGGTCCAGAATCAAGGCCTCCCCAAACCATCGGCGGGACCCAAGCAAAACTTTTGAAGGTGCTCCTGAGGATGGAGCACCAGTCTCCTTACAGGATCCTTTCCCACCCTTCACCAACTGCCTCTTCTATTTCCATCCTGCATGGTCCCACATAACATCAGACTGCTGGGTCCTATGCATGGTGGAAAGTGGATGCTGACTTCAATTTGTTATGTACCCCCCTTCCTTGTCCCCTCTCACAAGCAACTCCTTCTGCAATTGGTACAGTAACTCTTGGCGTGATAGAAGAGGTTATATATATATATGGAGATATACCTATCTCATAGAGCTGGAAGGGATCCTGAAAGATCATTGAGTCCAGCCCCCTGCCTTCACTAGCAGGACTAAGTATTGATTTTGCCCTAGATCCCTAAGTGGCTCCCTCAAGAATTGAACTCACAAGGCTGGGTTTAGCAGGCCAATGGTCAAACCACTGAGCTATCTCTCCCCACTAAGAGAACTGCAGGGCAGGGGGGTTTACTCCCATTACTTCCTAAACCCCAAGGCAAAGGTGGGGCTTTGGCCCATTCTGGACCTGCGTGGAGTCAACAAATTCATGGTAAAGTTGAAGTTCTGCATGGTTTCCCTGTGGACCAATATTCCTTCCCTGGATCCTTGAGACTGGTACGCCGCCCTCAACATGAAGGATGCATACTTCCACATAGCAATTTACCCACCGCACAGGTGTTCCCTTTGCTTTGTGGTCAACAAACAGCACTTCCAATTCACCATCTTCCCTTTCAGCCTCTCCACGGCCCCCAGGGTGTTTACAAAGTGCATGTCTGTTGTGGCTGCTTCCCTTTGTCGACAACGGATTTAAGTGTTCCCGTATCTCAATGACTGGCTCATTCGAGGTTGCTCCAGAGATCAGGTGCAGTCTCATGTTCGGACCACCATGACCATGTTCTATCGACTAGGCCTACTGCTCAATGTCGTGAGATCTACTCTGGTACCAACTCAGAGAATAGAATTCATAGGAGCAGTCTTAGACTCTGGCCTAGCCCGGGAACTTCTGCCGGATGTGTGCTTCCAGTCCATGGCAAACATCGTCCGTGGCCTACAAACCTTCCCAACTTCAACCGTGAAAACATGACTATGCCTCCTGGGACACATAGTGTCTTGCACGTATGTGACCAGGCATGCCAGACTACGACTACGTCCGCTGCAAGCCTGACTATCAACAGTTTACCGACCAAGTCGGGACAGCTTGAACACAGTAGTTACCATTCCACCAGGAGTATTAGCCTCTCTAGACTGGTGGCTGGACCCCAAGGTAGTGTGCGAAGGGGTGCCATTTCATGCCCCACAGCCCTCCGTGTCCCTGGTCACAGACGTGTCATCCCTGGGATGGGGAGCACACCTCGGGAACCTTTGTACAAGGGGCTATGGTCGGCAGGAGAATTATCCCTCCATATCAGCGGGAACTCATAGCAGTGCGCCTGGCATGTCAAGCATTCCAACAGCGCATTCATGGCCACTGTGTTGCAGTCTTCACAGACAACACAATGGCCATGTTTTATATCAACAAACAAGGGGGAGCCTGGTCTGTCCCCCTCTGTCAGGAGGCCACTCGTCTGTGGGAATTTTGCGTAGCCCACTCGATCCATCTGGTGACATTGTTTCTCCCAGGAGTCCAGAATACCTTAGCGGACCACCTCAGCAGATCATTCCTGGCTTACGAGTGGTCAGTTCGCCTGGATGTCATCCATTCTGTGTTCCGGAAGTGGGGCTTTCCCCTGATAGACCTATTCCCCTCTCGCAACAATTGGAAATGCCAGGTGTTCTGCTCTCTCCAAGGTCGCTCCTCAGGTTCTCTCTCAGATGCCTTCCTAATACAGTGGAAGCCTCACCTGTGCTATGCCTCTCCTCCATTCCCGCTAGTCCACAGGGTCCTGCTCAAACTGCACAGGGACAGAGCCCAGCTGATCTTGATCACCCCGATGTGGGCCAGATAGCACTGGTATACCACACTCTTGGAGCTGTCAGTGGACACTCCAATTCCGCTCTCACTGTGGCCAGACCTGATTACTCAAGACCAAGGACGGCTCTGTCATCCCGACCTGCAATTTCTCCACCTCGCAGCGTGGATGCTGCATAGATAAATTAATCTGAGTTGTCTTGCTCTCACTTGGTTCAGCAGGTCCTTTTGAGTAGGAGAAAGCCCTCTACCAGATCCACATACTTAGCCAAGTGGAAAAGGTTTTTCTGCTGGTGCGCCCAGAATCATAACACACCTGTACAGGTGTCAGTTCCTGTCATACTGGACTACCTCTTGTCCTTAAAACAGCAGGGATTGGCGATATCATCCATCAGAGTGCACCTGGCAGCTATTTCACCGTTCTGCCCGAGTGAGAATGGGCATTCCATCTTCTCCAATCCCATGGTCATTAGATTTCTCAGGGGGTTGGAGCGCCTGTTCCCACAAATTAGACAGCCAGCTCCTACCTCAACCTGGTCCTCTCCAGGCTCATGGATTCCCCCTTTGAGCCCATAGCTACCTGCTCGCTCCTGTACCTTTCCTGGAAGACAGCCTTCCTTGTAGCTATCACTTCGGCAAGACGTGTATCAGAGCTGAGAGCTCTCACATTAGAACCACCGTATACAGTGTTTCATAAGGACAAGGAACAGCTGCGAGCACACCCCACCTTCCTTCCTAAGGTGATGTCTGCCTTCCATGTCAACCAAGACATCTTCCTTTCAATTTTTTATCCGAAGCTGCATGCTTCTCGACGGCAACAACAGCTGCACTCCCTTGATGTTCACAGGGCCCTCGCTTTTTACCTCGATCGAATGAAACCTTTTAGAAAGATGACCCAGCTGTTCATAGCTGTGGCAGACCGGATGAAGGACCTCCCGGTCTCCACCCAGCACATCTTGTCCTGTATTACATCATGTATTCGTGCGTGCTATGACTTAGCTGGCATCCCAGCTTCACACCTGACCGCCTACTCCACTCAGACTCAAGCTTTGTCTTCTGCCTTCCTACCTCATATACTCATACAGGAGATCTGTAGGGCAGCGACTTGGTCATCAGTACATACCTTCACTTCCCACTGTGCCATAGTGCAGCAGTCCAGGGATGATGTGGCATTTGGTTCAGCAGTCCTTTACTCCGTGACATCTCACTCTGACCCCACCTCCTAGGTTAGGCTTGAGAGTAACCTAATTGGAATCGACATGAGTAAGCACTGGAAGAAGAAAAGATGGTTACTCACCTTTGTAACTGTTGTTCTTCAAGATGTGTTGCTCATATCCATTCCAAACCTGCCCTCCTTCCCCACTGTCAGAGTAGTTGGGAAGAAGGAACTGAGGGGGCACTGGGTCGGCAGGGGCATATATCTGGCGCCATAAGGGTGCCACTCCATGGGGTGCCTCAGCCAACCCACCGAGTGTTGCTAGGGTAAAAATCTTCCGATGATCATGCATGCGGCATGTGCACACCTAATTGGAATCAATATGAGCAACACATCTAGAAGAACAACAGTTACAAAGGTGAGTAACCATCTTTTATCATGCTTTGCATGTAATTGGTGGTTCAGAGGCACTTTACACACACATTAATGAGTTAGGTAAGTATCAGATCTGGAAAACTGTATTTGTGAACCTTCACTGTGGTCTAAATTGAAATTGACCTTGATAAAATTCATTAGCCCCTTCATTTGTCATGAACATTTGTATGAGCATGATTCAATTCACAGAAAGAAAAAGCGGTTTATATATTCAATACACTTTTGTATTTGCACTGGTAGTGTCCACATTGCTGTCCTGAAACACTCTTGTATAGTGAGGAGGTGAAAAGGAAAGAGGCTAGTTTTAGATGAGGAGGAGAATAGCTGTAAACAAAATAAAAATGAGCAGCAGCAGCAGCAGCAGCAGCAAGGAGGTGGTGGAGCATGTGCGGGAACTTCCAAAGAGACAGTGAGGTGGGAACTCTCTGTTCATTTCTTCCTTTTTCCTTATGCGATGATGAGGAGTGTTTCCCACCAGGATGCTTACCCAATGCTAATCTGCTTAGGTATGTGTTGTGCACTGCTGTCACCTAAATCACTTGGGTTGGTTGCTGCTTTCTCTAGATAACCTTTATAAACAGGAACAGTGCCTGGCGAAACTGCAGGGAACTGAATGTCTCAGAGGGAGCGTGACAGACAGAGCAGGAGGTAATCAGGCCTAGGAAACTTTAAGATACTTAACCTTTCCCGCTTCTCTTTCAAATAAGAAGAGCATTATCTCTGGCTATACACCTGGACCCCAGATTTAATAATACTACCAAATTGGAGAGGAGAAGAAAAGATCCTGATTTATTGACTATGTAGTCACTTTTCCCTGTCACATTCACACCAAGGGAATTACTACAAACTAAGCAGCTGTGAAGGAAATCCAAGTGGACTTTCCATGATTTTTCAGTGCACAACACCCACCATCATAAAATGGACCCAAAAAACCTTACCCAACTATCAAATGAATAATTAGTATTACTGCACAGTTTTAAATGTCTTTTCAAATAGTTCATCTCCCAAATCATAGAAAATTGTCACTATGCTAGGAACATTTGAAGAAATCAAGAGTTAACAGACAGAATTTTAAAATCCATTTACAAACTGGGAGGATGTGTCACTTCCTTAGGAACAGAAGAGAGGTAAACCAAGGAATATATATATATGGAAAGACCTTAAAAAACAAGCTGAAGATGCACCTAGCAGCATTCAGATGGCCAATGAACACCTTGGGATAATTGGTGCAAACACTGTGGGGTGACACGGACACTTTCCCCTTCCTTGCCAAATTTTTAGTAGGGGACATCCTGTTGATGTCCCCTACTAAGCCCCTGCAGGGCTAATATGTTCTCTCTCCTGGTTTCTTCCCTGTCTCACCATCCAGATTTTCATGTGTGGGTGCACCACTGCTTAAGGTTACCACTGCTTGAGCATCCCAGAACTAAAAGCCCTTCTACCTAGGACAGCTCAGAAAGTCTTCCTAGAGATCAGTCATGCAAAGGTAAATACAAAGGCTCAGATTTTGCAAGGTACTTAAGCATATTCCCAACTTTAAGCACCATAATAATCCTATTGTTACCTTGTTGAATGCAGGCCAAAGAAAATGCATCCTGGGGAAGAGGATGAATTTCTACATTTCTGAGGACCGGAATCTGGGTGGAAGCAACTTTGAGTTTTCAAAGGAAGTCTGGTATGTTTGAGACAGTAATGTCCTTTTGGTATCACATTTGATAATAGCCGACTGGATTCTTTTTGGATAGCAGGCACTTCCTGTGCTTAAAGTTCATCACTACCATATGACAAATGCTGTTTCCTTGCCATCCCCTTCTGTATCTGCCAATATCTCTATCATGCCATATGCCGCATCCCTCCCCATGAGCTTTCCATATTGTTTTTCTGCCCCAACGTCCTGTTCCTAGTGTTGTGATGATGTACAGCCAGAAGCACAGAAAAGAAGTGACGTCACAACAGAGGATAGTACTTTTGTAGTGATAACCAGAAGGTGACAGCCAGCAGTACTCTTGAGGCACCTAAGGCTGGCATTTAGGGTTCACTGATATTCACGAAACCACCACTCAGCTGCCATCTAACCCTGTAGGTGTCAAAGTTTCTGCCGGTGAGCATGTGCAAAACTGTCTGAGTTCTGACAACAACGGCTCATGCCTAAGCCCCAGTGGGATTCTCAAACCATGTCCTCCCCAGGTTATCTCACGTGCAGGGCCACATCTAGTAGGTGTGCTCACAGCACATCCGACCTTCACAGAAGACAGCTGGGAACAAGCAGGTCAGGAATTTCGGGGACTGGATAGGTATGCATGGTCCCCAGAATACCCAAAAGCCTAGCAGATAAGACACTCCCCTGAGATGTGGAAGATCCAGAATTTGAATTCTCTCCTTTGGAGCTGAGACTTGAATTCATGGTTCCCACATCCACAGTGAGTGCCCTAATCCCACCAGGGTAGTGGGTGTTATGGGGTAGAGCTCTCTCAATCTCTCCTGTTGAACCTGTTCCACTTCGTAAAATTTGCTATTCATTGGGGCAGGGACTTGTGCCCTGACCACTAGGCTATAGAGTCTCTTTGCTTTTTCACAGGACAGAGCAGGGCTGACCTGACCTAGCTGCCTACCTCCAGGAGATGGTTCTCAGCCAAGAATCCGCAGCAGAGACAGGAGCATCCTTCCAGCCAATCAGTCAGGTGCCTCAAGCCCTTTGTGAATCTGGGCCTTAAGTCCCACCCCTTTCCTATGCATTTTACCCTGGCAGCTTTAGGTAAGACCCTGCTCAGCTTGCTGGTTTCTGTGAATCCCTTTTTCAGATGCTTAACTCTACCCACACAAGACATGGGGAACCTATGCACTGAACTGGGGACTGTGAATTCCACTGGGCATCAGGGCGCCTAGCATTTAGGCATTGGATACCTATGTCAGCTCTGTGAATCCAGCCCTAACTCTTTCAATGCCTTCTAGCTTATGTACCTTGTTTGTCTGCTGCATCACATTGGATCTGATTGAATACCCACTGAGGACAAGGGGAGTCTTTCCTCTGCCTTCAACAGGAGTTGGATCAGGCCTGCCCATCTGCATGTTGTGTCCTTTGGACTATGGTGCTTTGTTGCAGCCCAGAAGCCACAGACCCGTGGGCATGTTTGCACACAACTGACATCTCCTACTACACCCTGAATAAAGGGCCTGCGTTGAAGAGATCCTGAGTGTAATCCAAGACAGACAGGGCAGGCTGTACATTCCTATGGTCAGTTTTTTAAAGATACGACAAGGCACTAAAAGCAGAGGGTGTAATCAGAACTTAACGGTACACCTGAAAACCAACACCGCCACCCAAAAATACAACAGGTGACAAGAGGGAGCCATGGGTGAGCTGTTGCTCTTATATATTACATGTTAATTACTCTAACAGCTGTCTCTGTGCCAACAACCTACATTCATTGCATATGCACTCATAGCACCTTATTTGCCTATAGAGACGTAACAGATTTGGTTGAGCTCCCCCTGCTGGACAGTTGCCAAACTGCTGAAAGAGGTTCTCAATGCTGAATCCCACATATTTCCTGGTACTGGGCAGAATACAGACACTGTCCCTGGGACCACACTCCAGGTGCAGACCTCATGTCTGACACCCCTCTTGGCAGTGGGGACCCTGCAGTCCAGTTGCCTAGGCCATGAAACTACTGCCATATTCCCAACCCTCTCCAGCAGCTCTTGCACATTTCCCAGAATCCCAACAAAGGTGAGAGTGTTCTGGTTTACAGTTTACCTCTTCAGGGGTATCCAATAGTGAAAACAAACAGACAAACTTTGTAAAGCATCATTACTGTTTACTTAGGTAGCACAAGAAATACACAGATCTATACAAAACAATAAACTCACCTATAGGCATTTCCCTGCTTCAGGTTCCTCCCCACTCCAGACAGTTCTTGACTATAGGACAGGATCTTTCTCTTTCAGTCCTTGGTTTCTCTTCAGAATCACAGTATCTCAGCTACTTTCTCTGCCCTTGATCATTTAAACCAGACCCTCCTGCTACAAAAATCCACCCCCAAACATCCTGTCTCAGTGAATCTCTTGAGTTTATGTCTCACTAACAATACCTGGTTCCTTATTCTGCTGCTGGGAATTTTGCTCTTTCTATTTCTCTAGTCCCCTGCAGAGAAACTGGGTTGAACTGGTTTCTCTAGCCTTTCCACCTGAAAAAAATGACCATTTAAAGGTCTCGTGACCCACCACTGTATCTAGTCTGGGAGAAACAAGCCACACCCCTGTCAGCAAATGGTGGATTCCACATTGACATCAAAGCATTCCATGATACAGCAATTTCATACTAACAACTTGATAATATCAAGTAGAATTCATAAATTGTACATAGACAAATTCCTCAGATTGTCACAATAGCTCTAACTCTGTCTAATTTACTTTGTAATTCATGGCCAGCTACTGTAAAATAATTCTAATCTATAGTTTACACCTGTCATTCATGGTTGTAATGTCAGAGTAGGGAATTGTGATCTCATTATTTTTAAAATACCAAATAATACAAACTATCAATTTTAAAATTCAAGGTGCTGGTCAGCTATTAGTTTCTATAATATTCTTTTATACTTATCCCAGCTTTTCAGTTTTTATTTTTTGTTCTTTGGGCTGAATCATAGAAAGAGAGGGAAGAGGAAAATTGCTTCAGATTTAGCTTGAAAAGAGATGTAATTTTAATGGTGCTCTTGTTTGCAGAAAGAAACGTGGAAGCTGGTGGTGAAATTGCCTGCCATCCATTCTCATGCTGGAGAAGACGATCCCAACAAAATGAAACTGCTGGCCTTGTAAGGGTTTAATTAGCATTTGTCTTTAGCCATTACAGCTGGTCTGGAATCTTTTGACAAAATATTTTTCATTGGAAAGTGTCAATTAATTGAAAATGAAACTTCTTGTGGGAAAGAGTAGTTTTTGCCAAACTGCTTTTTTTGAAAAACATTTGAAAAGCTATGACATTTTCAAAATAAAAAAAAAAACCACAATTTTTCTGGTCAAAAAGATTTTGTTTTGAAGTATAAGCTAATTATAATAAAAAAAAATCAAAAATGAAACCAAATGTTTCAAAATTATAGAAATAAAGCATTTAGATTGACCAAAATTGAGGTTTTTTCCCTGGTTGTTGGGTCTTGAAAAGTTTCAAGATTTCTTCTTATCATCTCAATTTGGGATAGGAAAATATTTCAAAACCTTGAAAATTTTCGAGGATTAGAAAACCATTTTCTGCCCATCCCTAGTAGCCACATAA